>NW_012149396.1:10163122-10221159 GCF_000956105.1 Propithecus coquereli | reverse complement strand
CAAAAGGAAGGCGTGTTGAGGGGTGGATAGAGGGCAGTGGGTGGTGGGAAGTCCCAAGGTTGACTGGGGCTGGATACTTCACACTGCAGGACGATGTTAAACTTTTTTTTTTTTTTTTTTACCTTGTAAAACCACCAAACTGCTCTTCCCTCAGATGTTCCCTTGATTTTTTTTTTTTAAAGTTAGGAATAGATAACCATGCTGCATAAGCAGAAAAACTCTGAACTTACATAAAGCTTATAATGATGTTATCAATAAAATTTAAAAACAAAATTACCATACTGGTACATATTTAATTATGCGCACACTTCTTACTGTGCTATGCAGTAATAATGGCAAGCGAATCACATAAACATTGTAACTGGTGTTACTTTTAATAGGGATAGGAACTAATATTTATTGAATCCCTAATGTCTGCTGGGCTCCATGCTGGGTGCTTTGCATATGTTACCTCATTTAACATATAGCTTAACAAGGCATTTCCAGGTCCAGTGAGGGTGGAGGAGGAAGAAATTACACTTCTGAGCCCTTCCGAAGGCCCAGAATGTTTGTTGGCAGAGGCACACGTTTCCCAGATGGTCCAGGGGTCTTTGCATCTCCTTCATTTAGGAGTTTGCACTTGCTGAGCCCTGGGATCTTAGTCACACCTGGACAGAGTGAGGACGCAGCCCCTGGGCTGGGAGTTGACTGGGCAGCCCACACTCACCCTCTGAAAGGCGGGAGTTCTTTGAATAGCAGGAAGCAGAACCCAAAGCAAGTCCTTTGAGTTTTGCAGGGAGAATGTGAGCGAGAGACTCTCTGCAGTCCCAAGCTCTGCTCTCCTCTCTCTCTTTCTCAATGCACAGCTTCCCAAAGGGAAGGGAAGGAAGTCCAGGGGTGTGTTTTAGAGAGGACCCCTCCACCCCCACCCTTTTCACATCCTTCCAAACATGTTTATTGACAGTGTCCGGCATCTTACTGTTTAGAGTCTGGCTGGGGTTTTTTTTGTGTTTTTTTTTTTTTCATCTTTTGGGATTAGAGAATTCTTTGAAAGTCTGATAACAATCTTTACTCCACTTTCCAGAAAAAGGTACCAATATTTACACTTCAAGTTAAGACTGCTTGAATTAGAGATTCACACAGATCGCCAAGGACAGTGTCTGGGAGGATGGGGAGAGTGGTTAAGGACAGTCTATCAGTCATTTGTTCAACTGAGGAGAACTGACAGGTGCTCAGGAAGGTGCATAAAAGGAATAGAGTCCACGCAGGAAGGGGGAAGAGACACAGCAGAAGGTGTCCTTGAAATGGTACTTCAAGGTGAAGATGGGGAAATTGTGAGTCTGAGAAGAAAATTAAGTCTGGGAGAAAAGTGAGGTACATAGATACAAACACAGAATTATAACAACAAAAAGAAGTTGTTTATTTACCACAATATGTTAAATCGTGAATGGTATATAACTTAGTGTGAATTATGCTTGCTAAACATTCTACCAATATCAAAGAATGACTAATTGTCATGCTAAATTATTTATGATATTTATGGAGTAAATGACTTTAGGCACTGAGGCTTTTATCTCTACCCCTGATGAATCTTTTGAACTTTATTTATTTTCTGAACCCTGTGCCACCCAGGCAGATGTGTTCCTGGAAAACATCAAGGATATTAAGTTATAAGCTCCTAGTATTGGTGCTGCTACTATAGATAAGCCCTAGATGCCATTTTCTCCTTTGTAAGAGCATCGCTATTGAGTGCTAGTTGGGCACCTTACATTAGCAACTACTGTTGATTTCTAACTGTTCTTATTTTCTGAAGACAAGTGAAAAGAAATTTTATTTTAATTTTTGGAGCAAAGAGAATACTACTGCCATTTTGGTAAAGTTACAGGCTATATTCCATCACTGAGAAAATGTTGGATATGATATGGATTGAATTGTGTCTCCCTAAAAGATATGTTGAAGTTCTTAAAATTGGTACCTGTGAATATGACCTTATTTGGAAATACGGTCTTTGCAGTTGTAATCAAGTTAAGATGAGGCCATTAGGGTGGGCCCTTAATCCAATATGACTGATGTCCTTATACGAACAGGAGAAGACAGAGACACACAGGGAACAAGGTCATGAGAAGATGGAGACAGAGATTGGACTTATGTTACTACAGACCAAGGGATGCCTGTGGCTACGGAAGCTGGAAAAGTCAAGGCAGGATCCTCTCCTAGTGGCTTTGGAGGGAGCGTGGCCCTGCCAAGACCTTGATTTTAAATTTCTAGCTTCTAGAATTGTGAGACAAGAAATTTCTGTTGGTTTAAGCCACTCAGTTTTAAGCCACCTTGTTTGATGTTGTTATATCAACTTAGGAAATTAATATACCATGTTTACTATTTTCCTATAGTAAGTAATCATTTCTATTCCATTTTGAATGAGTTCATTAGTTTTGAATACTCCTATTTGAGATGGAATCGTCATTATAGTCATAAAAATCTCAAATATTTTCCAAATTAATTTTAAATTCAAATCCCCTACTTAAATAGGCCATTTATATAATTTTTATATAATTTATATATGCTATGGCTTAAATTTACCTTTTCACAAAATGCAAAATTGCTATTTTCCTTATAAAACTAAAAAAATTCATTTTATTATCCTTAGTGAAAATATAAATAACAATGTCATATAATTTGTTAGTATTTATTACCTGAGATATTCTAAATAAGATTCTGGTCAAAAAATATCAAAAGATATGTTTACTCCTAAAGCAATAAATTACTTGAAAGTAAATACTTTAAAAAAGCTTTTAAAAATTGGGTATTAGTAGCTATCGGTGTCTAGGATATCTAATTTTATTGAAAAAGACGGCAAAACAAGAAGAAAACACAAATGGCTAAGGAAAAAGGAATCTCAGAAAAACAGCTTATGTAATAAATAAACCATATGGTTGAGGGATGTCAGAAGTCTCAAATTTATTTTGAGACCAGAGTCAGTCTGATCCTGCAAATTACCTTCAGGGAAAGATGGCGGTGCTGTCCAAGTCACTCCCATGGGTGTTTGTCATTCCTCTGAAGTCCAGGACTGTTTTAAATTGCAAAGAGGGCAGCCAATTCTGAAATACAATTAGCTGAGTGAGCATAGCCTTTGTAGTGGTGGTTGCCCATTTACGCTGTTCCCTCCCTATACCGCATAAGGTTTCTGTGATCTGCTCCTCCAGTTAAATTAGATGTGTTTTGTATCTTACTCCATGTCCCACTTTATGCCATTTGCCTAAGTGAGATTTGTCATAAAGTCTGTTGTTTTGAATTCAGTGCCAGGAAGACTAGTTACAAAGATACCCAAAGGAGTTCTTTCCAAGATGGCTCTGATGTGAGTATCATTGCAAAATTATATCAAGGTCACTTGTATTTATTTTTTTCCCTAAACAGTTTCTTGACTTTAAAACGCCTTTGGAATTTCAAACTCAAAATTCTAATCCCTTTCAGCGAGCTCAGTCTCTATGCAAAACTTGCTTCCCGCCTGCCAAATTGAAAGCATCTGGATGGAATACTGAATTTAGGTCATTTTTTTTTTTTTTAAACCAATGTGTCCTTCTCTAGAAGAAAGGAAATCAAATCCAATAACATCACACAGAGGAGAAGGTAAAATAGTTCCAGCAAGAGCTTTTCTTTTCAATAGTTGGTTGGTATTAAGTGTGGGACACTTCCCTCTTCCCTATCTCTCCTTCCCCAGACACCAGATCTTAAAAGAGGTATAGCCTTCTGCTTTCACTTATCACTATGGCACCATTCTCTGCTCAGAGGAATGACTGGCATGTTCCTAGTTAACACCCAAGGTTAAAGGAGAGGACTTTTCTATCTTCCCAGTGGAGGCTACTAGAATGGTGCCCACAGGGCTTCTCAGACTTGAAAGTGCTCAGGAGTCCTCTGAGGGTTTTGTTAACATGCAGATTTTTATTAGGGCAGTCTGGGGTGGGGCCTCAGCTTGTGCATTTCTGAAAATCTTCTAGGTGGTGCAAACAGCTGTTAGTTGGTAGACCACATCTTGAGTAGCAAGGGGTGGCACAGTTTGCATCTAGTCTGGACTTTCTCCCAACACCTGGCCATTTCTAGGCTTGGTATGTTGAGTGCATGTAGGACTTAGCATTGAGTAATATCTACCCACACATGGATGTCAGTCCACTGCTTCCTCTTTCTCCTTCATCCTGAATCTCTCCCCACTAAATGCACTGATATTTTAAAAATCAGTGCACGCGGAAATTTGCCATTACAGAGAAAATATTTTTAACTGAGGAGAGAGAAGGAAAACAAGGAATATAGATTCATCTATTAATACATTGAATATAGACTCCATCACCAGAGAATTCAGAATATAATTTTACCAGAGATGATAGAGTTTCCTTAGTATTTACTTAGCACTAAGGTAAGTAATGGCTACAATGGTAGCAGATTGAGGCATATTTAATTTTCAGCTTTCCAAGTGCTCTAAATAAAAAAGATTATAATAATATGACCGGAGCTATTATATTCACAGCAGCACTTAAGACTGATAGATATAATGCTCCACTTAGGAGCTATTATGGTACAATTAAGTAGATGGTATTAAAAAGAAGTTTCTTAAAACATTTAAAGTTGTAAAGCTGTGCAGAAATAGATCTGTGCTGCTCAAGAAAATACAAACAAGGACTGGAGTCATTTTAGTGGATAATAAAAGAAATCAACAAGCCCAACTCTAGCTCCCCGTGGATGAGATTTAAAGCAACAAATCTATGCTACTTTATGCAATTAACATAAAATATACTTAAATTTGGAAGATTTACTCTGCTATCACCTTCCCACACAACAAACACAAATCCCAGGCTAATTTGCCTTCATTAATTTACATGCAATTGCAGGGCTGATTTCTCTCTCAGATGCTTATGCACAATCTAGCTTCAAGTTAAGTTACTGCATATGGGTCCTTTAGCTTCTGTTCAGATCTTAAAGGAATCACAGGTTATACACATTATGAGCCTTTAAGCCTGATTCCCCACCCCCGAGGGCAGCTCTATCGATGTATTCAGAATCAAAGAGGTTTATGGAGAACAATTTCTTGCCTATCTGGCAGAGCTCAGGCCCAGCTGCTTGGCTATGAAAGGGAGAGGTCTGCGGTGGCCTCATGTGGAAAGAGATACTTTCCAAGATGCCTCTTTAACGGGTAACTTTCCTGACCTGATTCTTCCCCAAATATTACAAAGAATGGGCCTAATAAATTATGATCAAGGGCCAAATAAACTGTAACAACTTTGGGTGTTTTGGAGTTCTTTTTGGAAAGGGATATTTAGCATATTCCACTATTCCCCTTTACTAAGGAAAACCATGTTCTGAGATAGAACAAATAATAGGTAGTGTATTGGTTCAATATTATAATCACATAGAGTAAAATGAAAGAGGATGGAGATGAAAGAGGGCAGAGAAAGGAGGTTATAGAGAATGAGAAGGCAACCAGATGGAGGAGGTCTCACACCAACCATCAGGCAGACAGAACAAAAGAGAAACAGATCTGGAGAGAGGACACAGGGAGGCAGAGGAAATACCATGGTGGAAAGACATGCTGTCATGTTTGTTCCAACACTTGTGTTATGCTGTATTTGTGTTTTCTTTAAAAGTGTTTAAAGGAAGGCTAGCTCCTTTACTCATAAAAAGGGTCGACTGAGAATCCAGATTGTTCACTGGAAGATCTGCATTTTCAAATGAGGTGGACCATAGAGAAGAGGGGAGCGGCAGTGTGGGGTCACCCAGGAAAGGGCGTGGGTTGCCACGGCAGTGGTGGCTCCCGGCCGGACTAGATGGAGAAGCGGGTAGGGCAGAGGCT
Organism: Propithecus coquereli; assembly: GCF_000956105.1. Lineage (NCBI taxonomy): Eukaryota > Metazoa > Chordata > Mammalia > Primates > Indriidae > Propithecus > Propithecus coquereli. The sequence continues at coordinate 10,215,341 of NW_012149396.1, read as the reverse complement.
GGAGAATTCTCATCTTCCTCTGTTTTGAGTTTTGGTTTGACTCTAGAAAGCACTCAATTCCCACCCAAAGAGCTAAGATCTTGCCACACACATTTTACATACTCTATACTTTTTAGAATAGCCTCAAAGAAGGGGGAAACCTCCCCCCGTCCCCCCACCAGCATGTTTGATCCTTCCAACAAGTCTGTGAAGTAGATGGAACACACATTAATACCAGTGTCATGCAGTCAAATGGCAGATGAAGAAACTGAGACCTGCCATTGAATTGCTTGGGGAAAATTACCCAGCTAGAAAGGAGTAGTCATGTTCGTAATGGTTGAACAGAGAGTGGCACTGCCACAATACTATTTTGGGCAGATAATTTAAATTTTCTATGCCTTAATTTCCTCATCTATGGGGAAAATGAGAATAATAATAACAATACCTGGCTTTAAGGTTGTTGTCAGCATTAAAAGGGATAGTACAACAAGCATTTAGAACAGTGTTTGGCAAAACCGTTAAGTGCTAAATAAATGCTGGGTATTACTGTAATTATTAGAAAGACTGAGCTATTCAGACCAAATGTTCTAGATTCACATCCACAACTCATGTTAATAAACGATGGTCAGGCAACCACTGAGCAATCAGTGAATAATCAGAGGTGACCACCTATTCAAAGTCTGCTTCAGACACAGACTGATGTTCTACAGTGGAAGAAAGAACAGAGATTTCAAGCAGAATAAAGGGCTATTTGGGAGGGTTTCTGATTGGAATAAGTTCTACCAGAAATGAATTCATATTTTGTACTAAATGTTTGTGTTCCCCTCAAATTCCTATGTGGAAATCCTGACCCCCTACCTAGTACATAGGGCCTTTGGGAGGTAATTAGGTTGTGAGGGTGGAGCCTTCACGAATGGGATTAGTGCCCTTATAAGAAGAAACACGAGAGATGCTTTCTTTCTAAATTGTGTGAGGATACAACCAGAAGATGGCCATCCAGGAAGAAGGCCCTCACTAGTCACTATATCTGCTGGCACCTTAATTTTGGGCTTCTCAGCTTCCAGAACTGTGTGAAATAAATGTTTGTTGTTTCAGCCACTCAGTCTATAGTATTCTGTTACAGCAGCCTGGACTTCCTGAGACAGATGCATTAATCAAGAAGTTTGTTTGTTTTAAGGATAAAGTGTTTCCATTGCAAAACGTCTCTCATCCAAACCTAGGTTCTTGTGGTTAAAATTGTTTTGCTCTCAAGACATCTTCCCCCAAACTTTTTTTGTTTTCTTTCTTTTTTTAATAGTTATGTAATTATATAGTCTTTTTTTTTTTTTAAACATAAAAGCAGCTCTATTAAGATTAGAAGTCCTTTAAGCATTGGAAGAGATTTGGTTTGCAGGTTTAACTACCAGATATGAAAAGTGCATCATCTAGTGGTATTACCCACGAACAACAAAGAAAGGCAATCTTAGGTCTGGGAAAACCCTCACAGGGTTCTCTCCCACATCCTGCGGGGAACACAGAATATCCAGGCCAGGTCACACTTTGCATTTGATAACCTGAAAGAAGGAAAGAAAAAATTCGAGCCTACTACTTTCAAATACATTAAAGTTTATTATCTAGCAGCCACTTGGTTTCTATAACCACTTAGGAGCAAAGAAAGGGAATGGGGACACCTAAACTATAGCTAGAGGATTAAGGTTAGCAATATATTGTGGAATGGGGCCGCTCCAAACTGTGAAGCTTATTAAATGAGAGGGTTGTAGAAGTTCATTTTTTAGAAATCTGTGGGGTAAATTCTACAATGAAGAGGGGTCTAGAGTTTAAAATTATGTGTGTCTGTTTAAACATTTTTCTGTAATTTTATAAAAAGTTTTTTTATAAAAGATGCTCAACAGGACGTTACCTGTGTAATGTACATAACAAATATTAATTTGACAAAATTAAAAGGTCATCTTTTTGATGCCATTTAGCACAGAATTATAAGGTTTTTGTTCTTTATGGTAAATCGTATTTTTTTTTGCTTGCTTTTTTAGCTCAAGTTCTCATAATATCTTCATATTCCCACATCTGGCAAATAATTTTATACTTGAATCTCTTAGAAGATAATTATGTATGGTCTAAATAATATTGTTAGGAGAGCAATATGACCTTCCAGTGGTTTTATAAATAGCCATATTGAAGAAACCCAAAACATGGAATAAATGACTCAAAAATCGTGCCATCTTCAGGTTATTTGAATATGCATATTCATTTTTAAAAAGAAGAGGTGATCTCTTTTCCAAAAAATAATTTTATGAATGGCTCCAGAACCTTTGTCTTATATCAATCCCCTTAAAGATTTTACCCATTAATCACACTTTTTAATTAACTGAACTACAGATTTTATTTAGATTTCCCTAATTTTCCCGCTAATGTATGTTTTCTATTCTAGGATTCCTTCCAGGCTCTCACATTGCGTTTAGGTGACGCATGTCTTTAGTCTCCTCCACTCCGTGCCAGTTTCTTGATCTTTCCTTGTCTTTCATGATGTTGACACTTTTGAAAGTACTGGTTAGGTATTTTGTAGAATGCTCATCATACCATTTAGTAAAATTTTCATACTTTTAAAAGAGAAATAATAGAACTTATGAGCTGGAAGTGACCTTAGAAATCATTTTATTGACTAGTCCAAATTCCTGATTTTACTGGCATGGAAAGCAAGGCATCTACGTTTTAAATGGCTTCCCCAAAGTCGGATGGCTGGTGAGTCAGGGCCAGGGCTGGCACTCAGTTCTCTTGCTTCATATCTGATGCTTTTTCAAGGCACAGTGCAAATAATGCCTCTGTCTCTGGCATGAGAGACCAGAGGTAGAGGCATGATCACAACGGGGACTGACAAACCCTGGGGATGCTGTTTCATGCTCCAGGCCTGGGGCTTTGTGCCTGTAGAATGCCATATGAATGGTGTTCCCTGGAGTTGTACCACTTGGGTGGTACTGATGTGTCCACCTGAACTATTTACAAGATGACTGGGTGTGGCTAATGATAAAAGAAACAGTAAAACAAAAATACAGAAAGGTCATGCAGGTTGTTCAGATATAATGTGATTGACAAACGGTCTTGGTCTTCTACCCAGACCTTGTTTTTAGAAGAAGGTGGCTGAAGGGCAGAAATTATCTTTTCGTGTGTGTGTGGGGAGGAGGTGAGGTAGGAAGTGACTCCTCCTTTCACTTGAAGCTTTCTCATTTCAGTGTACAGTGTGTATTTTCTTTGCAATAATATTTCTCTTTCCTACAAGTCTAATAAATGAAAACATGGTTTTTCATCTTCCCGCTCCATTATATAGACAGGAACTGGAAGGCTGACCAAAAACAAAACAAAGCAAAAGACTCAAAACACTGTTTTTCATTAATCTTGCAATTCATAACCCCACATTTTATGTAATAGAACTTATTGGTTCTCTACTTTCTGTTAAGGTGGGGTTTTACTTTAGTTACCAAAATAAAAGATATAAGCCAACAGAGTGGGAGAAAAGATTCATAAACCACATATCTGACCAAAAAAACTAGTATCTAGAATACATAAAGAAATCTTAACAGTAGGAAAAATAAACAATCTAATTAGAACATGGGTTAAAGGCATGAAGAGACAGTTCACCAAAGAAGATATACAGATGGTCAATAAGCACATGAAAAGATATTCAACATCATTAGTCATTAGAGAAATGCAAATTAAAACCACTATGCAATAGCATTTATACCAATCGGAATGGCTAAAATAAAAAATAGCGCCAACACCAGATGCTGGTGAGGATGCAGAGAAACTGGATTACTCACACATTGTTGGTGGGAACATAAAATGGTACAAACACTCTGGAAAAATAGTTTGGCAGTTTCTTAAAAAAGTTAAACATGCAACTACCATACCATCCAACAGTTGCACTCCTGGGCATCTATCCCAGAGAAATGAAGACTCATGTTCACACAAAAACCTGTACACAAATGTTTATAGTAGCTTTATTGATAATAACCCCAAACTGGAAATAACCCACATGTCCTTCAGTGAGTGAATGGTCGAATGCTCTGTGGTGTATCCACACCATGAAATACCACCCAGCAATAAAGGAAATCATTGATATATGCAATAACTTGGATGAGTCTCCAGAGAATTATGCTGTGTTAAAAAAAAAAAAAAAAAGCCAATCTCAAAGGTTATATACTATAAGATTCCTTTAATATGACATTCTTGAAATGATAGAATTATCGAAATGGAGGTCAGATTAATGGGCTTAACCCTAACTCTAATTCCTGGAATTAGGGAGTGGGTGGAGGAGGGGAGGGATGTGGGTGTGGCTATAACAGGGCAACATGAAGGATCTTTGTGGGGATGGGAATGTCCTGTATCTGGACTATGGTGGTGTCAATATCCTGGTTGAGTTACTGTGCTGTAGTTACCCAGAAGTTACCAGTGGGGAGAACTGGGTAAAGGGTACACAGGATCTCACTGTATTATTTTTTAGAACCTGCAATTATCTCAAAATAAAGAGTTTAATTAAAAATAAAAAGCCGGGTGCATGGTGGCTCACGCCTGTAATCCTAGCACTCTGGGAGGCCGAGGCGGGCAGATTGTTTGAGCTCAGGAGTTCGAGACCAGCCTGAGCAAGAGTGAGACCCCGTCTCTACTAAAAAAATAGAAAGAAATTATCTGGACAACTGAAAATATAGAGAAAAAATTAGCCGGGCATGGTGGCACATGCCTGTAGTCCCAGCTACTCGGGAGGCTAACGCAGGAGGATCGCTTGAGCCCAGGAGTTTGAGGTTGCTGTGAGCTAGGCTGACGCCACGGCACTCTAGCCTGGGCAACAGAGTGAGACTCTGTCTCAAACAAACAAACAAACAAACAAACAAATAACTAACTAACTAACTAATTAACATCATAAGCCAGACATTAAAGAAGGAAAGGGGGTCTACTTTTTACTGTTTACTGAAGATACTGTTGTTTGAATTTTTTAATGAGCAGATATTCACAAATTATTTGTACAATTAAAAATTACCAAAAAAGAGAGGGAAGGAGAATGTAAAATAGCGTGTGGGTGTTAACTAAGGAACTGTTAAGATACAAAACTTGGCTCTTTACTTCCTTTGGGTTGCAGCCAAGAGGGAAACATGAAAAGGTGACACAGTTGTCAAGTAGAGGGAAAAATATGAGTAATTCAAAGACTGGTGCATATTTGGGGCTAATATTATTTTCAATATGCTAAAATATAAAAAACTTAACATATTAGAGATATCTGTTTGTGTATGGTGATTCCTGGCATAAATAAATATATTCATGCTTTTACTGATATTATGAAACTTCAGTTGGCATTCAGGAGCTCACCTTCTAATACGATAATCCATACTTTTTCTTTCTATTAAAAAAAGGAACTTTAAAGCAAATAACCATAACCAACTTCTAGGTAGAAAAAACTGAGAATTGTTGGAAGGATGGTAACAAATAAACAATGATCCATCCAACATTTTTGTTGCAGTTGGTTTGCAACTACTCTTTTTAACTTAGTTTCTGGTACAAGAGTCTTGCAGTAATTCTAAGTGGTGGTAAAACATCTGTGATAAGTAATAATTTTTAAAAATATAAAACATAAAAAATATAAAATGTAAAAAAATATAAAATATAAATTTCAAAAAGTACATAAAAACAAAAATATAAAATACCTAGAGTTATGAAGACTAGAAACGTATAGGGCATATATGAAGAAAATGATAAGATTCTAACAATATAAAATAAGAGCTGAATGGAAGCAGTGGAAGGAGGAGATATCACCGGAAAACAAGAGGAGGGAGGTTGCAAGAGTTTTTTTTAAGTTCATCTGGAATAGCCTGGAGAGTGTAAAGTAGTGAGTGGTATTTGTCCTTCCAGATACTAAATGTGTTTGAAACCTATAATGATTTAATCATTATGGTACTAAGACCACAATAGACAGAAAATCAATGGAACAGGACACAAATTTCAGAAACAGCTAACTACATGTAGGAACTTGGAGTCCTGTACATGTGGTATTTCTGTTTTTACAAAGGGAAAGCCTCTCAAAATATGATCCCTAAGCAGTAATGTGCTATTAAATGTTTAACAATCAGCTCTCTGAAAAAAGTATCCAAATATATATACATAAATTTATAATAAATTTTACTGATATAAAGGATGCATAGCATACAATTTATAAATCATAAAAATACATAATACTCTTTATTGTAAGTAAGTGTAATTCCATATTGTGAATTGATTCTCCAAGCATGGTTTCCTTGATTCTTTTCTAACTTTGAATCAGCCATGATTTGATAAATGGAGTTTTATTGCAGTCTGCTCTTTTCTCAATAAATTTATTGTCATTAAATCTGATATATGGCTTATTGTTAAACTATTTCTCACCCTTGTATAAATTATTAATTAAACTAAAAACTCTTGGCTTCAGCACTAAATCAAGCCCTGATTTCTAGCGCTTACTGATCTCCATGGTATAAATGTCCCCACTTTGACCAAGATTAAGCTATCAACTCAGTCACTGAATGTGGAGTTGTGAGGAGATGCTGGGTAGTTTCCGCTATCTAGATACGACAGTCATCATTGACTTTGAGAGTATCTATAGATAATAGTAAAATAATTAGGAGGTAGTGCACTTTGAGTATTTATTACCTTTATTTTTAATATAATTTATTTAATTGTAAGTTTATGTAATTTTAAAATAATGGCTACGCTTTACAACTAGTTCTCAAAATTCCTGAAAATTTGGCAATTGACTTTCATAAGCTATTGAGTTCTTACTTCAACATATAACTATCCTTGAGACAGAATCACAAAGTAAAAGATTTAAAAACTTCCTGAAATGTTTAAACGTAAACAAAGTTAAAAAAGATGTAAAAAATAGCAAATGGATTAATTGCCTTTCTGAAAGGCAACTTAGCAATACATATAGACATAGAAAATTTACCAATTGTTTGGTCACACTATTTCACTTTTCCTTCATTCATTAATTCACCAAATTTATTGAGAGCCCATTCTGTGCAAGGAACTTCTAAGAATTAATTTTACAAGTGTATAAAGGTTGTGTAAGAAAGGAGGTTTACCACACTGTTTTTATGATTACAAAAAATTGAAAATACATGAATGTTCATCAACAAGGGATTGGCTAAGTAAATGATGATTTCATTGATACAATGGAATATAAACATTAAAAATAAAGCTGTAGATCAGTGTTTATTGTAATGAATATATGGCCATGGTACATTTAAAGAGCAAAATCAGCAGTTCTTAAGAGTATATATAGTATGATTCTATTTTGTAAAAAATTGTATCTCTATGCTTGCACATATGTGTAGAGAAAATCTGAAAAGATATGCACAAATTATTAGTAGAGACAAATCTTTCTATTCTGAATGAATGGTTTTATAATGAGCATGTATTACTTCTATAATTAAAAAAATGGAACTCTTTTCATTAAAAATTGCTGTGTTAAATATTTCTATCTCATAGAACACACACATTCTAGGAAAAGGGCTTTAGACTTGAAACTAAAAGTCTTTGCATTCATTAATACCATTCCCTCTAGTTGCTTTATCTAGTTGGAAAATTCTCATGATCAAAAGTAAAAACGTTTTTTAGAAAAGAATTTGCATTTCATCTTCATCTTTCTCTAGCCATGTCACCTTGATTGGGATAATTACCCACTCTGAGCCTTTCCTACCTGAGAGGCAGATAAACTGTGTTCTAATCCATGCTCTTCACTTACTCACTGGTGACTTTGAGCCGGTTACTTAACATTCTGCTGTTAGTTTCCCTATGTTAAAAATGGGGATAATGATAATGGTAGCACCTGTTTTATAGAGTTATTGTATGAAATGAAGTAAAATACGTGCCTGGTATTTAGTAGGTTTTGATTATTCTTATTACATATTATATACAAAATAGGATGATGATGCTAAAATATACCTCGACATTTTGTTGTGGGAATTAAATAAAATACTTGACATCAACAAATACTAGTTGCATGTACTCTGAAAGTAATATAATAAAAACACAGCCTAAGTTTTCTGTATTTCCAGAGAATAGACAATATAATGTATGCTATGTCACATTCAGAATCCGGATAGTAAAAGACCAAATGCAACACTCTTGATTTTGGTTAATTGAAGAAAATACTCCCTCTGTGTTCAATTATCCAGTGTATTTTTCTATTTTAAAATCTAGACTGTCTTATTAAACAACACAAATAATACTGTATAATTTTATTTCCAGAAATCTCTATTGGATTATCCTAATTCTTTATGATTCCATTAACTCAAAACAATTCGTACTGCCTTACTTGATATTTTCTGTAAATGGAAGCAATACAATTATGCTATTTTAAATAATTTAAAATGCCATGTTCCCTACTACCTATTCATTTGGACAGTATATTATTCTGTGTACACGGCTATCGGATGCCAACATGCCGCCTGGTCTATTAATACGGAGCCATTAACCATGTAAGGATCAGAGACACTATATGTATAATGATATATTTTAATTTAACACATGACAGCAAGGTAAGGCTGAGCGACAGATCATGTTTAGTTACAAATAAGGGAAGAACTCATTGCTTAGGAGTGTTCAAGTCACAGGTGAATCGCGAAAGGGTTTTATTCCTTCCTTGACAGAATAAATTTATCTCCTTAAAAGTCACCTTTATGCTTTCTACTTATCATCAGGAAGGCTGCATTCTGTATTTCAATTTTATGTGGACAAGACATTAATTTTAAGTGAAAGACATTGTTCTGTGCTGGAGTTAAATGAGGTCGTTATAGGTTTGAGTGGTAAAGGTGGAGGGTTTGGGCTCATGTTTGGCTTTAATGAGAAAAGTGCTATGTGAATATGGTCCTCTTAACTTTTTTGGCACTGAAAGCAAAATATAAATGGGGCAATGAAGTTGAAAGGCCTCAGTAGCTTCTGAAAGTATTTGAAGTTAGGATGTATTAAATACATCTGATATCATCAGAAAGGGAAGGTAGCATAAGAATATATCAGTTTTTTCTCAGTCAAGAGATTGATATGGCCACTTGAAATTGATTTTAGATAGAGAAACCTGGAGATTTTGTTGACTTCTGTTGTTGAGAAAGGAACTTCAGAGGTCACCTTGTTTAAACCATAGTTTAATCCTTTTGACAATAATGTCCAACCATTTCTCAAATATCTTCAGAGAGATATTTAAGGCATTTCTAATATGTAAATGTCACCAAATTGGCAGGATAGAGAGAAAGGTAGTGATTAGAACAGGATGAATATTTAAAACAACCTTAACGTGTTCCATAGCTTCGTGAATACCAAGGGGTTTTGTTCAAATAAGGCCACGGAGACCAATTCAGCTTTATTCAAGGAAAGTTCAGGTGATTGTAGAGGAGCATGAGCTAATTATTAATGAAATAATGTTGCGTTTTCTTTCCTCCTACCGTAGCCACACGTCCTGAAACGGAGTTTGCATAATTTTCACTTTCTCGCTTCCCATTCAGTCACTTCCCGTATCACCTAGAGACACCTGGCTTTTGCCTTCCCTGATCAATCGAAATGGCTTTTAAACTCACCCAAGATGTTCTTGCCCAGCCCATGGACACTGTTCAGGCTTATATTATTCGACCTCTCTGAGGTACCTGAGAGAGGAGGAGGGTTCTGACAAGTATTCTGGACTATTATTCCCATAAACGTTGTGACTGGGTGAGGACTGGGCTTTCTATAGGTTCCCCTTGAAACTGAGAGAGGTTGAACTATCCTAAACACATCTCTATGCTGCTTTTCCTTTTTTTGTTTTGATAAATATGAGCGTTAGGCCAAACATTGTGTTCTAGGGTTTAGATATGTTGCCTGATTCAATGTCCCACAATATAAATATGAGGGAGGTAGTTTCACCTTCATTTCGCAGGTGAGGAAACTGAAGTTCATAGTGGTTAAGTACCTGCCCAGGGTTACTGTAGCCAGTCAGTGGGGGAGCCTGAATTTAGAGCCAGTGTCGAGTCCTTGTCGGGTATAGAGTAACGGAGAATTGCTGAGAGCAGCACTTACATGGGCAGAAATCTGCTGCTCTGTGCAAATGTTACAGTGGCAGGAGCAAGTATAAGTTGGGGTGGTAGAATGCTTTTGGGAAGAACAGGCTGGGTGTGAGTGAGTAGGCTTAGGCCTGTGTGTGAGGGTCGGCAACACAGCTTCAGACTGGCTGTGTAGGGACGCAGAGGACAGTGACTAAAGGCATGATGTGAACTGGATCTAAACTTCTCTCCCCAAAGAGGATTGTTTGTTTAGCTCATCAAACTTATAATGACTAATTAAATGTCTGTTTACTGCATAAATCATGGACGTCACTCACCTTTTTCATTGTTATATCTGCAATCTTTAATACAAAGGCAATAAATGAACATTTATTGAATGTGACAATTCCCTTCCTCTTAAGTCCTCTAACATTTATGAAACCGCAAGCTCCAGGTTGTCCTCCCAGCTCACTGGCTCCTCTTTGTGTGTTCTATTAATATTTTCTCTTAGACCTTTTGATGTTTCCCAAGAGTCCACCCTTAACGTACATGTCCATCTACCATGCTCAGGTTTTAGGGGTTATCAACTCCACCAAATGGCTTTAACACCTGCAAAATCTCTAGTTCAGTTTAAATTTCTCTCCTCAGCATCAGAACTGTATGTCCAACTATCTCCTAGTAGACTCCACCTTGGATTCCCACAGGCACCTCAAATTCAATAAATCTAATATGTCCCAATGGAACACACTAGGCCCCCATATTTAAACATTGATGTCTCTGTCGTCTCTTGCATACATTTTTTTTCCAAGGGGAAGGTATAGAACTTTTATTAGCTACTTTGAAAGTCCCATGGCCCAAGAAAAATTTAGGACTACTATACATTCTTCCTAAGATAAAACTCTTTCCCATGACTCACGATCACAGTGGTTGAGGCTTATACTTCTGTGCAAACTTAAGCATGTTGGCCATTGCAAGATTTCTCATCCAAATATTTTGCCTCTTGTGGGGATAACAAAATTACTTGGTTTCCACATGTAGTAGCTTGCTTTGACGTGCTATCATTCTTTGTGTGCTTACACTCAGTTCTGCTTTTAGGGCTGGCTTCCTGTCAGCTTGGTTTGGATGACTATTAAATTGAAATGAATTGAGACAAGAACAGGCATAGCCCAGTATATAAAAAAGGGAAAAATTTTTAAAAAAATAGCAGAGTAGGCAACTATATCAAATGATACAGAAACAAGAGGAAGAAGGAGAGATGAGAAAAGGTAATTTGAAGGATTAGGAGATAATTGGTAACTCTTGAGTAAGTCGAGCAGAATCAGGGGAAAGGAAGATTACCAGGTGATGAATAAAGGGGTAGATAATGAAGAGGGCGTAAAAAATGATCAATATAAGGTGTGGAAAGGGCAGCCATGGAATTCCTGACCATGGAACCCAAACTGAGAGATGAAGGACTCGAAGGGTACAGAGAAAGGGATTCTAGTTCTTGATGGAGAAGGTCCAGTTCAGAAGCAGTAAGGCAAGGAGGGAGGTGAGGGCAGGAAACAGTTAAAGAAGGTGAGCACTACAGTCAAAATTCTGATGGATGCTGAGGGGGTGGGAGCGTGTGATTTCCATGAGTGGTTGAGCAGAATGGAGGTGAAGTGGGTGAGAAATTGTGAAACAATGTGTGTAGTTTCATCACACATCTGCAAATTCTTTGCTATCCTTCCCGAAGAGGTATAGTATGACTCTGCTCCCCTTAAATAGGGTAGCCTGAGTGATTCATTTCTAACAAATATAATTCAGTGGGTGTAGTGCCGTGTGGCTTCTGAGACAAAATTCTTCAAAGATGATACGGCTTCTGTCTGGCTCTCTCTTGGGATGCTCTCTTGTGAACTTCTAGCTACTAAGCTTTGAGGAAGCCAGGCTATGTGGAGAGATCCATGTGGACAGTCATTGAATCCCCCCTAGGCTGGAGGTACAGGCAACCCCAGCCTAGGCCGAGCTCCCAGACAAAGCCAGCACTGACTTGGCAGTTCTGTAAGTGAACCGTCTGGGAAGCAGATCCTCAAACCTTCGGTTGAGCCACCCCAGCTGAGGCCCCATGGAGCAGAGAGGAACTTTCCCTTCCGAGCCCTGCCCAAATTACAGATTTGTGGGGAGAATAAATGATTATTATTGTCTTAATCCATCAGATCTGGATGTTTTGTATGCACCAATAGAAAGCTGAAATAGGGTCTTAGCAATGTAATCAACAAAGATGTTTCTGTATCTGTCAGTGTGGTCCAAAGAGGAAGAACATTTGACTTTGAGTGATCTGACTCTTTTTGGCCATCCATGTGTCTTAGAATAGGTTATTTAACATTTCTGAGCTTTGTTTTTCCTACCTCTAAAGCGGGAATGTTACAGACCTTGTGAGATTGTTTTGAGATTTGGAAATTAGTATAAAGCTAATGGCTGTAAAGTGGTAGTCATTTAAAAAAGGGTAGCTATCCTTTTAATTACTAATAATAAAAGGTTAGAACTGATGTTAAAGCCTATGCTTTAACATCAGTTAGATTTGTGTTTTCCATCTGGTTCAACTGCTAACTAACTGCGTGGCCTAGGGCAAGTTATTTAATACATAATTCTCTGAATCATGCATTGTTTTTGTGAAAATGGAGGATGAAACTTACCTTGCAGGGTTGTTAAAGATTAGAAAATGTGTCTGTAAGAACACCCTATAGTGCCTGGCATATGGTAGGCTCTAAACAAATAGTAGGTATAAAAATTATAAATATAATAATTAGTATTATATCCCTGAACTTATTGTGGCTGCTGGCAAGCGTAGGGCAGACAGGAACAATTCTGAGCCAAACATTGAAGCCTTTGAAGGAGTTGGGGGAAGGTTCTAGGTATTAGTAGAAGATGGTAATAAAGTTTCAGAAAGAATGATATTAATAAATGATATGAATTTTAAAAGAAGAAACTTTTGAATAATGAGAGCAGAATAAAGACTGAGAATAGCATTTAGAGCAACCCCTTTCTTGAACTAGTACTGGGAATAGGAGGAAATAGGCTAAGCAGATTAGAAAAATAATGAGTTTCTAAATATTAGAAAAGGCCACAAAACTCCAATATAATGGATCTGAAATTATGGAGAACACAGGAGGACGAGAGACTGGCAGGAAAGTAATATGATTGATCAGCAGGATTACTTTGAAGAATTTTAGTAAAGACGAGGAAGGTTTAGCGCTCTGCCCCATGCGACAGACAAGCATGGCCGTGGCTCGCTGTCCACTCCAGCATCAGCCACACGTAGCCTCGCGCGGGACTTGGGGGCCTCCAGTGGTTCTCCACCTTTGGGTTGAATCTCTCTTGAACGTCCTCAGACAGATTAATCTATTTTCACCTTAAAAAACTACCAATCAGTAATTTACTAGCTCAGTGTCTGGGAACCTTCAATCCCAAATTCTCACATTTGCCAACTTTAGTCTTTTTTTTTTTAACAAGGATATTCACCTTCAAGCATTTTCCACACCATATTTAATAGCCATTGAAACTCTCTTTTGGTCTGGACATAAAAACAAGGTATATTCAACAGTTCCTGAGAAAGATATAGGTTAGTCTCTGGAAACATTACAGAATTATTTTATCTATCTAATGAGCACAATGTGTATACCTCTCATATACTCACCACGTTGATATACCATCATTCATTCATCTAATGTTTCATAAGTATCTACTACGTATTAGGCACTAGTCTAGACACCCTGTCCTTCTGGAGCTTGTACTATATGGTGGAGAATGGGGACAAAGCACAGTGATGGAGAGACAGACAATAAACAAACAAGTCCCACCAGAAAGAACGTCTGTGACATGCAAAATGCTTGACCAACTATAAGCCCAAAACCCTTAAGTGCCTGAAGGAGTCCAGGCATCAGGTATGCTAAGAGAGGAGAAACAGTAATTGACTGGCCTGCATAGCTGACCATCTGCCCACCCACACTGTGCACCTGGACCCACTGGACAACCGGCAGACTCCCATTCCTCTGTCTGTCTGTCCGTCCACATTTTCCCAGACCTACTGGTGTTGCACTCTCTCCTTTTCCCTTTCTATCACAGAATGCACTCTGTGGGATAGAAAGGAAAAGTTCCTAACAGAAACTTTCAGCTTTATGATAGAGCACCATGAGGAGAGGGTCCCTGACGGCTTCTCCAGTGAGCAGCGCTGCCCACAGTGCAGCCCACAATGAGATGAGGAGCTTGTGCCAGAATGTAAATCAGCGCCCTGCTTCCTCTATGCAAGACAATCTCACCACGGAAAAAATGTCAGTGGAATAAAGGGTGTGCTTAGTCATGCAGTTGATTTACATTCTGTCGTCGGCTCCCTATTTGGTGCAGACTGGGAACAAATAGTTCGCGGACAGGTGCTGATCTGCGTGCGGGCCACACTTTGAGTGGCACTGCTCTAGATTGCAAATTTGGGACCATGTAGCTGCATCCAGCCTGCAGACGTGTTTCTTCTGCCTGCACACTGTCGTCAGCATTTTAACACGTAAAGATTTCACATCAAATTCCACATTTCCAACACCTCTCCAGCACGCCTTCATTTCGTGTCCCTTCAACATCTGATGTCTGGGGGTTCCACATTCTTAAATGGCAACAGCCAAATGGAACGGAGATGTGATCATCCCTTTGACACAGGGCATGCGCCTTCAAGGAACCCAACGGACCTGTTGGGTCCATTTTGCTCATTTATGTTGTCTGCTGGACCCTAGAGGCATTTGATTTCAGAATCCCTACGAGTCATGACGCTCACCAAACAAACACGACTGTAGCTCAGCCCTGGGAGGGAGAAGAACATAGTTGGAGTGTGATTAAGAATGTCCCCCTTTGTTCCTTCCTTTATTCTTGCACCCACTCATGGAGTCTTCTCTTCTACCCTCTCCATCCTAAGAGTACTCAAAACTTACTGCATTGTTCAGCACTGAGATTGGGACAGGAGGTGGAAGAAAGGTGAATATGCATATGCTCTTTCATTCACAGCAAAATCACCAGTAAGTGGTGCCAATCTGGCAAGCACTGTTTTCCCAAGCACCTGGGGAATTACATCTATAGACATGACGGCAAATAAGAGGTGAGGGCCTTAGAGGTTGCCTCAAAGGGCCAGATCTGCGTACCATTGCTGACTGCTCAGAGATGAATTACTACTAACCTTCCCAAGAGAGCGAGTTATATCAAAGCACTGCTTTAGAAAGGGCCTTTTGGTTTCTAATGGTTCAACAATCTTGCTACAAAGATTCTCCTTCCCCTGCTCCCTCTAACCCTTACAATTTTTACAAAATGGTGTTTGATATGACTTCTCTGAAAGCACATGATAATGGTCTTCAGTTTTAGTCACATTTTTTGATGCCATTTTTCCATTGGTTTAAAGCCTTGACTATATATTTTCTTGTGCTGCATGAAGTACACTAATTGATACTGAACATTCTAAATGAGTACTTGCTACAATGCAGGAAATCTGATTTTGGGTAGCCCTCGAACCACTGCGGCATTCTAAGACAGATGCCCTGCCTGGCACATCCCCATGACCAGCATGTTGCTTGGTGCTTCCTGAGTTTTGTTTTGCATTTTCTTTGTTTTTGTTTATTTGCTTGCTATAAAATATGATAAGATTTTGTGGGTCCTCAACTGAGAGGATTGGGAGGAGAACTGGGTGCTGGGGTGGTCTTTTCCTCAATCTAAAGCCAACTGAATTTAGAATGTGAAGTAAGTCATGTGGGTGGGAAGATACAAAAAGAATACAGTTTGTAAGCTTCACACACACAGGAACCCTAATTGGAGGTGGCTTGGCAGGGAATGTGGAATTGTGTACATGCAAGTCTTTAAAACTACATTATAATTAATCTAGATCATACACTTTGGGGAACAAATTGTATAAATAAACATAAAGCATTTTTACTAAACACAAAGTACTCTACAGTATAAACAAAGGAATGATAAAATTTGGGTACCATTAAATGCTTAACAGAAGTTGGCTTTGCAAAAGGTACTAGGTTCATTGCTACCAACATGTCTGTACTTTATGGGCACAAAAACTACTCAATGATTTTTTTCTTTGTCTTACCATCTTCAGTGTAATTTATTGAACACCTGCTGTGTGTGAAGTCTATATTTATTGCTTATTTGGTTCACCTAATAAAAGGAACAGACGGTACCTGGATGAGTTCCAGTCCTTAATTTGGTTTTTTCTTAAGTTCAGTAAAATTGATTCGTCAGAATGTTCAACACACATGAGACATAAATATGTTTCATTTATTCAATACTTTACAAGATGAATATGGGGGGATTTAAAAAGTAAAATTATGAAAAAGGATTTAGAAAATTACAATAATTAGAATACTACTACTGAGTAGATTGGAGTTGTCAACCCAGACACAACTATATATCAAATCATTATGCATTTCCCCACGTGAGAAATTAAGATGAATTTTAAGAGAAGTGTGCTATGCGAAGGTAAGAGTATAAAACTTCACATGAAACTTCCTTTCATGTCAGGGAACTTATAATATCTGACCCTATGATCAATCACTTTTGAAAGTAGGAAGGTCTTAGCTTAAGAACTATTAATAACAGTCATTTACCATAAATGCTCACTATACTCTGGGATTCTTAGCTAGCTATTTCATTTGTGTGCTTTGAGGTTTGTTAGATTGATTGAAAAAGTAGTTATAATTCTTTACCCTTTCTTATACCCACATCCTCTGCAATGTGAGTCTGCTCTCTTGATTCTTTGAATTTGGGTTGGCCTTGTGACTTGATTTGGACAGTAGAATGCAGCAGAAGTGACAGTGGCCTCAAGCAGAAGTTCCAGGCTTAGGCCTCAAGAGAGCTTGTGCATTTTCTCCACTCCTTTCCCCCCTCAGAGCTCAGTCACACGGTGAGAACAAGCCTAGTCTGTTGAAGGTTGAGAGACCACTGTGGCGGAGCTAAGTAAGCCCATTTGCCCCAGGCAAGCTCCCAGACATGTCAGTAAGTCTAGCCAAGATCAGAAAATGTTCCTAGCTGGCTTGAAGCTCGCTACAGAGTCATGAGTAAGTTTCATTAAACCCAGCTGAGGCCAGAACTGTCCAACTGATTTCAGTCTTGTTAGTAATTATAAGTGGGTATTGTTTTAAGCCACAAGTTTTGTTACTTTGTTACACACCATTATCGTGGCAGTAGATAACCGATACAAAAGGAGTGTATTAGTCAGCTGTGGCTGCAATAAAGTTGCAAGACAACTTCCAAATCTTAGTGGTTTTCAGTATTTCTTTTTCTTTTCTCTTTTTATTATAGGGTGGAGGTTGGCTGTGACACCTCTATTTCAGGCTGTGAGTAGGGTCCAGGACTGTCCCACATGTCCCTCATTCTGGGATCAGGGGTTACTCACATCATATTTTTCTAATGACAGATAGCAGAAACACAAGAGTCAAGCTAATGATGCAAGCAAATGCCCACTAACACTCGGTTGGGGAAAGGAAATCACACGGCTAAGCCAAAAGTCAGTGTGGCTGTGTACAATTAATCTATACCACTGGAGGCTCTGCAGAGTCACCAGGCAAAAGGAGTGATGTGTAATCCTATTATGGGAAAGAAATGAGGAATTAGGAACAATGGCCAAAGGGGAATTATTCAGGTGGCAGAATAGGGAAACTGTTTTGTGAAATACTTGATGAAACCCATTAAGAGTTTGTCCCAGAAGAAGCCAAAACAGCCCGTTAAAGACCTGTGACAATTAGTATGCTAGTATGAGTATGGAATATTTATTTCCCTAAAATGTAAGTTCTTTGGAATAGGAATATGCCAAAAACATTTTAATTTTTCTCAGCCAACTCACCTAACTGGCCCCAGATTTTCTTTATGTTCTTTACATTTGGGGATTATGTGATGCTTCTCCTCTTGGTTATACAATTTTAGCTACCTCCCTTTTAGCGAGGTTTCTTTGGGTTTGCAGTATTGTAAAAATAGAAAAAATATCTTTCTTCTACTCTTAAAAATGGTGGGACCGGCGAAAGGTCATATATGCTACCATAGGCTGATATGCCCTCTAATTATCAAAATGGTTTTCAGTCTGAACTGTAAATTGAATTGAAACAGCTAAATCAGGAACTAAATTCATGTGATTACAGAAATGCAGGACTTTTCCTTCTATATAACATTCTACACAGAAAAGTGCTCTAAACACCCTATTCTACATGGTATGTTGCAGTCTTCTCTGTCTGAGGGCTTCAGAATCTAGACATTGCTTTTTGTGGTTGACTCTTCACATTGCCTCTTTCGTTGACTGGCCTTCCCTTGATCGCTGCCACTTTTATAATATTTTGGAAGTGTAAAAGTCACAACACCATTTTCTTTTGTTAAAAATGAATATATACCAGTATCTCAGTATCTACAACCATTTATAATAGGAACTGATTTGAAATAACATTTTGAAAACAATGGAAGTTCTATAGTTATTTTGGATTGATTTGCTCTGTGGACTTGTTTGTTAAAGGTGACCTCTGTCTGTCCGTCTGTCTGTCTTCCTGTGTTGAATGTGTCGAGGCACCTCTGGCGGGAGCACAGGTGCTTGGGCGAGAGTCAGGCCCTGTCTAGGAACCCTTCTCCACCTCCCCTACCTTCTCTGAATCAACCCTTCTCTTTTTCCTGTCTCCACCCACATACCTGAGCACACATAATGCCAGAGAAGAAATCCTTAAGTTCCTTAGGAACGTTCATTGTCAGAGGAGTCAAGGAGAAAGAAAACAAGAGATGTAAGTGGAAAATTATTAAAGAATAGAGAGCTAGTGCAGAATAGGAAATAGGTGGGGTAGGAATAGGTAGAAACAGAGACATAGTTAGTTTGAAAGCAGAGGAATTGGAAATCAGCTGGCCAAGCTGAAATGCACATGTTTAGACACCATTGATCCTACTTTTTAGCCTCAACAGATTATTTTTGGACACCCACAGCACTTCACTCTACTGCTGAAGTCCTTTGTTCTTGGTTGGAGCAATTTAATAAATTGCCAAATAAAAGCAATTTAGGCAATTCTAACTTGAGAGTCTCTGGGTTTAGTGTTTCATCCAGCCCAACATGAAAACATAGTGTGGATAGAATAAAGAATTCACTGAGGGGGGCAAAAAGAGTAGTAGAGACAAATTGTACACTGAATATTTTTATGGAATCAAAAAATTGCAGAGCTGGAAAGGAGCCTGCACACTATACTGGCCAACCTTTCATTTTACAGATGGACTGATGTCCAAAGATATAAAGTGACTCGCTCAAGGCAATGTGAATGCCAGAGCCGATATTTGAACCCAGGCTGCTGACCCCAGGGACAGTGCCGTTAGCCCAGAACTTCGTTTCTGCATGTCCCCTTTGAACCATTTAACTATGATTTCTGTGCAAGGAGAAATCAGGGAAGTGTTGCAGTCACTTCTTATGGCATCCGTGGGGTTAACGAATCCTTTCAACATGAAGGCATTTTAGTGCATCTATTCAGCCCTTCATTTAACAATGTTTAACAACATCCATGGCGAGTTCCGTATATTATAGTAAGCACACAGGGCCAATAATATTTTATGCATTCTCATCAAGAGTGAAATTGTGAGGGCCATAAATGGCCTGATGGAAGAGGATGATGAGCATGGCAGCTCACAGATCACATTTGCCTGGCTGAAAGAGCTGAGTGACTATGGACATGAACCCCTCCCGTCGGACAGGCCCACAGGGAGCCACCTGGCAAGTGGGCAGAACATATAAAGACATCTGCCATTCTTGTTTTGTTCTGGTCAAAGGCTGCTGGTAGCAATGGAACGTGAGCCTTTGCTGCACGTTAATCTTTACTGCTTGTGTGTATTGGGCATTAACGGTTGAGCACTTACAAAGTGCAAGACACTATGCTCAGTTCATTCATTCATTCATTCATTCAACCATTGTTTATTGGTTGCCTAATAGGTTCCAGGTCCTGTTCTATTTCTTTTTTATTCCTCACATTAACCTTAGGGTACAGGTACACATTTTAGGAAACTGAGACTTAGGTTAAGTAAAATGTCCCTAAGTCACACAGCTATTTAGTGTCACAGGTTAGGCTGTAACCACGGACTGTGTAGCCTCTCCCGCTGTCAGAAAGTCTCCAGATGTGACACAGAACAGGAAAAGCTTGACTATAATTTATAATGCTTAGCTAAGGCTCGTCTTGGATGTCAGCGGAGTTAATAGTGACCCAGAGGGCACAATTTGAGATTCTTGGGAGAATCTCATGTCCCAAATAGTTTCCATCTAGTGCCACAATGCCTAAAATCTCACAAATGGAAGTGCTTTCTTTGAGATTATTGCACTGATGACTGTCAAATGTAAACACAGGATCTATCCCCAATTTAGACTTTCAACAAACTTAAATTTCCAGAAGCTTTCTAGATGTTTCATAGGCATCTCAAATTAAGGTGTCTAAAACTGAGCTTTGTTAGTCATTGGGAAATACAAATCAAACCCACAATGAGATAGCACTTCATATCCACCAGGCCGGCTAGAATAAAAAAGTCAGAAAATAACAAGTGCTGGTGAGGATGTGGGGAAGTTGAAACCCTCGTACACTGCTGGTGGGAGTGTAAAATGGTGCGGCTGCTTGAAAAATAGTATGGTAGTTCCTCAATAGGTTATATACAGAGTTGCCCAGTAATTCCATTTCTAGATATTAATGTTTACCCAAGATAATTGAAAACGTATGTCCACACAAAAACTTTTACATGAATGTTCACAGCTGCATTATTCATAGTAGCCAAAAGGTGGAAACAACCCAAATGTTTGTCAATTGATAACCAGATAAATAAAATGTGCTATATCCATGCAATTGAATATTATTCAGAAATGAAAAGGAATGAAATGTTAATATGAGCTATAATATAAATAAACCCTGAAAACATTATGCTAAGTGAAAGAAGCAAATTACGAATGACCACATTTTTAATTTATTCCATTTGTAGGAAATGTCCAGAATAGAAAAATCTATAGATACAGAGAATAGATTAGTGTTTGCTTAGGGCTACAGTGGAGAGTGCACGGAAATGGGGGCGGGGTGAAAGCTAATGTGTATGGGGTTTCTTTTTGGGGTGTTTAAAATGTTCTCAAATTGATCATGTTGATAGTTGCACAACTCTGAATATACTAAAAACCACTGAATTTTACACTTTAAGTGGGCGAGTTATATGTTTATTATAACTCAATAAAGCTTTATATATATATATATATATTTTAAACTGAATTTACTTATCCCACATCTGCCTCTGAATCTGCTGCTTCTGATACTCCTCTTTCTAGGATAATGACATCCTTCTTGCATTCCCTGGCTACACTGTGTTTCTTTGAAAATGCCAAGTTTTTTTTTTTTTTGAGACAGAGTCTCACTTTGTTGCCCAAGTTAGAGTGAGTGCCATGGTGTCAGCCTGGCTCACAGCAACCTCAAACTCCTGGGCTCAAGCGATCCTCCTGCCTCAGCCTCTCAGGTAGCACCATGCCTGGCTAATTTTTTCTATATATTTTAGCTGTCCAATTAATTTCTTTCTATTTTTAGTAGAGACGGGGTCTCACTCTTGCTCAGGCTGGTCTCGAACTCCTGAGCTCAAACCATCCACCCGCCCCGGCCTCCCAGAGAGCTAGGATTACAGGCGTGAGCCACAGCTCCCGGCCCTGAAAGTGCCAACTTCTTATACATGTTCATCCACCTCACCCAGCATCACGCCTGGCCTGTATTAGGTTTTCCTTATGATGCGAATTGTCCAAGGAAGTACAGTAGCATTTTTTTCTCTGTGCCAAGGAGAACCTGGGAGAAGAGAGCACATTGAAAAGAAGCAGTAGGGCAGAGTATGAGGTACGGAGGTACTGAAAACATCTTGCCTGCATCACTGTTTTGTCTGGGGTTGGCGCTGTATGTAGTTTGTAGTGGTACCATGAGAGGCAGTATGATGTAGTGGGAAGAATGTCAGCTTTATTGTAACTGGGGCCAGCGTGTGAACTCAGCTGGGCGACTTGAATAAGTATTTATCCCCTGCAAGTCTCTCAATTTTCTGATCTGTAGAAAAAGGATAGTAATATTTATTTATAGGAATTGTGAAGATTTAATGAGAATGCACATAAAGTCATCTATAAAATGGTAAAAATACTTCGTTATTGTCATTATATTATTATTTTGATTTTTAGTCCTGTCCCCAGACAATATCATAGTAAAAGGGTGAACATAAGAACTCTATTGTGTTTCCTCTCTCAGTTCTTATCCTGGGCACCATGAGAAAATACCCTGAAAGAATTGTGAAGATGTATAAACATTAGAAAGAAATTCAATTAATATTCACTTTATGGGTCAAAATGTCCACCTGCATCACAATTTTCATTTGCGTTATATTAATACTTTTTATCGGTCTTAGCTCAATAATTAATGAGCTGTGGGAGGTAAACTGCATGACAAATTAATACTCAGGAAGGAGGTTCTGACTCAGGGGGCCTGGAGTGGGGCCGCAGTGACTTGGCCCACAGACCGCACAGACCTTTCAGGCCAAGTTCTGCAGCAGGGAGAAATGGGTGTTCCTCTCACGCTGCCACCTGTTAGTTGTGAGGTCTCTCTGGGCCTCAGTTTCCCTATCTGTAAGAGTCAGGTAATCATAATGGCTCCCTCACAAGTGTCTGAAGTGATAAAGTGAGGTCAGCACGAAAGACGACGTATTATACTGTCTGATACTTAGCATTTAAAAAATGTGCTGAATTCTGAAGGGTACTGTAGAGACACTTTCTCCGTAATCTGTACACCAGATACAGAATTCCATACCAAATTTTATAGCAGTTGACCTTCCAATCAGGTCAGTGGGTATCTCTCATTGGCTGTAACGGCAGGGACTGTGCTAACTGGTTCTATTGGGGGCTTCGTCTAATAGATGAAAGGGACCAGTCAACTGACAAGATGTGTATCAAGCCTCCTTTAACTGATTTCACACACGTCATGGATTTTTTCCATACAGAATGCTCTATGAAGGTAGACCCAGAAACATACCAACTGTCTATGAACTATGTCATATGCCGTAGTGTAAAGGGCTGTTTCTGCTATTAATTTGGAGCCCTAAAATAGCACATGTGCACGTGCGTCCCCACAGCCACCCTCCCAGACTTGTCTTCAGGGAAAAATCTAGTCAAATACTTAGGAACTCATTACATTCTCTGTGTTGTGTTGATTCAACCCCTGAATTTGTTTCTAAGGTTCTGTTTTCTAAGAGTAAAGAGACATTACATTTTCTATATTGTTACCTGGGTTCTTTTTTCTCAATTAGGAAAGCCACTCTTGAACAACACAAACAATGACAGTGACAACAGCAAACATCATTCTCCCAAATATGACAGCAAACACCAGGAGAGGCAATTGCCCCCCACCCCCAAAATTAAGAAAACGACACCTAAACTTCATATTTTGGTGATCAATACTATATTTAGCCTAGATTGTCCCTTGGAGCTCATTAGTTCTCAAGATCAATTTCAGACCCAGGTGGTGCCTCTGGCTGAGGGGCTGGTGCTCAAGAGAGCAGGGCATCCGAAGATATCGTCGGCCCCGTGCTTTTACTCTGAAGCAGCCCCATTTTCATATGTGAGACTGGAATTTTAAAAATAGTGATAATTCCTAGGGAAATGATAATACCCAGAGGGTATCTAAAGTAGTGGTAACGTAATGATGTTCATTAATTTCTTTTAACATATACTTGTCCTCATTATGTTTCAAAATAAAAAAATGCAATGCAAAAAAAATAAGCACCAAAAATGATAATGCAGGTCTATATTTAATCACAAAGAGCTCTGTGTTTGGTTGAACAAAACACCAGGTACCCACATCAGAATGTTTGTACGATCTCATGTTTGACAAAACATGTATCCTTCATGACATCTACCATTTATTTAGCGCCTATTCTCTTTTTGGCACTGCGCTAAGTGATTATATACATTATCTTATTTAATACTGACATGGTATATTACAGTAATAAATAATGTACCACTTATCCTCATTTCACAGATGTGAAAGCCGAGGCCTAGAGAGATTAAGTCAGTCATTGAAGGTCACATAACCAACATATACTGGAGTCAGAAAGCTCTCAACTCCAACAGTGCTCTCCACATGATTACACTGCCCCTAACAGAGGGAAAACTACATAAAAATGTTAATAATTGTTATCTGTGGGTGGTGTAATTTTTTTATTTTAGCTTATCTGTATTTTCTAATTTTCTTCAATGAATTTATATTATTTGCATAATAAATAAAGGGGAAAATAAATTGAACCATAAACAACTTTTTCTTGTGAAAGTAGTAGGAGGAGGTGAGGGAAGAAAGGAAAGAAGAAGGGAAAGGAAAAGAAATACAAAGGAGGGAAGGGAAAGGGAGAAAGAAAGGAACGTAGGACGTAGAGAGAAAGGAGGGCTGTCTTCCTGGTGTGGCTGTGAGATGTGTGTACAGCTCTGTGCCCTCACAGCTCCTCCTGGGGGTGGCACTGACTGCAGTCCCACACAGGGGACAGGAGCAGAGGAAAATGTCCTTCAAAACACAAGGGTTTGGGAAAGGGACCTCCACACATCTAGAGCGTTGTGTTCTTTCCAACTGTGGAAAGTTAAGCATTGCAGTACTGAACTGAGTTGTCATTTATATGGAAGGTTGTATCTCCTCCAAAGGGTGGTCATTGAGCAAGATGATTTGAGTTTTTTGACAGAAGACTATTCTCTACCAAAAAAACTTACCTGATTTAATTGCCAAGGTATGTTTTGGGCACCGGTCGTGGAAGGGGATAGAGTAAGGGGTAGCAGCTGGGGTGGTGGAAGTTACATGGAAAACATATAGGCTGCGGGTCAGGGCAGCATTGAGACATAGTAAGGCGACCATAGAATTTCTCTTTCTAAATGCAAGGGGATCATGTTACTCATTAGCTGGGACAAAAGACATAAATCAGGACTGTCCCTGACAAACTGGGAAGTTTGATTACCTTAGAGAAGCCAGATAAATCAGAAGAATCAAGATGCTACACAAACCAGACAAAGGATATGGATATAAAAGTCAAAAACAAACTTTGAAAACAGCCCAGCCTCATTACTCATCAAAGAAATTCAAATTAAAGCAACAAAAATCTTTCTTTTTACTTTTCAAAATGGCAAGGATCATTGTAAAAAATAATAGAGCTACCATTTACTGAACTCCTATATACACCAGGTATTTTCTAGGCCTTTTTTTCCTTTAAAATATAAAAAAAACTTTTCCATTTTAGAATAATTTTACATTTACAGAAAAGTTGCAAGGATGTTACAAAGTGTTCTCATATACCCTGTACTCAGTTTTCTCTTACATTACTATGGCGCATTTGTCACAATTAATGAACCAATATTGATACATCATTATTAACTAAAGTCCGTATTTTATTTGGGTTTCCTTAGTTTTTACCTTATGTTTTTGTCTGTCCCTTATGGGTCACTGTCATTTTCAGGCTGCATTTAGTCACCATGTCTCCTTAGTTTATTTGACTTTCCTTGTCTTTGATGGCCTTTATGATTATGATGAATACTGGTCAGGCATGTTGTAGAATGTCTTTGAATTTGGATTTGTCTGATGTTTTTCCCATCGTTAGCCAAGGGGTTACAGAGAAGTCCCTCACTGTTGGGATGGGAGGTCACAGATAAGCAAGACGGGAAGCTAGAAAGAACCACGAAGTACTAGATGAGAGTCCAAGACATGAGTATGAACTCATGTTTAGCCTAATTCAGATACAGATGTAAACAGAGAAATAACTACAGAAACATAGGTATACAGGTTAATACACACACAGTATTTCCTAGCTCTGTCCCTGGGGGAGCCCAGAAGTAACAACATCCCTGTAGCAACGAGCACACCTAGTGCCCAGATCTTGGTTTTTAATACCATTTTCCAGTAAAGGGAACCAGGAATCCTTAAAGAAATGGCTGATGCTAGGGTTGGGGCAGGAAACACACAAGATGAAACTGGAGGATCCTATACCGCCAGAAAGTAAGACTGTTCAAGAAACAAGTGATGGCGTGTCCACGGGTTATCAGAGCCGATCCGAAAGAGTTTGCAATGCCAAAGCTGGAACGATCTGAACAACAGAACAGACAAGGTAGTATTCGATTATAACCCAAAGTATAAAGTAAATAGCCATTAGTTTATACTGAAATAAATTAATAATTAGATAATAAGTTAAATGGGGGAAAAGAGACAAATCTCCTTGCAGAATAATTCCAGATAATTTATGCAGATACTCCGCCCTCAAGGAGGTGGAGCACAACTCCCCACTCCTTAAATGTGGGCTGCATAGGAACTTCTTTCCAGCGAGTGCAGTATGGGAAAGAGTAATTTTACAGCGTAGAAACCTGACAAAACTGTATCAGCCAGGTGATCAAGGTTAACCTCAACCTTGTTATTATCAACACGTATCCTGGGTATCATGTGACGAGAACGGTACTGTACCTCTGTGGTCCTCTTCTATTCATAGTTTACCTTTGAAATCAACTGACTGGTAGTTACTGAGAACCCCCTGTATACCCATCATTGTTTGAAAGATAAAATGAGAGAAATATATTCCTATTCTCAGAGAGTTTATAATCTAGGTACTGTTTAATCCAGATACTGAGAGATTTATGCCTACAAGCATGACCAACCTGCAAAACAATTCAGGCATTTTTTTCCTAAAAAAGAAAAAAAAAAAAAAAAAAAAGAGAGGGGATGCCTAGGAGTAAGGGGGCGATACCTGGGAGTGAATATTGCACTCTAGGTACTGAGCCCTTTCGCACAGCCCTGTGCTGTCGGGACGACCTGTGGATTCCCTCTGAAGTTACAGCTCCCTTGCAGTTACACGTATGTGTGACCCAAAATGTAGGAGCTGAAGTGTGAGGTTGCTTACAGTCTTTTTTTCAAAGCGTCAACTACAAAGGAACATACATCTGTTGAAATATGAGAGAGAAGAGTAACTATAATTCCAAACGAGAAATAATAATTGTAAGCCATCACTGTTTATCCGGGAAGGAGTTAGGTAGGAATTACTTCTCAAAATGAACTCCCCAGAGCTTCTTTATGCCCTTGATTTGATAGGCACATTGCTAAGAATTGGAGAGGACTGCTAGGGTGGGGAGGCTGTCCAGGTGTGCTGGGGAGAAGACGGCGGCAGAGCGCTCTGTACTTCTTCCAGGTGCTTTAGAGAAGATAAGTAGAATTTGGGAGAAGCTAAAAAAGATTTAATTAAGCTGTGGCTACATTTAGAAAACAGGATTTCTCTTCAGAGCAGAAGTCACGGGAGAGGTTGAGTTGACTGGCTATTTACTTGAATAACATACATACTAATTCTGATTATTTGGAGGTTATAAACAATTGAAAGGGCAGAACGCACACACAAAAACCGTATCTCATCCCAAAGTCAACTTTTACGTAAGTTACAACAACTGAAAGAGGAAATACAACTCTGAGATGCAGGAGGTGTCCTTTAGAATTCCCCAGTGTAGTCACAGAGTCAACCCCTGGTGCAATGGTCTGTGTTTGAGATAAGGACAATTGAGAAACAGAAGTCAAAAGACACATGAATCAGCATTTTAAAAATCCAGCACGTTATGTTTTCCTAAAAATTTTCCTTATTTGGAACAAAACAGAAAGAACTCTGACTGTTTGTTATAAAGCAGTCACAGATTCGTGATTCTCTGCATACCCCAACACCTCCCAGAGACTTGGATAAAACCCCCGTCACCACCCAGAAATTCCCAGGTAACACTCTCCACCACTGCATGCACTAAGGCATACTCCAGGGTGTGGTGTTGTGGAGACTAACCGAAGTCGGGAAACACTGCGGCATAAACTAGTGGTGATCGTTACAAATAAAGAAAAGAGCACAGGGCGTACTGTCGAGCTGCAGGCATAATCTTGCTTGGGTGTTCTAGCGTGAGCCTGTATCAAGCATGTATGGAAGGCTGGTGGGTGGTTCATTATGGTTCCATCTTACTGGAAAGAACTAAAGGAACTGGGATGATTGCATCTCAGAGGGAGAGGTGAAATGCACAGGAAAAGTTTGTTTTAGGAACCGTGGGCTAGTGTGCGAGAGGTGCAGTGACTCTATGTAGAATCCATTTGTGTCCTCCCCGCCCCTGTGAACTCAGACTTGAGTCTGTACAAGGGAAACGAGACCAGCATCACGATGGAGGAACCAGTAGAAGCTAAGAGCTGAAACACTGAGACACAAGGTGCCAGTGTTCATAGGGCTCTTCTACGGAGACGCGAAATGGAGCTCTTGACCCTGTAGCAAGAGGGTCGTTATCAGGCGCAGGGGACCCTAGCAGCTTACCACCTACGCACTTGCAATGCAGGAGACATCACCATGATGAACAAGAACAAAGTAGGAGGAAAATGGCCCGTGATGTCCCATGGGTGCCAAGAGGACTCAGCATGGTACACATGAGACATCTGGGGCCATCCACACCTCTTTGGCAATAATCTTCAGGCAAGAGAAGGCCAAAGTTACTGTAGCCTGGGTAAGGACAGCTCAAGACATGCTCTTAGTTGATTGCAGATTCCGTTTTTATAGCCCCTGACATCTCCCCACCCTGTACTCAGCAGGTAAAAAGGATTACCTGGGAAACACAGGTTTCATTCCTTTTATTTCTTGAAAGGGGCTCAAGGGAGACAGGAAAGAATGTCTATTCCTTTTGCTTTTATGGCTTTAAATGTGACCAGCACTTGTGTCAATCTTACAGCATTTGATGTATTTTTTGGTCCTCCCTTCTAGAGTGTAAGTTTGTGGAGAGGGCAGTATCTTTATCCTTCTGCCTTTAACACCCAATACGGTACCAGAAACAAAGTAGGTGCTCAGCAAATACTTGTGCATGAATAGACAAGGTCTAATGGAAAGCTGGCATTGTGTCAGGTGCTTTATTTAGGATTAATTTTAACCTCTTTTGGAATCTAGTTTTTGTAGAGGAGGAGGAAACCTGGACAGCTTTTCAAGATTTGGCCTTCAAAGCCACTGAGCTGGAGGGGAGTTTCCAGATCATTCAGTTTGGTGATATATGCAGTGTGATCAGTGGGCCCGTGCGGGTCTGTGAACCGTTGATCAGTTTGCAATGAGAGAAGCACAGAAATGGAAAACTTGCGTGCCCCCCCTGCACTCTGCTCTGACCCCTGATTTGCTCCGTGTTCCCTTCACACTGTTTATTCTGAAAACATGCTTTGGTCATGGTGGCCTCAGTCAGGTCCCCACTTAACTGACCATAGACCGAACCATTGAGCTCCCTTGTTCTGGGCTTTAATTTCTCTGCTGGAGGCATCGCAGAGATTACCAGGGCTGGTCGATGTCCTGACAGAGCACACAGGCCCTGCTGCTTGACAAAACCACGAGGACGTGTCACAGGAGCGCTGCGGCAAAGAGAAGCAGTGACTGCAAATGTTTATTAAAACTATGACTGACTTCCCTGCAAAGAAAATGAATCATACAATATGCCGCGGATGCAGACCATTAAGTCAGTCCTTGCGCGACAAGCAATAGTGACCTGTCATGGAGAGAACCGTGGGAGACAGCGGGCAGATGTTTTAATTCTGCTCAGACTCCACCCCTACGAAGGAACAGATTTAACTGTGAGACTGGAGTGAGAGAGCCTTACTTATGTTACGTTGAGAAGCAAAACAAGAAAATAACCCGAAAAACTGCTCCCTTGCTAGTTTGCTAGGCCTATTAAAAAATTCTATATTTCGAGACAATAAAGAACACCATTTTCCTCCTATAATTCCTCTCCTCCCCTAAGGCTTTGCAAAACCATTTTCCAACCCTTTCTAAATTTTATGTCCTTTGCCCTCTTGTATTCCATATTGCATTTCTTGAAAAATGATTTAGTGAGATCTTATTGTGTGCTGTGCCCTGTGCTAAGAGCTTTATGTATGTTAACTCATTTAATCCTCACAACAACCCTGGAAAAGAGGTTCTCTTTATTTCTGTTTTAAATTGGGGCACAGAATGCTGCAGTGACCTTTGCTGTGGTCACCTGCTCACTGCACCTGAGGGCTAGTGAGGGAGGCACTGGGTCCCATTTGTGCCTCTGCCCCCCGGCCGTCCCTCACACCCCTTCTTCCTTGTTCTCTGTCTCCTTCAGAGCTTCCTCCTCTCTGAGGGTATAGGACACACTTTCTATTCTACAGGGCAATGACAGGGTCATCACTGAAAGTTGCCACCAGTCCATGTCCCATCTTCCTCTGTTTGAGAACTAACCTAACAACGGAGTGGGGAGAGCTGTAAATACAGACCCCACAGCCTGATATAAGCATCTCTAGGACATTGGCTTCCCCCTCAGAATACAATCTTCAGCTCTGTCTTGTATCTTTAGTAAGATGATTTCAGGAGGCAGGGAGAGAGAGAGGGCGTTGAGATAGAGCTAGACCTGGAAATAGAATTAGAGAGATGTATAGAGAGAGAGAAGGAGAGGGAAGGGGGGAGGTGGGGAGGAAGACGCAGAGGGAAAGGGAAGGAGGAAGGAAGGGGAAGAGAGAGCGAGAGAGACTGACTCTGTTGAGTAATGAGAGATATTTTAGAAGTTCTGGAACCTAATTATTAACGCTACCATCGATTTGCTTTTTCATTGTAAAAAATTGGGATGAAAATATTAAGGAATTCCCCAAAATAGTTTGTGGCCAAGGGCCGAATTCTTGTGTTGTTTCTTTTATTGTTGGAAAAATAAAAATATGAAGGAAGAAAAAAAATATGTGAGTTAAAATTATATAAGCAGAGTGCGGGTTCTTATATCAGGTTGGATTCCAATGTTATTTCAGTGATACTAAGAAGGCTGCCTCAAAGCAAATACGAAAAACAATATGCATTCTGGGAAATGTTTTTTCATAGTCGACATTGACTAATCCTAAATCAATGCTGTTTGACATTAAATAAAATTAGTATATACAAAAGTCTAGATGAATGAGATCTCAGTAGGGTAATCACTGTATATTTTATAAGCTTCCATAGTATGACAGATATTATATTGATTGGGAAGGGCATAGTCTCTAACCTAGAGCAAATTAAGTCTAATAACCAGTGCTAATACTGCCTTGCTGCCCAATGCCCAGAGAGAAGGTGTCTTGGTTTCCATTGGCTTCCCACTTAGTAAATATTGCACAAGGTGGCAGGCAAGTCTTGGTGCTTTTACTACACTGCTTGAAACGAGCTGATCAAGTCTGCTGTAGAAGCTGTCACTATAGTTAACAATAATTTACTGCATATTTCAAAATAGCTGGAAGAGAAGATTTGAAATATTCCCAACACAAAGAAATGATATATGTTTGAGGCGATGGATATCCTAATTGCCCTGATTTGATCATTACACATTATATAAAAATATCAAAATATCACATGGACCCCATAAATATGTACAATTATTATGTACCAATAAAAAAACAAACAAAAACCCATGAGTTGAAAGACATCCTCGCATATACTTGAGTTTGCATTGAATGCAGTGCTGGAGGTTGTCTTGCTGCCGTTTTTTGGTGAGTGTAGAACGACCAGGCTACAAAGGATATACTTGCTAGAGAATAGGGGGAAGGTAAAATTTTTAAAAAATTATGAACACTTAAAAAGATTTAAAATCTTTGAAAATGAGATCATTATCTCTGTGCATATGCTCCATCCTTTAATTAATTTAGGTACTTTAGAAAACTATGAAGCACTGTCATGTTGAAAGAATTTAATCTAGGATTTGGAAGTGAAATTTAGACAACTTAAGTAAAAAAAATTTCCAGAACTTCAGATTTATAGAATTAGAACACAAAGCCTTGAATTTAGCAATTTTTATGGCATTTTCCCCATAAAGGGAGGCGAGGAGCAGGAACTGAGATTGTGGAATACATCAGGATTAAGCAGTCAGTGGCTCTTATGGGTTAGATGTTGTAATGTGGCATAGATCTATTAAATTAAAAAGAGAAAAGGAAGTTTCTGGAGAGAGTATGGACTTAAACTTGTAGTATATCATATTCAGGGGGGTGAGGGTACATGGAAGATAAGGCCCTGGACCTGGTGGATGAAGCAGAGATTACCGACATCCAGATTAATGGGGTCGTACTGCCCAAGTAGAATCCGCGGAGGAACAGATTCTTCACACGAAGGCATGAGTCCTCAGATGCAGTTAGAGAAGCTCAAGATGGAAGACCTCTGCTGTCTCTCCATGGAACACTAAGTGCTCTGATGGAGACCGACCTAGAGAGAACTCTGAGAGCACAGGGGGCCCGTCCCAAACTGTCCTCCTTGGGCTCTGTCTGCCTCCTCCCTCTGCTGCTTTGCTGCTACTCTGAGCCTGGTGACCACAGCCATTGTGGTCCACCCTTCAGGTGACCCTTGATCTCCCCAGGATTTGCCCCTGTTCCTATTTCTTCCACTGGGCCCAACACTACATATCCTTGATAAAAAGAACAGAAAGAAATAAAACCAGATGATAATGATCAAGTTGTGTTTTTACTTAGCAGGTAAATCACTCATCTATCCACAAGACTTACCCTAAGTTACAAAATTAACAATTGGATTTTTTTTTCCTCTTTTTCCTGCCACTCTGGGGAGAGCTAATTGCCCAGAAGAAGGGAAAGAAGAGTTGCAAGTGTTTTAAATACACAGAAAATATTTCCTCCTTTGCTAATTGTTGATTTTTAAAGAGTTAGGATAGTAAATAAGCAAAAGTAATAGAAAAAACACATCGCTTTCTGTAAAAAAAAAAAAAAAATGAATTACCATACGGACATAATCGAAAGCAAAATATCATATCGGTAGAAATATTTTCTCCTACAGATTTTTTTTTTTTTTTTACATAGACTTGATTTTAATAGGACTTGATTTACATAATCCAGAAGGTTATATCATTTTTTTTAAAATTTTTTATTTCAGGGTATTATGAGGGTACAAACATTATGGTTACACTTTATGTCTTTGCCCCACCCAAGCGAGGGTTAAAGGCATGCCCTTCCCCCCTACAATGCTCCCCTTGTCCTTTAGTTGTGGGTTCACCCCCCCCCCGCATTCCCCTAATCCCTGGAGAGTATTACTGCCATGTGAGCACCCTAGTGTTGATCAGTTAGTACCAATTTGATGGCGAGTACAAGTGGAGCCCATTCTTCCACTCTTGTGGTGCCTCACTTTGGATAATGGGCTTAAGTTTAATCCAGGAAAGTATAAGAGGTTCTAGATCACTGTCGTTTCTTATGATTGAGTAATATTCCATTGTAAACATATACCAAATTTTAATAATCCACTCATGGATTTATGTTAGATGACTCGGGAAGTTTTATTTATGAATTGTAGGCCCTTTCACACTTGCTAGTTATATTGTATAAAATGTAACCATTCATATAAATACGGATTTATAAATATATTTATATGTCTGATATCTATTTATATATCTATTTATAAACACATGTATACATTTACTATATCTTTGTATAAATATAACATTTAACAAACGCATTTTTGTTCTTTTTTATAATGTATGCTGCGAATAATTTCCTATTAAATCTCATGTAATCAAAAGCTCACACAGTATGATGATCTCTTTCAGAATCTTGGCTCCCATGCTGAGTAATAATATTTCCCTGAGATGTAGAAATAGTTTGAAGTTTTTTGTAAAAAAAAATGTAATTTGCAGTTATAACTATGGAGTTTTCTTCTAATAACAGCTTCTCCCAAAAACACAGAGCAAGGGTCAACAGAACTGCTTGGCCAAACTAGAAAGCAATTAGAGAATTTTTCTTTCATCCTTTTTTCTTTTTTTTTTACTTGTAGCAATGTTATATTTTTCCAGTAAAACACTAATTTCTAATTCAACGCCAACAAATAATACCAAGACAGGAGGACAAGATGGAAAGACAAAAAGAGAATTCGAAAAGCCACAAAGCAGCTCATAGAGAACCAACAGTTTTCCTTTCGCCTGGAAGCTGCCAGTTGCTTTCCCTGCAGCTGTATCAGATAAGCTCAAAAGAATATTCTTGAAAGAGAAATGAAATATATGTTTAATTATGTCTTTAAGCTTATGTAGGAAATCACTTTTCTGTCCCATGGAGCTAAGTAACCACTCATGTTAATTTAATAGTGCATTTCATGAATTTTTTTTATATTACCATCCTGATTAAAGTTATGAATGCGTGGACTTAAAACCATATTAATCCCAAATCAATAAGCTTCTTTTGTTGCTTTAGATATTAAGCACAGTAAGCATGGTAGTGTATAGATTTTTGAAAAACGAGCTTATTTTATGATATGGAAGCTATTGAAAATGGAATTTGTGACTATTCAGGTGAAAACTACTGTTCCCCCCCTCCCATTGGCACTGAACAGAACAAATTCAATTTTTCCAGTGGAATTTGAATTAATTCTGTGTTACCATGTGCCCCTCTGAAGAAGCAACACTCATGATAGTATATATACATATACACACACACACGCACACACAGTTGATTTTTAAAATGTATTTATTTATTTATTTTTGATATATATTGGATGTGCATATTTTTGGGGTACACGTGATAATTTGATACATTTATATAGTCAAATCAGGGTAATTGGGATATTCATCATCTTAACTATCTTTATGCTAGGGACAGTTGAATTATTCTTTTCGAGCTATTTTGAAATGTACAATCTATTAATGTTAACTGTAGTCACCCTACTGATCTATCAAACACCAGGTGATAGTTTCCATTTGTGAGAAACCTACAAATCCAGAAATAGAGCTGTGTACTGTATAGTTATAAACTACATGATTAAATAGTGAAACATTTAAGCCTGATTGCCAGAGTCTCAGAGATTTAGATCCTGGACTTCCCTTTTGGAATATGAAAGTAGGAGTTATGCCTCTGGTAATAATAGTGAATTTGCAAAGATAATAAGAGAGAATATTATGAATTTCATTAAGTGAAATTTATCTTCACGGTCCATGGATTACATTACACTAGTTTTTAATGTTCTGTATTAGCTGCAATACTCTTGCTATCCTCTTTGTTTTACTACTCTGCTTCATTTATTACAAAAAAAAATCCTGAACATTTTTTTAGATACCATTTTGCTAATTTTACCACTTTTGCTGTTGATCAAATAACACCTAACTTAATCATTCGTTAGCTATTTAAGTTTGGAGAGATCGAGTCATGACTCTCTCCCCCTTTGTTTTTTATAGTTGGCAAAATTTTAGAATGGATTGTTCAATAGGAGTTTTTGCACACTCAGCCAGGGACGTGGTGACGACTAGGAGCCGGCTCGACCGTCACAGTTCCTCGCTGGACTGCAAACTGCAAGGGAGGCATCATTCTGTCCCGTGCACCATTGTAGTTCCGGCCCCAGGCACAGCACCTCTTACCCGGAAACCACTCAATAAATTTTTTTGAAAGAATAAACAAATCAGGAGGCTAAAACTAATATCAATTCTTATTTTGAAGTTTAGGTTACTAATTTGGTCGACTGTGGGATCCTATGCAGAAAGTCTATCTGGATTTCAGCAAGGATATTGATCAATTTGCACGATACCTTTGTCGGGGGAAACAAGTGTGTTAGGTCATGCCATAGTTACTCTGAAGCCTGCCTCACGTGGTCACTCACAAAATATTTGTTGAAAACAATAAGAGCCTGTGGAGACAGGCTGTATGACATGTTGCTGTGCTCCTACTTAAATCATTTTCATTGAGATAAATGAAGACATTCATAAATTAGGTAATAGCTGACTTATATTAATAGTTCACAAATAGCTCAAGGGCTGATGGAATAGGCAGAAATTAAAAAGATGAAGTACTAAAAGAATAATGTAAATGTTCAGCATCTAGGCTCAAAAAGTATAAAAAAATAGGCTAAGATGTAATTTTCCAGTCGTTAATGTAAATAAGATTTGAGATGTAGTTGATTGCAAACCCAATGTGAATTGACAATATTGTGATGTCGGTATTAAAATATAAACGTGGTGTGGGGCTGCATTAATAAATGATTAACCTTCGGTCCGTGATTCATGAAACCTCTGACATTGTAAACATATTGCATGTATGTGTATTTTTTTTTTTTGTTTTAGGAGAAAGGGTTCGTATTTTTTATTAGATTCTTAATGAGAACAGTGACTCACAAAATACAAAGATCTATTCGTTTAGAACAAGATATGTAATAGCCCCATTTTGTGCACAGGTCAGGTCAAAGTACACTTGTACCCTTATAATGTGTTCTTGGAAATACATTTTAAGAGAGACATTGATAAATTGAAGCATCTCCAGGAGTCAAGCTAGGATAGTGAAAGGTCTGAAAACCATGACCTATGAAGGTGGGTTTGAAGGAACCAGAGGGCTAGAATGGAAGAAGAAATGATTTTACAGAAATATTATATATGACTTCAAAAAAATTAATGACTGTTTCAGATTGGGAAAAGATACAAATAGTGATGTATCTAGTACTTATGAGGATAGGAGGAAATGGAGATTGTCATAATCTGTTAGTGGATAAAAAGGATGTGGTTGTATTGGCATTATCAACATTTTAGAAATGCACATTTGTTTATATGCAATTTAGAGAAATTTTGTGCACAAATGCATATGCACAAAAATACATACACAAAAACATTTACAAGGATGTTTAGTGGTTTTATTAATTGTTCCAAATTGAAAATATCTTAAGGGTTTATTATAGTTAAGTTGTACACATGGTACAACTATGGAATACCATGTAGCAGTCAAAATGAAAGAGGCAGATTTATGGGTTCAGAGGTGCAGAGATCATCAAGATTTATCAAGCTAAAATAAAAGCACATTGTATATAACATGTATGTATTATAACTTATGGAAAAAAACCCATAAAATAAAACAATATATTTCCCTATATGTATAAAAAGGTAAGGATCTAGAATAATTCATAACAAGCAGACAATAATGGCTCCCTCAGTAGGATTTGGGGAGGGTCAAAGGGCTCTTTATTTGTATACATTATATTTTTTATAGAAAAATGTATTCAACTGGTTCTTTTATAAGAACCAATAACAAGCAGAAGTTATAAATGAATAAAACTCAGTAAATACAATTTACATAGCATTTTATACATGGAAAAATGGTTAAATTACTTTTTCCATGTAGGTCCAAAGGGGAAACGGGATAAATTGTATTAGAAAATTTATTTTAATTACATATAAGGAAGCATTTTTTAGCATTAGAAATGTTTCAAAATGGAATTGGTTGCCAATTATTGGTTCCATCTTCATTGGAAGGGTTGAAACAGAGCTTAGATTCCAAACATGTTTTTAAAAGAATTGTCCTATTCAATGGGCAAGATTACTCCTAAAGTAATTTTCAATTTTGTGAAGTTATGATTCTTTTTCTGGTGGTTGTTTTATAACTTATGATACTCTTTATTGTCTTAATTTTTGTCATTTTTATTATGATTATTTCAAGTCAACCTGACATATTTTTAAGAAATGGGGAAAACTTTAAAATTTTTCTCTTTTCTTTTATATGTATAGTTTGGGAAACATATCACATCAAAACTTTTTCTCTTTATTCTAAATTTGACTTGCAAAATGATGTTTTTATACACTTATTTATATTATTCCTGCATTTAGAATTTCTTACTATGTGAAGTTATTGTTTAATGAGTAGGAAGTTTCAGTTTGAAAAGGTGAAAAAGTTCTAGAGATGAATGGTGATGATGTTTTCTCAACAATGTGAATGTCCTTCATGCCATTGAATTGTACCCTTAAACATAGTTAAAATAGTAAATTTTATATTATTTATATTCTACCCAATTATAAATATTAAAAAAATTGTTGCCTCTTGTTCTCTGGCAATCATGTACATTAATCAAATTAGAACTCAAATTGGCTGCTATAAAATTCTTTCATTAATAATATGTATCATGCTTACTCATGCCTTAGTTTTGGGTGTTCTACACGTTTTTAAACAGAACTGCTATTGTATGGATATTGTACTAGATGGATATGCTCTTGTAAGAAAGCAAATATAGCCTATAGAATCCCAAATCACTCATTTTGACACTTGTATACGATGGAGCCCATATTAAATTGAGCACACTATATTGTACTGTTTCCAATTAATATCTTTCTGTCTATAAAAAAATCTAATTAAACTAGGAAATGATGAAGTAGCCTAATTCCCTTAATTCTTTTGGAGCTACCTATGCTGTACAGTGTGAGGGTCATAAGAGGCTAATACATTCATAAGGCTGAGAGGAACTGATTTTGCTGAGTAGCTTCCTTTGTGCTTCTCTAATTTCTGAGTCAAGCTGCATGTAACAAGATTCTGAGATCTTCTTACACTTGAATATTCAGTATCCAAGACCCCTTGAAGTCCACATTTTGCTTCTGCTCCTTACTCGTTTGGCTTCCCACTGCTTTTATTTCATCCCACCCTATCCACAGTACATCCACACCTATATCTGGTAATACTTTATTTTTTAGTTTCTAGAATATGATGCAGGGACTATGTAATCCACAAGAAGACTCATTCATAAGAATTCAAATAAAGACAATTTTGAATAAGACCAGGAGACATGAGAACAACAGATCAGAGTAAGAGATGAAACTGTGTCTACGTCAAAATCTTTTGACCTGTTGAGGTTTGTTATGAACAGGTTTCTTGACAAACTAATTTTCTTAAGAATACTGCATTATACTAAGATGAATGGAATTTGCATAATAAACTGTGATACAGGAAAAGTGTTTTGTGTGTTCCATTTGAACATTTCTTTCTATTTGTATGCTTAATGTTACCATCACATTTCTAAGTAGGCTCCAGTTTTCCCTAGGAAATTCAAATGCTTTTGTGCTCTCTTCATTGCAGGGATTTTCCTGCAGTTTTTAAAACATTTCCACCAATGGGGTCCTTTCAGAACACCTACGGGGAATATAAAAAATATATTGTAGCGCATTGTATTGATGTCAACAGAACTGTGTGTTTTCACCCCGGTGTGATGTCAGAACAATGCAGTGCATCTTTCACTGTGCCAACTCATTGGAATAAAAGACCCATTCAGAAAGAAACCCTTGGATGGTCACAGTTTTTAGAGGTTTTTATGCATGGCCACACAAGCTTATAACTTTAAACTTTTCTTACAATGCATTACATTCTCTTCCCATTGCAGCTGAGCTTTCATATTGAAAAGTGAATATTTTTCTATATAGCAGCTGAAACATCTGTTTATTCCTTGGTTAAAAAAATAAAAAGTAAATATGCTTTCTAGAATGATTGCATCCCAAGGTCAGGGGAAACGCATTTCATTAATGCTGCTTTCTATAACCCCTGGTTTTAAGATTGACAGCAGAATGCGGATTTCATAAATTTCACCATACAAATAATCCCAAAATAAGAGATAAACAGATGTGGACGTGAATGGTACGATGGATGCTTTGAAAATGAAATTAAAACACTTTTGTATTTGTATGCATAAAATAAACACAAAGTATTTCATTTTAGGTTGTTGGGAAGAAAGACAAAATAAAGTACTCTGCTTTAGTTCAGGAATTATTCTTCTCCTCCTGACTCTTCAATTTTTTTTGTTGTTGTTAAATTTTCATTTTCCTAATTACTAAAGTTATTGGTGACTATTGAAGAAGTTGAAAAATATAAATATAAAGAATAAATTAAACTACCTTGTGGCCCCCCTCCCTACCCCACCTAGAGATGTCGTGGTCAGTATACCATGAACCTTTTCCTATTTTAGTAAACATTTTAAAGCATCCTTTTTAATGGCTGTAAAGTAGTTCATCATAGATGAACTGTTAGTTTAAAGCAATAGCTTGGTTATGACATATAGGCTATTTTTGTTTTTTATTTTTTTATTGCTATTTTAAATCTTTTTTTATGATTACATACCCCTTTTGGCTGAATCATTATGTCTCTGCTCCACCTATATTCCTCCAACAGATGGACTATTGGGCTATTCCTTTTTTGATTGTTTTCCTATTATAAATAAAACCCATCATAATCTTCCTTGGACATATATATCTTTGTGCACATATTCAATATTTATATAGTATATCTTTCTAGAAGACAAATGTTGTGTGGCTTTTTAATTTTAATAAATATCACCAAATTGTTTAAAAAGTTGTACCAATTTACACCACCACCAGCAGTGTGGATTTCCATTTTTCCATACTCTCTTGAAGAAGATAAATAATAAAATTTTGCCAACCTTATAGGCAAAAATTCATATGTAGCTTAATTTTTATCACCTCAATAATGTAAAAAACTGAGCATCTTTTCCATATTGTCCATTTGTATTTCTAATTCAGTGAATTTTTCTCTTTGAATTATTTGTGTATTTTCTACTAAATTATATCTTGTATTGATTTACAGAAAATTTTAACTCTTTGTTTTCTGTATATCTGGCAAATGTGTTCTTTCAATCCACCACTTATCTTTTAATTTTACTTATAGTACTTTTTTTGTCATGTAAATATTTTTAATTGTAGTCCAAATTTCAGACAATTTCTTTGAGTTCTAGGTCTCATGCCTATGCCAAAAAAGTTCTTCTTTCAAAGATTATAAAAATAGTTATATATGTTTTCTTCCAGAGCTATTATGTTTAGATATTTAATCCATTTGAAATTTGTTTTTGCTTAATGGTATGAGGAGGGGATCTGACTTTATGCTTTTCCAATTGTCTCCAAGCCATTTCTTTTCCATTCCATCTTTTTGCCACTGATTTCAAATATCAACTTAATATACTAAAAGGTCATATTTATTTGAATCTATTTTTCTATTCTGTTCCCTGTTCAAATAATATACTGTTTTAATCATTATAGCCTTATAATGCATTTTGCTATCTGGAAGGAAGAAAGAGGCTTTACTTACTTTTTCAAGCAAAATTGTTGGGTTAAATTGGTTTTAAGGTTCCAGGAAGGCTGTACCAGATTACACTCTCATTAGAAGTATATGCAAATCTTATTT
This sequence comes from Propithecus coquereli, assembly GCF_000956105.1. Lineage (NCBI taxonomy): Eukaryota > Metazoa > Chordata > Mammalia > Primates > Indriidae > Propithecus > Propithecus coquereli. The sequence goes on along the minus strand of NW_012149396.1, from coordinate 10,174,396 downwards.
AACTTCACCTGACTAATTCTTGCACATATATGTTTTGTATATTTTACATATATTTTTAAAATTTCCAACTTGATACGTGAAAGATGATATCTCATAAGCTTTATTGTACATATCTTTAATTACTAGAAAGGCTGACCTCTCTTTCATACATTCAGTTTTGCAATTATTTTTTCAATATTTTCAGTTCAGTTTAATGTGCTTATATTAGGGAATGTGTATGTTTTAGTAACAGCTTATGCCGTAAACTAATGAGAACATCATGGTTAATCCAGGATAGGACAATTCTGAAACCAAAAACTAAGGACCTCCCTACCACTAGGAAATCAGGATAATAGTAGTGTCAAAAGACAAGACTATAACAAATATAGTTTAAAGATCTTAATTGGCTTTTATTGTTTTTGTTTTTTCTAGAGATGGAGTGTCTTTCTGTTGCCCAGGCTGGAGTGCAGTGGTATGATCATAACTCACTGCAGCTTCAAACTCCTGGGCTCAAGTGATCCTCTTGCCTCAGCCTCCCGGGTAGCTGGGACTACAGGTCCATACTACCATGCCCAGGTAATTTTTTTCATTATTTTTTTTTTTTGGGAGATGGGGTCTTGCTGTGTTGCCCAAGCTGATCTTGAACTCGGCCCCAAGCCTCCTCGGTAGCTTGGATTACACACGCGACCCGCCACGCCTTGCTAGTAAAGATCTTAGTTGGCTTTTATTCACGATTCTAGATTAGGGACAACATAAGAACCAGAACAGGTCCAAAAAACTCTGGGGCTGCAGTGTGTTCATTTATGGACAGAAAATGGAAGTGACTACAGAGATAGCTTAATTGGTGACAGCCTGGTATTTTGCCTGATTCTAATAAGCTGGCTGAGTATGATTGGCTGGAGCTCAGCTGCTGTGATTAACTGAGACTCAGCTATCTGTCACAAAGTAAACCCTTAAGTTAGGCTTTAGTTAGTTTATGTACTAAGCTAGGTTGCCATTCACTATGTCAGGATGCGAGTCCAGAGGCATCCTCATGCCTAATTTTAATTTACAGTTGCCAATCTTTACTCAGTTCTGTTCTCAAAGCTTTATATTCCTTGGCTTATTAAATCCTCTCAGCACTCTTGTGAGGGAGGCATTTTGTCAACCTCCTCTTCCTAATGAAAAACTGGGGCTCAGGGAGATGCACAACTTGCCCAAGGTCACATAGCTAGCAAGTGGCCAGGCTACATTGTGAACTCAGGCAGTGGGACCTCTGAGACAACATGTTGCCATCAAAGAGGCTGCTGAGCTGTGAGCCTTTTCCCAGGACAGCCATCAGCCTGTGCTGTAGGGACCTGCCCCAGGCTGAGGCCAGCAATCACAGAAGCAACTACCTGTCCCCTTAAAAGTCAGGTCTCAAAGTCTTTGGAGAAGTGTAGACGAAGCTGAGGGGGTTAGGGGCACTGTGGGGCCCTCCCTTCTCCACAGGCCCATGTGGAAGATTGCGTTGTGTGTGTTGGCAAAAATCACATATTGATGAAATCATTTCTTTTTTTTTTATTTCAGCATATTACGGGGGTACAAATGTTTAGGTTACATATATTGCCTTTGCTCTACCCGAGTCAGAGCTTCAAGCGTGTCTATCCCCCAGATGGTGTGCAATGCACCCATAAGATGTGAATATACCCATCCCCTCCTCCCCTCTCCCACCTGCCCGACACCTGATGAATGTTACTACTACTATATGTGCACATACGTGTTGATCAGTTAATGAAATCATTTCTAAGTGGCTATTTCAAAATGCTATGGAGGTATAGCATAAGATTTTTTATTTTAAAATAGTAACATTCTCAGTCTCTATAAAAAGTCATCCATATCTGGAAGGAGCAAGTTGTCATTATTTATTCACTTTTTAAAAAATGCATAGTATGCTACTGCTTTTTCTGGTTAAACTGTGCTTACTTTTAAGTTGTAATGTGGCAGATGAATAGCTGACACTCGAATTAGAAATGTCAGGTATGTTGTTTTTCTTATTAGTATTACCTTTTATCCACAATTGTCAATTTTGTGAAGTTTGGTGTAGTTACAACTAGATAGATTATCTGTAAGTCCACATAGTGCAATATGACTCTTTAAATAAGAAATAGACAGGTGGTGACTTTTCTTTTGGTTTCTATAATTGGCTAAATTAAGGGGACCAAAAGGTTCAGTTAGGGTTCTGGTTACCTCCTTATTGCTAACTAGTTTGCTATAAGTGGAGGGAAAGAAAACGAATCTAAAACTAAATATTGGTAAGAAGCAAGTCCTAAGACAGTATGCTGGTTGTGCCTCATACACAGGTCTAAATTAGGGTTTGACGTATCTGGGGCATCTCTATGAGGAACAGTATTAAAATCATATCTTGATTATTGTAACATTGATCAATGCCTTCTGTTCATTCAGAGGGAGCTGGATTTTTGATATGACATTTTAGAGAGATTAGAACCAGAGATCATCTTGCCTAAAACTCCATTTCTCTTAGCTTTCTCTCTGAACAAACAGTACACCCCAACAAAGTTACTTATGCAAAACCCTAGAAATTATCCCTGTCCTTCACTTCTCACACTTAATAGGTCCCCAAATACTGTCAGTTCTGTCCCCAGAATGCACCTTGATTCCTAATTTTCTCTATCTTTGTTGCTACCATTTTTCAACCATTATCTCTTATCTAGACTTTTTTTCATTAGTTTCCTAACTGGCCTCCTTACTTCTATTCTCCCCACCTCAACAATTTATTCACTCAGTAGCCTAAATGATATATATTTTTAAAAATATTTAAAATATTTTTTTGCTTTTTAATTTTGAAATAATTTTAAATTTATAAAAAAGTTGCAAAAATAGTGCAGAGAGTTCCCATAGATCCTTCATTCAGCTTCCCTTAATTTTAACATCCTACATATTTAACCAATTATAGAAACCAGGAAATTAACATTGACGCAATACTATTAACCAAGCTACAGACCTTCTTCAATTTCTACGAGCTTTTCCACTAATGTTTCTGGTCTAGGACTCAATCCAGGTTCCTACATTACATTTACTTGTCATCTCTCTTTAGTGTCCCACAGTTTGTGACAGGTCCTTAGTCTTTGTTTTTTGTAACCTTGATATTTTTGAAAAGCACTGGTAAGTCCTTTATAGGATGTTCCCCAATTCAAGTTTGTCTATTGTTTTCTGTAATTAGACTGCATTATGCAAACCCTAACCCTCCTCAATACATCATATCGGGGGCTAAATGTCTTGTTAAAGACATAAATTAGATCATGCTACGAACCTTCAGTGAGTTTCCATTCCCTGAGAGTAAGATATAAACTCTTTTAAGACCCTGTGTAATTTGGTCCCTGTTACTTTAATTCATGCCTTTTGTAAGGGCGAACACGATTTAAAAATAAAAGGCTTAATTTTCCCTTTTTGAAAGTAAGAGGAAAGACTCCTCTCCCCACTCCCTATTCTTAGAGCATTTACTTTAGAAAATTTGTAATTGTTAAGTTCTTTCTCTGTCTCTTTGAAATGTATGTAAATCTTTCTGAAAGCTAAATAAGCCTCTTTTTGAAAGCTAAATAAACCTCTTTGAGACCCAGAAATGTCTTTCTCAAGGACCTGGGAAACATTTTTTTGGAAATACAATCACCAAGGAAGACGGTGCCCCCATTTCCCAGTTTCTGTGGGAGGGCAGGCTCCTCGCTCCAATTTGCAAAACTACCTCTTGTCATAGAGAGAATTTTATTTTTCTTTCAGATAAAGCCAATTAGTTAACACAGATGGCCACCACCACTACTAAGTAAATTTAGGAAGAACTATGTGTGACAAATGGTGCTGCCAAGTCCTTTTACTTGAGGATTAGTTATTGTTTATCTTGAGAACATGTACGCAATGCGTTGTATCTGCTTGGCTGCAGAAGAGGGTGAGACGTCTTGCAGTCTCTGAAATCTCTCAGTGGCTTACCTGGGATGTGCATCATATTCTGATTTAATGCTTATTCAATAAGAAGATTTTATTTTGTCTTCTAGTTTGTAGAGAGGTTTTCTGGATTGGAAGGAGATTTTGTTTTTAATTATATTTCTCCAATGCTCTTTCTCGTGGACTTACTACGGCTTTCTTTCATATCTCGAAAAGTGTTAAGCTGTTGCTTGCTGTAAATAACCTTCCGCCTGAAACCCTCCACTTTTCTCCACCTCTTCATATAAATGTCTCCTTTCATTCTTCAGATTGAGCTCTGATATAATCTCCCTAAAGACACCTTTCTCAACCACCCTAAGGAAGCTACCCCTTCCAGGGACTCTGTTACATTATCCTGTTTATATCTTGCAGAGTACTTAACACAACCGGTAATTATTGTACTTATTGATTTGTTGATGTATTTATAGTGTGTTTCCCTCCTCTCCAATGCAAGCTACAGGAGGAAGAGACTCCCCTCCAACCCACCCCGTGTGTCTTGTTTACAGCCAAATCCTCCATACCTAGAACAGCCTGGCACATCATAGGTGCTTAATGAATATTTGCTCAATGAACAAATGAGAGAATGATAGGCACGTTAGGGTAGTTGTATAATACAGACGTACATCTGATTTAGTCACCTTCCTTATCAACTTGTGGAAGTCTCAAGCTAGTTTTTAGCAGTATATGTATTTAATGAGGACATAAAAGAATTATATTGAGGAAATAATACATGAAAAATTCACCTTCATACTTGAATAAAAATAGGCCTAAACACTTGTTTTTCAAATAGGAAAATCTGCGATATTAAAAAAAACTACCCAAATATTTTAGGAAAGCTTTCATGTTAATTCTGGATACAGCTGGGGCCATTTGAATTGTAACATTGACTAATTGGCCAGTGTGAACATCAATTAGTCCTGAATAAAGAGCAGGAGACAAACGCCAAGAAGGAGGAAGTGGAGACTCAGATTGTTTAGCAAATCTACTAGGAATCTGCACATTCTAACAGACAAAGAAGGGACCTTCTGCATAACCCTGAGAGAAAATGGAAGCCCTAGGGATTGTGATGACATTGGAAGGAAGTGCTTCTCAGTCTTGAGCATGCATTCCACTCTCTTGGAGAGATGGCTGGGCCTCACCCTCCATTTCTGATTCTGTAGGCCTGGGGTGGGGCCCAGGAATTTCCGTTTTAACAAATTCCCCAGTGATGCTGCTGCTGTTTGTCCAGGCTCCACACTTAGAGAACCACTGCTTTAAAGTGTTGCTTGATTAGAGGAGGCTGATGGAGTTTGTTGACAACAATCTCTGGAGAGTTGGCCTTGGCCTTTTACTTTTTATTTTTCTAGAAGTACAGTCTTGCTCTGTATTTGTCACCCAGGCTGGAGTGCGGTGGCACAATCATAGCTCACTGCAGCCTCAAACTCCTGGGCTCAAGTGATCTTCCTACCTCAGCCTCCCAAGTAGCTGGGACTATAGGTGCATGCCACCACACCCGGCTAATTTTTTATCTTTTTAAATTTTTTGTAGAGACGAGGTCTTCCTATGTTGCCCAGGCTGGTCTCACATTCCTGGCCTCAAGTGATTCTCCTGCCTTGGCCTCCCTAAGTACTGGGATTAGAGGTGTGAACCACTGTGCCCAGCTGACGATGGATTTTTAAAAAATTAAACTAATGTCCTATTTTTTAATTGTCAAGAAAAATTGCCTCTTTTTGCATGCTCCATTTTTAAGGTTTCCATCTCTATATTTCCGCTCTTATTGAGCATGTGCTAGTTATACACATTATTTCATTTAGTCCTTAAAATCACATACCAAGGTAAATCGTATTATCCCTATTTTACCCATGAAGAATTTAAGCTTCTAGGTAGTTTATTGCCTAGTGGTTCACACCTGGTCAGTGGGATAGCTGGAGCTTCAACAGGGCTCTCTGACTCCAGGACTCTCTGCTTCTCAGCCTGAGAAATTAAAAACTAATTTTAATTTAAGACTAATTGGTAACACCTTGAGGTGTTATATGCCTGAAGTAGAAATTACTCATAGCCTGAGATGAGACTGATTCCAACATAAAAGGCTGGTTAAGTTTAAAAATGTCCTAATGTGAAGTACCGCATCTAGGAGTTTTGTTACCCAAGAAAGATGGTAGCCTTGCTTCCCATGAGGGTTGAAATATTTAAAGTTAACTCTAGCAAAACACTCATTTTCTACATGAGTCTGAGTAATTTATCTAAGTTGCAAAACCAAATTGACCTTTTTTGCTTAATTGCCTACATGAGTCAATGAATTCTCTATCGAAGAGACACTAAGATCAAAGATGTTCTCCTTAATATCCCACAAATGCATGGATCACCTTGAAAATCTCTGAAAAACTAATAACAAGAAGCAAATGACTGAGTTCATAATTGTTTGCCTTTCTCTAAGCCAAAATTGATGGCCAATGGGAAGGCGTTGAAATCTAGTGCATACTGACGCTATTTATAAGATCTTGATGTTTTAGACTTGTATTGCACCATTCATTCTAGGATCATAAAAATGGTTGTTAAAATTTATACCATATTAGTCTGATTAACCCTGAGAAGGGTAAAAATAAAGGATTGAGGAGAAATATTTATTTCACAAGGGTAGGAACTTTAATATACAGAAAGCTGCATAAATCTGCAGATGTTCTAATTAGATTCAGCTGAACTGCTTCAGAATGCAGGATAACATGGATTTACTCTGCCAACTACTAAGAATAACTTTTCTAGTGCAAAAAAAATGTTCAAGTTTCAATATTGAAACATAAAATACCCCAGCCCAGGGGATAGATTCTTTTCACATCAATTTCTTCATTGGCTCAGATTTCTCCAGCACATAAGTTACTCTTTTATTATAAGACTTAAACAGAATTTGCTAAATGGTACCCTAATGGTACTCTTCCTGGTTTATAGTACCTGAAATCCTATTTTCTGTTAACAGTTAAACATTAACCTTAGATCACTAGAACACCATCAAGCAAGTTATTCATATGGTGCTTAATTTACAATCAGGGAGTAGTTTAGACCATGAGAAAATCTGGCTCATAAAGAGGATGACATTAAGGAATCAAGAGATGTATTTCATGGGGTATTTTTGCGAGTCAATTTCCATTTTTTTTTTCTTAAATACATGTCGGTTTTTACATCTCAGGAAAGTTATTCCTTTGTGCTGGCAGAAGAAATCTATGTTGCCCTACATTGGGAAGTAGTTTAGTGAAACTTATCGGAGCATGTGTTAAGGCGCAAATTACAGCCCAGGTGAGAAGTGAACACTCAGCCAGCACAGGAATCCTACTTGATCCCAAGGCCTAGAATCCCTTTGGATCTAACTTTGAAAAGTTCCATCAGCACCAGAATGCTTTCTGCTCCCAGGGAACCTGGCTGTCAGATCCAGCTGGGCCTTTTGATTTAACTGTGTCTAGGTCTTAGAAGGCAATGTTCCTTTACAAAGGATGCCAAGGGGAAAGGTGAGAGAGGCTGTCTCTAGAATCTCATGTTCCATCGACTGCCCCTTAGACAAACCAACCTTGGGTCAGTATTCACTCAACCATATTTGATAAGCCAATCTATTATCCTTAATTAAAATGTTGGCAGGCAGTATTCGTGTGAATTTATGCCAAGGATTTGTTATAATCTCCTTGTTTTATGATTTCCCATTTTGAATAGTGAAAAGAATAATTTCATAAACCCTTCCGAAGGAGAGTCTCTTGTAAACGCAAATTTTATCTCTGTAATCTTTTTGGATCTTTGTGAATTTGTGTGGAACGAAAAAATATATTGCTCAAATATGCTTTAATTTCTTAATAAAAACAATATAGTTGTGAAAAGCATTTTCAGGAAATTGATTTGAAATGGATGTTACCATGGCATAAGCAATAGCTTGCAACATTAGGAACAATGAACATAGAAAAATCAACATTATTTATAGACTTATCAGCTACCTATTACTGTAGAATGAAAGTCAGGAATATTACAAAATATGCAGACCTGTGTCCCAAGCATTTGACCCTTTTGGTTGTCCAGTATCTAAGTCATATTGTCTTTTTTCTCAACCTATACATAAAAAATATGTGTATATATATATATATAATATTTATAAACATATATATAATATATATAATATATTTATAAACATATATATAATATATATATGTTTATAAACATATGTATAACCTGATCATTGATGTAAAAACAACAGCAAAAACTGGTCACTGAAGTATAAAACACAGCAATGCCTATAACACAAGGGAACTCAATAATGCGAGTTCCCTCTGCCTCTATTTACATCCTTCTCCTCATTTCTTGAGCATTTTCCTTTCTCTCCTCACTTCCATCACAGGGTAGGTTGGGAATAAAAAGAAGATGGAATTGGAATAAGCTTATTAGAATGCTTTGCAGCACATTGCACAAGGAAATATTGGCAGATGAGTTTGCGCATGGGTAAAATAAGTACAAGAATGATTAGTGCCTCTTCTCATTCCAAGATAGCTTCCTCTGTTAGCATGGATACTGGAGATGCAGCTGCAGGGGGCAGAGCCCAATACAGCCGTGGGAGGTATTCCAGGGAGAGACAACTCTTCAATGGATCAGATTAGATGTTTTCAGCCCAAGGAAGCCAATCCTTCAACTCCAAGGTTATGTCCAAATGACAGCCCCCTTCCCCTCCCTCCCTAACTATTAATGCCTACTATATGACTCAGGCCCTAGTCATCTGGGATTTCCAACCAATGATAATAATCTTTCAGTCATTTTTAAGTTCATATCGAATGTCATCTGGACATCAAAGACTGACCCCAGGTCATTCCTTGATTCTCAATTCCAAGATTTACTCACCAAGCTGGGTTGCTGTTGGGACACTGTCCTAGCTGAAAATATACAATTTTGCCTTTACTATATGCTCCAAGATGAATAACTTGCTCATCACTCTCTATCATCTGACGTATCTGGACAAGAACATCAGGCCCCTGTGAATTGAATCTTAGAAATAAAATCGTGCTGTATGAGAGTGATGCATGTACCTGAATCTCGCAGAAGCACTTTGGAAATAGCCAATGCTCTTTTGTGAGAAGAGGGGAGAGTAGAGGTTGTGTTTCTTTTGCCTCCTTTGAAGTAAAGGAATTACCTTATAGTAGCAAGATTTCCTTCAAATCTTGGTTTGATAGACACTTAGTCCATCTCCCCTTGCTCATTTCACTTGCACGTTATCTCTGTTGTGTGACATATCAGAGAAGAGAGTGCTGCTTTTTGCCTTTAGGTCTTTCCCAAGTTAACTGAAGAAAAGAATGCATTTGCAGTTTGACTATGATCTCACTAACCATATATGCCCCCCAGTTAAACAGTATCTACTTCACTTTGTACTGTCTAGACCTGACAGTCTAGACAAGAGTTAATGCTCATTAGCAGACTCGAGAGGCCCCCTGGACCTTCTTTGCCAGAGACTGTGATGCCACAATTTTCCTCTTCTGATAGAATTTGGAAAGAGGCTGAGACCATAGGTCAGGCAGAGGGACATGCAACAGGAAGCAGACCTATTGTCCCCTCGCTTGGTAACAGTCTCACAGTACAGCAACACATTCAGCTCCCAGGATAAAAGCAGGTGTTTTGCTTTAATTAAGACCAACAAAGACTTTCTGTTCTCAATAGGCTTGTATTTTTAGACACTAAGGTAAGGAGGAAGAGAACATTATCCCATTCTGTGCATAAAAATAAAGATTCGGCACGAACTGCATAATTAAGAACTGAAAGGGGGAAAATGCAATTCAATTAAAACTGACAGAATAATACACGGAATCAATGGCTTTATTTGGTGTTTAATGATGATACTGTTTTCATTTCATTATACATGAGTCATAACCAGCTTTGCCTCAGTTTAATTGTATTTTTACGGAGTAAACAGAAGTATGCAATTTGCAGTAGACTCATCAATTAAAAAGAGGCTGATTTAAGATTATCATAAATTGATTCCTGGGATCGAAACAATTTTTTTTCCATTCTGTCCTATTAATTTATTGGAATAATGAGAATTTTTTTTTTATTTCAGCATATTATGGGGGTACAGATGTTTAGGTTACGTATGTTGCCCTTGCCCCCCCCACCCCCCTAAGTCGGAATAATGAGAAATTTTAGGCAGGAGTGGAGAGAGGCATTGGTGGGGGAAGTAAAGAGCAATGTACAAAGAGTAACGACCGATTTCCAGGGGAAAAAATATGACAATGTATTTTTGATCCAGTGAGATGAACAAAACATGATGGGATTATAGGTGGAGAGGAGGTGCTAGATTGAGCTGCCTATACAAAGTGAATCACGGTATTGGCACAAAACCAAGTGTAACAGGGAGATATCATTTTTCTAGGTGGCCTGTCACATGGATTTTAACATTGGGGCAGGACATAAGACCCAGGGAGGGCAGAAAAAAGAGGTAAGTGTGGGAAGTTAGGCTTTTCGAGAACTTCATGGAATCAATGGTGAAATATAGAACTTTTTAGTCTTGGGCACATTCATCAGACATTGTATTGCGTAGGGTACACACCACTGCCAGTGTTCTGTGAACCGCGCTGAAGACCCAGCGTGAATTAGCAGTGAATACTGAATGACCGTAGGGTCAGGATCTGACAGGTTGGTCATAGCAAAATGTGTCTAACTTATGTCTTTACTCTATTAGTCATGGATAAAAGTTTCATATTGCCCATGCTTGACTAAATTTCAAGTGGACTGTACAAACAGACCCATGAAGGGACACTCACCCATGACAACCCTGTGTTCCTCAAGACCTGATAATGAGTTGGCTCAGGGGAACAGTAATTTTCTCCCTCCTCAGGGGGTCAAGGGGACCACGCTGTCCTCTCTGGATGACTTGTGCGGGCCACCCAGGACATACTTACTAGGTTAGATCTTCCCACAGTAAATACAGACTTCTAATGCATTTCTATTTACTAATATCAGAACAATCTTCTTTCTGACCAGGCCATGCTATGCTGATGATTCTTGTATAGTAACCTGGAGTGGGCAGAAAGAAAGCAAAGCAAAGAGAACAGTATAGAAGCAGAAGTCTTAAAGCCCACAAAACAAAACAGGAAGCACTGTGCTCTGCAGATGTGGCAGATAATCTTAAATTCATAATAATGACTCATCTGTAAGAATCACTTTTAGATCTTCTTAAATATTTTAGATTTTCCTTTTTTCTTTTTTTGTTTTGTTTTTAGATGTTGAAAAAAATGTCAATGTATGTAGCAGCAGATACTTTGGGATACTTCCATAAGTTATCCCTGAAATATTCAATTCAAAATTTGATCTTCATAAGCAGATAAATGAGTAAATATGTACATA
>NW_012149396.1:10155315-10163032 GCF_000956105.1 Propithecus coquereli | reverse complement strand
ACACACACACACACACACGGGGTGGGGCTACTGTGCCTGGGGAGAGAGTGGGAACAAGACTTCACCGCCAGGCTAGCGCAGTCTCAGAGGAGGATGGTTTCTAAGACTGTTGGAAAAGTACAGGCTCTCCTTTAAAAAATCTTTTTTATTTGCTTTTGTAAAAAGAAGTTAACATTTTGTCACAGACTATCCAGACATCAAGGGTGTTCTGGGTGATCTCAGGAAACCAGGAAAGACCCTGCAAATATAGGCCAGGCGTGGAGCGTGCCCGTTTGCCTCTGGCAGAGACATCTATTGCTGGGGTGGATGCCCACCACTAGGAACTGGATGGGGAACCAGCAGCAGGAGACAGCTGCTTACACACCCAGTTATGGGAGGAACATCAGAGTCATGCTTATTATTGCATTTAAAAGGAACGATCTTACTGTTGTGTGGATAACTGAAGGAAGGGAAGTATTAAAAAACGTTAAATCCACTGAACCAGTTTTAATGGTTTGATAATTTTCTCTAGCATTTTTCAGCTGGTGGAGTCTAGGCATGGAAAGGAGGAATGTTAGAGATAAGTAAATACAGGAGAGAATTAATGAATGCTGAGAATGGCATCTATGGGTTAGAAGCCATGGGAAGTCATAGAATTTTTTTTTAAGTTTTATTTTACAAACAAAACATGACAAAACATTAACACCTGTGATTGGAGTATGGGGTCTTTTCAATTTTGGAAGTTGGAGGGGGTACAGATTCTGGAGTTGCGGAGGCTGGAATGTGATCAAAGGCATCAGTGGCTCAGATGATGTAAAGGAGAAGGTGATTGAGGGTAAGGAGATCAAAGAACCAAAAAGTCCAGATTGGGAATAGATCATCCGTGTGACCATAGAAGACACCAAGAAAGAAGACAGTCCCTGAGCTGCAGACGATGATGACAACTCAGGCCTAAAAACTGATACAATAGCAGCTAATGTTTATTCAGTGCATACCATTCCTGTTAGGGCAAGGAGATGGAAGGAGCATGCTGAGAAAAGGTGAAGAATATGGAAATACCCTGATGCCCAATGGGAGGCTGGAGGACAGGCAGGGTGAGGGGGTGGTCAGACGCACAGACTATCTGGAGAGGAAGATATTGGTGATGATGGTCAGGGACCTTGGACTTCTGGCAGCGACTGGAAGTCCAGTCCAGTCCTGTGGAAGCCCCGAGGCATTCATCGCACCATCTCAGGTGAGGCAGCAAGTAGTAACACAGTGGATGTGCTCCTTCCCTGTGGCTGCCGTAACAAAATACCTCAAACTGATCGGCTTAAACAATAGAAATTTATGGTCCCACAATTCTGGGGGATAGGAGTCCAAGATCAAGGTGTCGGCGGGTTGGTTCCGTTTGAGGGCTATGGGGAAGAATCTGTTCCTTGCCTCTCCCCCGGCTTCTGGAGGTTTGCTGGCGATCTCTGCTGTTCCTTGGTGTGCAGAAGCATCGCCCCGATCTCTGTGTTCACCCTCACATGATATTCTTCCTACGTGTGCGTTTGTGTACAGATTTCCCCTTTTTATAGGAATACCAGTCATATTGGATTAGGGCCCACCCTAATGTCCTCATCTTAACGATTAATAAATACATGTGCCACAATCCTATTTCCAAATAAGGTCACATTCAGAAGTACTGTGGGGTTAGGACCTCAGCATCTGAATTTTGAGAGGACAATTCGGCCCACAGCAGTGGTGTCGGGCACTGCTCACTCCTGGCCACTCCCATTCTATTCAGAAACTGTTCTGAGTACCTGAGCATTCAAGACACTTTCTAGGTATAGCAGGGACATTATAGATGAATGAAACAAAATCCCTGGTTTCAAGGACCTGAACTTAAGGGGCTGTTGAGGGAGTGGGCAGAGTATGAAAACTCACATACCTAAAACACAAGTAGGATCTGATTAATGTTGTGAGAGGCAATCAGACTGTTACATAAATTAAAAGATTATTTGAGAAGGGGAGTGGGGCTTAGGAGCTAATTTGGCTTATTTTTTAATTTTCCAGGTAGACAATCTTAGTTCCAGAAATGTTAAAAGGCCTTCTGAAGGTCTTCCACCTGGAGATCTGCTCTTTGAATTATACTATGCATATAAACATGTGTGCAGTCCCGTTTTCTACTATGTCAAATTGTCTTTGAAATTATTATTTTAAAAATTATTTTTATAAAACTGGTCAGGAAAAAGATTACATAAGCTTGTGAACATGAAGTGGAAAATAACATTTAAAAGAAGTCATAGACATTTCTGTCTATGACAAAGTGACTGAGTTGTTGACTAAATATTGACTATAAATCTTCAACCACCCACTATCCACAGGTGCCAATCTGCCTACAGCTATACACAATTTATATCATATGTATTTGATGCCAAAATGCACAGTAAACTTCTTGAATCCTGTAAAAATAACACCATTAGCACCTTGAACCACTACAGTCTTCTCCCTCAATATCCTTCTTCTTAAGTGAGATCAGAATAGCCTAATTGGGAGAAATGGCTGGACCCTATGCAAAGGCCTGGATTCTTCCCTGCATTGACAGATTAACATTGATTATTGCCAACGCAATTCCAAATTTAAAAAATACAATGTTGAGCTAGGAGCTACTTGACAACTGTTGGAAGCAAAATGTCTGTCCTGTTTCCAAGGTGGTTTTGGGTGGATTTGGTGGGCATTGTGCTGCATGGTATGGAAAGCCTAGGAAAAAAGAAAGGATACGAAGGGGAAATTGATCCTCTCTTTTTTGGTCCACAGTAAAATTTTCCCAAGAAAGTTTCCCATGGCAAGACGGGGGGTGGGAGGTGGAAATCTGGAATCATCAACTCAACATAGAATTTCTGAGTTCCAGTATGCAAATGGAAAATAGAACTGTCTTCATTATTGACAACATTTGGAGAATCAGCGCTCTGGGTTCGAGAGGGACTGGTTCTTGGCACCAGAGTTCCAGGTTTGCTGTATCCTTGACCCAAGCAGCAATCCTGCCATGGGCAATGAGTCTTCCGTCTTGCTTCTCGGAGTGAGGGACGATAACCAGACCATGCACCATTGATCTTCTGATTGTGGAAGAACAAATTTAGTAGAAAAAAATTACTACTTTTCTGGTTCAAAATTTGTGATGAATTATATACATTTTAGTCATAATAATTAAGAGGTTCTTATAATTCTTCATCTATTTCTTATCGATTGTCCAGTAAACGAGTTGTAAATCCTTTTTCTCTCCTTTCCTTTTACTCTCCCTTCCTTCCTTCCTCATAAGATATTTGAGGGCTGATACATGTGAGTCTCTAAAATGTGTTTGCTATGTGGCAGGAATATAATGATGAAGAAAATAGACATGGTCCTGCCCTCGACCTGGAGAAGAAGATGAACAGTAGTGATATAATCCACAAATACACAATTGAAAACTGTAATAGGATGACCAAGGAAAAAGGCAGAGAGCTCTGAGAGTATAATTGGCTCTCAATATCTGTAGGGGTTGGTTCCAGGACTCCCTGCAGATCAGTGGATGCTCACGTCCCTTACAATCCACCCTCTATAGCCGTGGGTTCCACATCTGTGGATATAGACGGTTGACTGTATACAAAAGGAGAGCTGGTCTAGGGTGGGTGAGCAGGGAAGACTTCCCTGAGGACATGGCATCTGTGCTGAGCATAGAAAGGTGTAGAAGCATTAACAGGCACAGTGTGGAGTGTGGGCGCGCAGGTTCCAGAACAACAAGTGCAAAGGAGCAAGGTTGGAGTGGGCTGGGGGAATGGGAGAATTGAAAGAAGGCCACTAGAGGCAAGAGAGAGGGGGCAGGAGGTGTAAGCAGATCAGGCAAGGATGGTAAACTTCCTGAACAATGTTAAGCCATTACAATTTTTAAGTGAGGAGGAAGATAATCAGATATTGGCACTGTAGAACTATCCCCATGGCTACAGTGTGGAGAATAACAGGAGCAAGGCATGAGCAGGAGCTGGGGCAGCAGGAAAGACAGGATGTTGTAGAGTAATGATGGGGATGGAGGAAGGGAATTGACTTAAGAAATATGGAGGAGGCAGAACTGTTTTGTTATCTGCTTTTTCTGCTTGACATGTTGTGCATGTTTTTCTACATTTCAAAAATGTAGGTCTCCATAATTGGATCTCCATCATAGTTCCTTGTACAGATCAATGATTACATATTCAATAATCTCCTATTGACGGACTTTTTTTTCAATTATAACTGACTCTGCAAAGAATATCCTTTATGTATTAATTGTCTGATTATTCCCTTAATTCTTACACGAGATGGCAAACCAACTCCCAAAAACGTTGTAATAGTTTGCTTTCTCACTAATAGCATGAAATAAGAATTCTGTTTTCCATCTGCTTTCTAAACCCATTGTATTATCAAACTTTTTAGTTTGAGCTGGCTAATAGATAAAGGAAATTCAATATTTTAACTTGCATTCTTTTGATTACTAATCAGCCTGGCCATTTTTCGTGTGTTCACCGATCATTCATATTCATTCTTTTGTGGATTATCTATTTCCTTTGCCTATTTATGTCTTTTAATATTCTATTCCCTGTTGATTGAACAGAACTTTCTTGTAACCTTTTGTCATATGTATGTTGCAAAAATTTTTGTCAGTTTTTTGTTTGCCTTTTAATCTTATTGATAGGGTTTTCTAGTCCTATTTTGTTTTGTTTTTACCATATATATTTTTTCACTTTTAAGTAGTCGAGTCTGTCATCTGTCAGTGATTCTCTTTATGGTTCTACTTTTGTTGATATATTCCAAAGGTCTTCCTGACTTCCAGGCTAGGAAAATATTTTCTCATATTTTCTTTTCTATTATGAATTTATTTCAAATTCAGTATGAGGAGTAAGGGAGGGTTACTTATTTGTTTAGCAAGCACCTAGGCAGCTATCCCAATACCTTTTATTGAATAACCACTACTTCCCTCCCTGATTTGAAATGCTATCTTTTTTATTTACAAAATCCCCAAATACATTTGAGCTCAATTCTGAACTCTGTATTCTGTTTCTGATCTCTCATCCTGTGCCAGATTCACGCTGTTTTAATTACTGTTATTTTGTAACACAGTTTTTATATCTGGTAGTGCAATTTTACCCACATTATTCTTCTTTGTCAAAGTCTTCCTAGTTATTTTTAAATATTTATTCTTCAAAATGGATTTTAGAATTATTTTGCCAAGTTATACAAAAATATCCTGTTGCAACTTTGGTAGGGATTAAATTCCATTTATAGATTAATTTTACTCTAGCATTCTGGGTCATTACACATTTTTTTCAAATATCTTTTATATATAAAGGAGACTTAATTAAATTGCTATTATTATTTTCAAGTTCTAGAATTATTGCTGAAAAATTACAGTTTTTACAAGATGATTAAAAACAAGAACTATCATTTATGAAGCAGATTAAACTATAAAATTACAGTAAATAAAACATGTACTATGTATGATTTGTATACTAGTTGTCACATACGAATATTGACCCATTCAGACCCTCGTATTGATTACAGCCAGTAAACAGCATAATTCCATTGCTAGATGGCTACACAGGCTAGGGATGTAGCTAATTGCTACAGAGCAATAACTTATGCTGCCCTCTTTCAAGCAAATTGGTCTTGATCTTTTCGCACTACGCTTTAGCTAGCAGAGCAGATGAATCACAGATAGAAGACTGTATTTGTTTGGAGTTGTAGTATTCTTTCATTCTTTTATTAAGTCCTGTATCCAACAAAAAGGTTTTGAGCATCTCATATGATTCAGGCATTATACTAAATGCTAGGTACTTCATTTAATAAACACTTTATAGCACTTACTATGTGCCAGGCATTGATTCACTTAATTCTCATAACCACTCTAGGAGGTATGTTTCCCTCATTTTACAGATGAGAAAACTGAGTCACAGAGGTTGAATAACTTTCCCAAGGTCACGTGGCTAGTAAATGGCAGAGCTGAGATTAGAACCCAGGCAGGCTGGCTCCAAAGTCCACGCTCTTAATCACAAGACAGATATAGTCTCTGTCCTCCTGGAATTTACAGTCCAGAGGGAATACAGACAATAAACAGGCAAACGAGAAAGAAACAAAAAATGACGAGCTGTGATAGGGCTATGAAGGGAACAAGCAAGGTAATGGAGGATAACGGGAGGCTACATCAGGTGATCTGGGAAGTGACATTTACTCTCAGGCAGGAAGGGCCAGAGGAGCCAGCCCGTGGAGGGCCAAAAAGTCTCGAGGCTAAGTGAAGGTCTCAAATGCTCAAGAAACTCAACAGGGACCACAGGGCCAGAATGGGCAGTCGTGTGTGTGTTGCCTCAGGAGAGGGGTGGACCATAACAGGAGGACTCCAGACAGAGTGCCTGGAGAAAACTTTATGAAACAGAGAAAACTATTCCCCTAGATGAGACAAAATATTTCTTACAGTGTGGGGAGTTTGGGTGGGGATAGGAAGTAGATGAAAGGGAGGGAAGGAGGACAGAGATGTGGGTGGGTTCCAGAGATAGTCTTAGGGAAATAGCCAACCTCCAGGAATCTCGAAGATACTGAGATTAGGCGCAATCTGTTCCCCATATCCTGGGTTAGATGCCCATGGAAGAAACACCCTCCTCTCCCACCAGAGTAACGGGCAGTGTGTTATATCAAGACAATGGGGTCACAAATGACTCTGGTGCTCCAGCCTGGCACCGACGCCAAACAGCTCCTGGTCCCTGGGAACATAAATAGTGGAGAGCACAGCCAGGCTTGAAAGGATAGTGCAGACAGCCAAAAGGGACATCTCACGGGAAACTTTGTGTAGACAAATGGCAAATGCCCTCAGCAATGTCTTACTAGTATGAAAGCTCTGCCTTCTCCCAGAAAGTGAGGCCAACCCCAGGAAAGGCAGAGTTGCTGATTGCTGGGGATTACCTGCCTACCACCTCTGCAGAATGGAGGCTCAGAATGGAAGCGGAGTAACGGAGAGATAAAGTTGGTCTCTTGCACATCTGAGTTTATGGACTGAAGTTTCTACCTGCTTCATGTAGAGGCATCTTCCAGGTTTGCTAAAAATCCACCTGCAGCACGCACCTACACTGTGGGTTGATTACAAGCTCTAGGATTAAAGCCAAGTCATCTGGAGGCAACATGTGTAACCCTGTGGGAGAGCTGTTGAATGGAAATGAGCTCGACTCTCAGAAGTCACTGTTGATTTTGGAAGCGTCAGTGGGCTGTGATGAGGGCTGAGTTTGGAAAGGTGTAAGAGAATGTTTCAAACCCTCTGGGCAGATAAGAGGTGGTCTTCAGAAGAAAGGAGAATAGGTGAAGGTACCCTTAGAGATTTTGTTAATTTTTAGTAAATTAAATTATTGATTTTCAGAAGAATATCTGGAAAGGGGGAACTCTGAAAGGATTTTTACGGTTTGGAAGCTCGGACTGCGATTTTTCTGAATGAGCTAATACTCTCTCAGGAAGGGAAAGGGCAATTTCAGCAGCACCCATTAAAGTGGGGGTGCTCTTCTGCAGGCTCTCGGAGAAACGGCTCTCAAGGTAAAAGCGAATCAAGTCTCCTTAATGGTGCTTGCTCCTAATTTGCCAGTGGTGTGCCTCTCTGCATGGTGTGCGTGCATAACCCCCCCCAACACACACACACACACACACGGGGTGGGGCTACTGTGCCTGGGGAGAGAGTGGGAACAAGACTTCACCGCCAGGCTAGCGCAGTCTCAGAGGAGGATGG
>NW_012149396.1:10078953-10152225 GCF_000956105.1 Propithecus coquereli | reverse complement strand
ACACACACACACACACGGGGTGGGGCTACTGTGCCTGGGGAGAGAGTGGGAACAAGACTTCACCGCCAGGCTAGCGCAGTCTCAGAGGAGGATGGTTTCTAAGACTGTTGGAAAAGTACAGGCTCTCCTTTAAAAAATCTTTTTTATTTGCTTTTGTAAAAAGAAGTTAACATTTTGTCACAGACTATCCAGACATCAAGGGTGTTCTGGGTGATCTCAGGAAACCAGGAAAGACCCTGCAAATATAGGCCAGGCGTGGAGCGTGCCCGTTTGCCTCTGGCAGAGACATCTATTGCTGGGGTGGATGCCCACCACTAGGAACTGGATGGGGAACCAGCAGCAGGAGACAGCTGCTTACACACCCAGTTATGGGAGGAACATCAGAGTCATGCTTATTATTGCATTTAAAAGGAACGATCTTACTGTTGTGTGGATAACTGAAGGAAGGGAAGTATTAAAAAACGTTAAATCCACTGAACCAGTTTTAATGGTTTGATAATTTTCTCTAGCATTTTTCAGCTGGTGGAGTCTAGGCATGGAAAGGAGGAATGTTAGAGATAAGTAAATACAGGAGAGAATTAATGAATGCTGAGAATGGCATCTATGGGTTAGAAGCCATGGGAAGTCATAGAATTTTTTTTTAAGTTTTATTTTACAAACAAAACATGACAAAACATTAACACCTGTGATTGGAGTATGGGGTCTTTTCAATTTTGGAAGTTGGAGGGGGTACAGATTCTGGAGTTGCGGAGGCTGGAATGTGATCAAAGGCATCAGTGGCTCAGATGATGTAAAGGAGAAGGTGATTGAGGGTAAGGAGATCAAAGAACCAAAAAGTCCAGATTGGGAATAGATCATCCGTGTGACCATAGAAGACACCAAGAAAGAAGACAGTCCCTGAGCTGCAGACGATGATGACAACTCAGGCCTAAAAACTGATACAATAGCAGCTAATGTTTATTCAGTGCATACCATTCCTGTTAGGGCAAGGAGATGGAAGGAGCATGCTGAGAAAAGGTGAAGAATATGGAAATACCCTGATGCCCAATGGGAGGCTGGAGGACAGGCAGGGTGAGGGGGTGGTCAGACGCACAGACTATCTGGAGAGGAAGATATTGGTGATGATGGTCAGGGACCTTGGACTTCTGGCAGCGACTGGAAGTCCAGTCCAGTCCTGTGGAAGCCCCGAGGCATTCATCGCACCATCTCAGGTGAGGCAGCAAGTAGTAACACAGTGGATGTGCTCCTTCCCTGTGGCTGCCGTAACAAAATACCTCAAACTGATCGGCTTAAACAATAGAAATTTATGGTCCCACAATTCTGGGGGATAGGAGTCCAAGATCAAGGTGTCGGCGGGTTGGTTCCGTTTGAGGGCTATGGGGAAGAATCTGTTCCTTGCCTCTCCCCCGGCTTCTGGAGGTTTGCTGGCGATCTCTGCTGTTCCTTGGTGTGCAGAAGCATCGCCCCGATCTCTGTGTTCACCCTCACATGATATTCTTCCTACGTGTGCGTTTGTGTACAGATTTCCCCTTTTTATAGGAATACCAGTCATATTGGATTAGGGCCCACCCTAATGTCCTCATCTTAACGATTAATAAATACATGTGCCACAATCCTATTTCCAAATAAGGTCACATTCAGAAGTACTGTGGGGTTAGGACCTCAGCATCTGAATTTTGAGAGGACAATTCGGCCCACAGCAGTGGTGTCGGGCACTGCTCACTCCTGGCCACTCCCATTCTATTCAGAAACTGTTCTGAGTACCTGAGCATTCAAGACACTTTCTAGGTATAGCAGGGACATTATAGATGAATGAAACAAAATCCCTGGTTTCAAGGACCTGAACTTAAGGGGCTGTTGAGGGAGTGGGCAGAGTATGAAAACTCACATACCTAAAACACAAGTAGGATCTGATTAATGTTGTGAGAGGCAATCAGACTGTTACATAAATTAAAAGATTATTTGAGAAGGGGAGTGGGGCTTAGGAGCTAATTTGGCTTATTTTTTAATTTTCCAGGTAGACAATCTTAGTTCCAGAAATGTTAAAAGGCCTTCTGAAGGTCTTCCACCTGGAGATCTGCTCTTTGAATTATACTATGCATATAAACATGTGTGCAGTCCCGTTTTCTACTATGTCAAATTGTCTTTGAAATTATTATTTTAAAAATTATTTTTATAAAACTGGTCAGGAAAAAGATTACATAAGCTTGTGAACATGAAGTGGAAAATAACATTTAAAAGAAGTCATAGACATTTCTGTCTATGACAAAGTGACTGAGTTGTTGACTAAATATTGACTATAAATCTTCAACCACCCACTATCCACAGGTGCCAATCTGCCTACAGCTATACACAATTTATATCATATGTATTTGATGCCAAAATGCACAGTAAACTTCTTGAATCCTGTAAAAATAACACCATTAGCACCTTGAACCACTACAGTCTTCTCCCTCAATATCCTTCTTCTTAAGTGAGATCAGAATAGCCTAATTGGGAGAAATGGCTGGACCCTATGCAAAGGCCTGGATTCTTCCCTGCATTGACAGATTAACATTGATTATTGCCAACGCAATTCCAAATTTAAAAAATACAATGTTGAGCTAGGAGCTACTTGACAACTGTTGGAAGCAAAATGTCTGTCCTGTTTCCAAGGTGGTTTTGGGTGGATTTGGTGGGCATTGTGCTGCATGGTATGGAAAGCCTAGGAAAAAAGAAAGGATACGAAGGGGAAATTGATCCTCTCTTTTTTGGTCCACAGTAAAATTTTCCCAAGAAAGTTTCCCATGGCAAGACGGGGGGTGGGAGGTGGAAATCTGGAATCATCAACTCAACATAGAATTTCTGAGTTCCAGTATGCAAATGGAAAATAGAACTGTCTTCATTATTGACAACATTTGGAGAATCAGCGCTCTGGGTTCGAGAGGGACTGGTTCTTGGCACCAGAGTTCCAGGTTTGCTGTATCCTTGACCCAAGCAGCAATCCTGCCATGGGCAATGAGTCTTCCGTCTTGCTTCTCGGAGTGAGGGACGATAACCAGACCATGCACCATTGATCTTCTGATTGTGGAAGAACAAATTTAGTAGAAAAAAATTACTACTTTTCTGGTTCAAAATTTGTGATGAATTATATACATTTTAGTCATAATAATTAAGAGGTTCTTATAATTCTTCATCTATTTCTTATCGATTGTCCAGTAAACGAGTTGTAAATCCTTTTTCTCTCCTTTCCTTTTACTCTCCCTTCCTTCCTTCCTCATAAGATATTTGAGGGCTGATACATGTGAGTCTCTAAAATGTGTTTGCTATGTGGCAGGAATATAATGATGAAGAAAATAGACATGGTCCTGCCCTCGACCTGGAGAAGAAGATGAACAGTAGTGATATAATCCACAAATACACAATTGAAAACTGTAATAGGATGACCAAGGAAAAAGGCAGAGAGCTCTGAGAGTATAATTGGCTCTCAATATCTGTAGGGGTTGGTTCCAGGACTCCCTGCAGATCAGTGGATGCTCACGTCCCTTACAATCCACCCTCTATAGCCGTGGGTTCCACATCTGTGGATATAGACGGTTGACTGTATACAAAAGGAGAGCTGGTCTAGGGTGGGTGAGCAGGGAAGACTTCCCTGAGGACATGGCATCTGTGCTGAGCATAGAAAGGTGTAGAAGCATTAACAGGCACAGTGTGGAGTGTGGGCGCGCAGGTTCCAGAACAACAAGTGCAAAGGAGCAAGGTTGGAGTGGGCTGGGGGAATGGGAGAATTGAAAGAAGGCCACTAGAGGCAAGAGAGAGGGGGCAGGAGGTGTAAGCAGATCAGGCAAGGATGGTAAACTTCCTGAACAATGTTAAGCCATTACAATTTTTAAGTGAGGAGGAAGATAATCAGATATTGGCACTGTAGAACTATCCCCATGGCTACAGTGTGGAGAATAACAGGAGCAAGGCATGAGCAGGAGCTGGGGCAGCAGGAAAGACAGGATGTTGTAGAGTAATGATGGGGATGGAGGAAGGGAATTGACTTAAGAAATATGGAGGAGGCAGAACTGTTTTGTTATCTGCTTTTTCTGCTTGACATGTTGTGCATGTTTTTCTACATTTCAAAAATGTAGGTCTCCATAATTGGATCTCCATCATAGTTCCTTGTACAGATCAATGATTACATATTCAATAATCTCCTATTGACGGACTTTTTTTTCAATTATAACTGACTCTGCAAAGAATATCCTTTATGTATTAATTGTCTGATTATTCCCTTAATTCTTACACGAGATGGCAAACCAACTCCCAAAAACGTTGTAATAGTTTGCTTTCTCACTAATAGCATGAAATAAGAATTCTGTTTTCCATCTGCTTTCTAAACCCATTGTATTATCAAACTTTTTAGTTTGAGCTGGCTAATAGATAAAGGAAATTCAATATTTTAACTTGCATTCTTTTGATTACTAATCAGCCTGGCCATTTTTCGTGTGTTCACCGATCATTCATATTCATTCTTTTGTGGATTATCTATTTCCTTTGCCTATTTATGTCTTTTAATATTCTATTCCCTGTTGATTGAACAGAACTTTCTTGTAACCTTTTGTCATATGTATGTTGCAAAAATTTTTGTCAGTTTTTTGTTTGCCTTTTAATCTTATTGATAGGGTTTTCTAGTCCTATTTTGTTTTGTTTTTACCATATATATTTTTTCACTTTTAAGTAGTCGAGTCTGTCATCTGTCAGTGATTCTCTTTATGGTTCTACTTTTGTTGATATATTCCAAAGGTCTTCCTGACTTCCAGGCTAGGAAAATATTTTCTCATATTTTCTTTTCTATTATGAATTTATTTCAAATTCAGTATGAGGAGTAAGGGAGGGTTACTTATTTGTTTAGCAAGCACCTAGGCAGCTATCCCAATACCTTTTATTGAATAACCACTACTTCCCTCCCTGATTTGAAATGCTATCTTTTTTATTTACAAAATCCCCAAATACATTTGAGCTCAATTCTGAACTCTGTATTCTGTTTCTGATCTCTCATCCTGTGCCAGATTCACGCTGTTTTAATTACTGTTATTTTGTAACACAGTTTTTATATCTGGTAGTGCAATTTTACCCACATTATTCTTCTTTGTCAAAGTCTTCCTAGTTATTTTTAAATATTTATTCTTCAAAATGGATTTTAGAATTATTTTGCCAAGTTATACAAAAATATCCTGTTGCAACTTTGGTAGGGATTAAATTCCATTTATAGATTAATTTTACTCTAGCATTCTGGGTCATTACACATTTTTTTCAAATATCTTTTATATATAAAGGAGATATTTTTCAAATATCTCCTATATATAATAGAGGCTGAAGAATTTTAATTTGTGATCAAGTAAAATTTAGCATATATTGTGACCCATCATTCTGAAATATATGAGAAACTGGCAAGCTATATATTATATAATCCACTAAATCCCTATATGGTTCTAGATGATTTATTCAACAAATATTTACTGAGCTAGGCATATGGTAGGCACTGTTTCAAGTGCTGGGATACATGGTGAACAGGAAGGATTGCTGTTCTTACATTCTAGCCGGGAGAGACTTGGAACTTGCCTTGCCCCATAGATGGGGGTGGGGGAAGGGTAAGAAGGCCACAGTGACTACAGACAACTCTTCCCAAAAATAATTTGCTTCGAAAGGAAGAACGGAAACTGGGCAGAAGTTGGTCATGGGGGTAAAGAAGTTTTTGTTTTGTTTTTAAGATGAGAGACACTAGAAATATTTATATGCTGCAGAATGATCACCAGAAAGGGAGGAAAAGTAAATACACAGAAGAGAAAGGAAGTGCTTGCAGGTTCCTTCTTTGAAGGTGAGAGTAGGTGGGGTATATTCCACAAGTGGAGTGTTAGCTTTTGATAGAAGGATCAAACTAATGGGAGGAAATTCAGAAAGAGTGGGCCTAGCTACAGGTAGATTACTGTCTATTTCACTACTGAAATTAAAGAGGTGCTTTTGCATGGGCAATAACCAAATTTATAATACTCTACTAATTGTTCATCAATTTCAGCAAAACAATGGAATGTTTTATTCCATTGTTAAGCTGGGATGTCCTAACTTCTTTGAAACTGAATTTTATACAGTGTTGAAATCAGTGCTTAGAACAATGTCTAGCACATATGTGACACTTCATATTTATTGAACAAATACACAAATTAGTGAATGGACTGCAGTCTTATGTTGCTGAATAGAATTGTCATATTCTACAGGTATATCTCTTATATATAGTTGTACTAATTCTTAGTACTTCCGTGTCAGTAGTGTGTAATATTGATTTAACTTTATTATGCAGTATAGCAGAAAGGCGTTGGACTTGGAAACAGAAGGCTTGGATGTAATTATCTGCCCTGCCACTTTATAGGTCCTTAAAGCTGGGGAAGTTACTTAGCTTCTTTGGGCTTTACTTTTCTCATTGTGAAATGAGGCAATTGAAATAAATCTGTGGTTTTCAATCCTTTTGAATTGTTGGATATTTCCTTTACATGGAAGCTTTCCTGGAGTAAATATGTAATATGTACAGCAAAATAATCTAGGACTTCTCAGATGACAGTGGCGATGTGAGAGAGGGGACACTAACCATTCTACAGCAATATCCTTGATCCTGTCCTCTAAGGTCTTTAACAATTGTGTAAACTATGACATGTACTAACTGAAGTGATTTTAATATTCTTGCGAAGTAAGGAATGCATGGTCCTGTTACATCTGAAAAAACTAAGGTTCAGAGTTTATCATTTGCTGTAAACTCTTGCCTAATAAATGGAAGAACTGGGATTAGAGCCGCAATCTTCTGTTTCCTGTTTGAGTGGTCCTTCTGTTGCTGTCAAATGATCTCCCCTAACTGGCTTTATGTTGATTCAGTGAACACTCTGGTTAAAATATCTGAAAGAATTTCTAACAGAAACTATTACTATTACTGTGTATTTATATTACAGTTCACATCCTCACATATGTCATAAAACCACTTAAAAATGTTTTCCTAAATGTTATTCTACACCTGAATTAGTTAAGTTACAGAACCTTTAATCAAATTGCTAAAAAATAATGAGCTGTGAGAGATCATTATAATTTCTCAACAGAAATCTCTAAAATGCAAATCAAATGAATTGACTGAACATTTAAATCTGTTTAATTTTGAAATTAGTTTCATTTCTGAAATAATCTTCACATTGAGACAGATGAAGCATATAGTCTTATTTAATGTGCAGCACATTAAAGTGAGAACTACATTTTAACCCAAAATATGCATATTGAGGAATTAAAAGTTAATCAAGAATAAACATTGAGGCTTGTCCGATGGTAGTGGGTTATCAGAACTTACTAACATTAGTGCCACTAAAGTTGGTATTCAACCCCCCACTGCTAAATTGGACTGGCTTTAAGAAAAAAAAAAAATAAGAATAAACATTGAGTTGGAAGGGAGTGACAACTTGGGTGGTCACATCACATAAGGGTTATCACCCCAGATTATCTGCCCTTCCCCCATATGTTCTGTCCTCTTATGTCTGAGTTTCCACAGGCTTGCCTTTCTCTTGGAATGCTCTTCTTGTGCAGATAAAAATATTACTCATCCTTCAAGGCTCATTTCATAAACTGCTTCCTCTGTGAAGCTCACTCTTTCTCGTGGCTAATCTTTCTTCCTGGACAGAATCAGTCTCTTCCCTTGCCTCCCCTAGAACTCTGCGCTGTAGGTGTAGCTCTCTTTATATTGTCACATAGCTATATAGTCATAAAATCTCTGTCCTCCTTGCCAAGTTTTAATTTCTGTGAGGGCAGAGAACATTAAACATTTTAAAGGATTTTTTTCCCATCATAAAAGTAACATTTACTCAATGAGACAAAATTTGGAAAAATTTAGAGAAGTTAAAATGAAAAAGAATCATTTAATTCATCCATTGCCCCAATACAATCAATGCTTAGAATATGAAATAATTAATTCTAATGCTTCCTCCACCATGGACAAATAAATGCTTTTAATTGGCTAGGCATTGTTGGTTTCCAAGTGCCAGAAGACTATAAATCTCTCTGACTCTTGACGTACAGTATAGTTGGCTGGCAGACATATATTGATATCTGTGTCTATGTCTGCATCCGTTATTCTATAGATATTTAGAGTGGAGAGGGGCTTTGCTCAAAGTGCAAACAAGCTTTTTAAAGAAAGTGTTGTGTGAAGGCACTGGACTCTAGAAATCACATGCATTTTTTATCAAGGAATTTAATTGAGATTAATGAATTCTAACTCTTTTGCTGAGTAAGAACATGTTCTTCACTGAATTGAGCAAACTGACACGTATCCCAGAGGGTGAAAGCATGCTCCTTTGGGTCCTCACAGTTAATGATCTGAGGGTGGCTGGGAACAAGTACCATGTCTCAGTGACAGTTTCATCATTACACTGAAGAGGGCATTGCTCAAACTTTAAGCTCAGACCGTGGCAATTGTCTACCTCAGAGTTCCCACTCGTCCATTCAGTATTTTTCTGGCAGGACTGACAGTCTGCACTACGCTAAGAAAGCCAGGAGAGAGGTACACTTGCAGTTGGGACCACACCGTTGGTCACTGGCATCAGTTTGCTCTGATGAACATCAGCAGTATCATGGGAGCTGTTTTATTTGTGTAAGTTGAATGGAAGTACGGATAAAAACAGATCACTAATACTGAAGCTTCTTGCTGGTAAAAATGGAGATAGTCTCAAATTATTCACCCACAGGATAACTTTAGTTTAGACACTCTTGCATTTATAACTTTTAAAGAGTATAAAAGTTATATAGGTTCTCTGTAGAGACCTTAGAAAATGCAGAAATATATAGAGATGTAAATCAAAATCAACCATATACCTACCACACACACAGAAATAACTACTGCCAACATTTTCATGTATTTTACTCTCAATCTTTTTATTTTTATATACATTAATAGATATTAATACATAATTGGGATCAAATTATATACTTTCTTTTTGTCATTTAGCTTTTGATATATTTTGAGATAGATCATTTTTAAGTAAGTGAATATTCAAACGACATTTTAGAAGTTACCTTAATATTCTGTCGTACGAATGAATTAAGATTTATGCTTTCCTCTATTGTTCAGTAGTTAGGCTGGTTTCAATTTTTTCAATATTAGATATAATATTTCAAAGGATATCTTTTTATGTAAATTGATGTTCAAATTTTTAATTATTCCCCCAGTAAATATGCATTGTAGGAATTATGTCAACAAAGGTTGTCTTAGTTTGTTCAGGGCTTCTATAACAAAACACCACAAACTGGCTGGGTTATAAACAACAGGAATTTGTTTATCACACTTCTGGTAGCTGGGAAGTCCAAAATCAAGGCTCAGGAAGATTCAGTTTCTGGTTCATAGATGGTGCCTTCTCCAAGTGTCCTCATATGGTAGAAGCGGTGAGGGAGTCTCCTGTGGGCCTCTGTATAAGGGCACTAATCCCATTCACGAGGGTTGTGCCCTTGTGACCTAACCAACTGCCACAGGCCCCACCTCCAAATATCCTCGCCTTGGGGATTAGGTTTCAACGTACAAATTTAGGTGGGCCACAAACATTTAGACCGTAACAGAGGTTATGAAGTGTCTAACAGTCTTTATATTTATTGATGAATTTCTTACCAGAGAAATTAGAGACATTTACCTTTCTACAAGTAATTGTTTTAGTATATCCTTAAAAAATATTGAGTATTTGAAATGTTTTATATTTTGGTAGATATAAACAGTATCTTATTTTTAAGAAATATTCCTCTTGATTACCAGTGAAGTTGATAAATTTTTCACGTATTTATCCACTTGCATTTTCTATATAAACTGTTTGTATCTTTTATGTGTAGTCTTAATGTTCTTTATCTCCCCTGCAAAGTTTTTTATACCACAATTTGTTTTTGCCTTTTAATTTTATTGATTTTTCCTGAGGTATAGTCCACGTATTTATTGAAATCATATTTTTATGTTGGTTTTTGACTTTCGATTTTGATGTTTTGATTGTAGTAAAATATATCACTTGTACATATTTCCTTTTCTATTTTTATGCTTAGAAAATTTATCCCCTTCAATAAAAGAAAGTCTCTTCCTAAACTAAGTACAGATATTTATTTGTATTTTAATTTATATTCTTTTTTTTTATGTTTAAATCTGCTTTACTTTTGTTTATGTCTTATTGCATTAACAAGATCTTACAGAACACGCTCAAATAATAGTGGTGATAATAAGCATCGATTTCTTGTTTGCCATTAACAGATATTGGCTGTTGGCTTAAGGTAAATATAGTTTGTCATGTTAACACTGTTGCCTTATATTCTTTTTTTACTAAGAATAAAATTAGTATATCATGATGAATTAAAGCCAGGTTTAGAAATAAGACGTTGGACAAGTTTTTTAGGGTCTCTAACCCTTAATTATCAAATGGAGTCTATGATGCTATCTTCTTGATAGGGTTAAAGGAGATAATGTATGGAAACTACTTAGCATAGAGCCTGGCACATAAGTGTTCAATCAATTTTAGCCATGATTTTCACTAATCTTAGAAAAAGGTGGGAATTTTATGAAATTTCTCTTTAGTATTTATTGAGCAAATCATGTCACATTTATTTTTGTCTACTAATAGATATTATATTGATGGGATAAAGTACTTGGCTGCAGTGGATTGTTATTTTTATATGCTCTCAAATTTGCTTTTAGTTTTTTTTAAAGGTAAATATTAATGTGGTGCTTTTAATAATTCTTCAGCCAGAAGTTGCCAGTGTAAATAGTTGGTTATTATTTAGGCTTAAGCCCTGAATGTTAAGAGGATCCTGTAGATTCTGTCAGAAAGTAAAATCAGTATCTCCTTGAATTATCTATCAGATATTTATTTAGCGCTACAACTATAGTCGAAGGACATTGTCAGCCAATCATTTTGGCCACAAAGGCCTAGGAACCCTTTTGTTTAGATTTCCTAAGATTATTGGGAGTGATTAATGAGAGAAGATGCTACGTTGTGAAAAGTCACACTCGCATAGGGCTGTCATTTCTTTCTACCTTTAGAAGATTTATTCCAAAAATTGAAATATTGAAGCCTATATTAACTTATTGTCAAAATTAGACTGAATTAGGGCCATTAATCAATACAATTCTTATTTTCTTTCTCCTGATGAGATATGATGAAAAAAGTTATGAATGATGATGATAAATGATTTTAATCTCCTTTTGGATGGAAAATCGAGTGCAGCATTTTCTGCATGATTTACTATTTTAAAAAGTCTCTAATGTGAAGATACCTAGTAGTCTATTCACAAAAGTTTTGTGAACTGTTTTCATTCATCTGTAAAAACGTAAGAACTACACTGCTCCCTGCTCCTCTCGATTAAGGGAACAGGAATAAGTAGATTCGTTTTCTGGCTTCTTTTCAGAAAAGAGAAGAAATGCCTCTGTGACAGATTTGTGTGCCTTGTACCAAGATCTGGCAATCTCACATATTGCAAGCCTGGGATCTTCACCTCACTCAGGAACGTTTGAATAGTGTCTATCTCTTCCCACTACACCAGTTTCTCCCTCTGCCCCCTGTCCAGGGAGTTCCACTGAGGCTGGGCCCTACTGTGGCCATGCTCAGGAACTCTTTTCAAAAGAGCCTATCTTGGCCAGGAGCGGTGGCTCACGCCTGTAATCCTAGCACTCTGGGAGGCCGAGGCAGGCGGATTGTTTGAGGTCAGGAGTTCAAAACCAGCCTGAGCAAGAGCGAGACCCCGTCTCTACTAAAAATAGAAAGAAATTAATCAGACAACTAAAAATATATAGAAAAAAAATTAGCTGGGTATGGTGGCACATGCCTGTAATCCCAGCTACTCGGGAGGCTGAGGCAGAAGGATCGCTTGAGCCCAGGAGTTTGAGGTTGCTGTGAGCTAGGCTGACGCCACGGCACTCACTCTAGCCCGGGGAAAAGAGTGAGACTCTGTCTCAAAAAAAAAAAAAAGCCTATCTTTTTCCTTGTCTTTCTTTTTTATTCTGGAGGTATGTGGGGGAAGGGAACCTCCAGTTAATACACCGAAAATAACATTAACTTAAAAATTCAGTCTAAATATACTATCTCATTTTTCTATTACTCTCAGTGGAATTTCAGATATGTAAATATTCCAGATAACTGAAATTTTCTATCTTAAGCACCAGACCTTTTTAGAAATGTAACATTTTTGATTGAACTAATTCTCAAAGGTATTGCCATTTCTTTTTTCTTTTCTTTTTTTTTTTTTTTTTTTTGAGACAGAGTCTTGCTTTGTCACCAGGGCTAGAGGGCCGTGGCATCAACCTAGCTCACAGCAACCTCAAACTCCTGGGCTCAAGCGATCCTCCCACCTCAGCCCCCAGAGTGCTAGGGTAACAGGTGTGAGCCACCACACCCAGCCTACATTTCTCTTTAAAAATAGAGGACACAGAGCATAACCGAAGTTTTTGATGATTCAATCTTTTAAATAGGCGTTATTGATGATAGTGTTGTAATAATACAAGCAAGTGCTTTTGTGGTCGCTTACTATAGGCCAAGCACTTTTCTAAGTGTCTTTCAGCAAATAAGTCATTTAGTTACATATAACTCCATGCCATAGGTACAACGAGTGTCTTCATTATTCAGAGAGGAAATTAGGGCCCACGGAGATTGAGAAACTTGTCCGAGACCATAAGCTAGCTAGCAGAGGAGCTACAATTCAAACCCATACAGCTGGAGTTCAGAATCTGTGCCATTTACCACCATATTATGTTCTTTCTCTGTGCCATACGTGGTGGGTCCCTCTGGGCTGGCAGAGGCTGTTTGCCCGGTTGTGCATTTCGAGTTCTTACATCTGTATGTTACGTTGTCTCCTTAAACTTCCCTACTGTTATCTACTATTTCTCACCACTTTCACTCTTCCTGCCTTTCAATTTTCTGCTATTCATGGGATTTGGGCTGGAAAATAAGAATTGAAAAGCTTATTAAAATTGTGTATCATCACCGAGTATGAATTCTGCAATAGGCTTGCTTTAGGATAAGGGAAAAAAGTCAGCGTTTTGGAAGTGCCTGGTAAAAAGAATAACAATAATAGCAGTTCTGTATTGGATATCTACTGTTATTTTACTCTAAGTACTTCACCTCTGTCACCACATTTAAAGTCTTCGACAACTCCCTACGTGGGGACTATACTACTCATGCTAATAGAGCAAGAAACTACAGAGAGGTTAAGGGATTTGACAAATTTTCCCTCCACTAGTAAGCTGAAAAAAGCTAAAGTCCTCAGTCCAGGACTTCCTGACTCCAAAGCCCTTGATTTTCTCATCTACTCTTTTGCCTTAGGTATTACTCTATTTTCTTTAGCAAACACTTTTCATTTTAAATAATCTTGCTCATTATTAGCCTAATTTACCATGGTGAATATTTCGAAGCATAGACCGAGGGAACAAAGTGGTCTGAGGCTTTATATTAAGAACAGTATAAGAAATTTCTGAAGGGTTATTTTAAACATTCCATGAGATTTGTTCTTCTGATAGCAATGAGATGACAGATCGGAGTTAGACGTGTGTGAAGTCCAGAAGTCAGCGAGGCTTTGTCACAGGCACGCACCGAACATGGATTAGGGGAAGGAAACGGGAAGGATGGGCAAGAGACACGTCAAGAGACATTTTGGATGTGAAGTTAATAGAGGTTGTGACCATTCTGGGAGGTAGTGATGAATGGAGGGTCAAGAATGGCTTTGAAGTTTCTAGTTGATTTGAACTGGAGAAAGGTATCTTACGCCCCGGTATGTGGAATATAAAAGATGGAATTACTTTTGAGAGAGAAGGTCAGTTTTGTTTTAAACATTTTGAAGGTGACAAACTTGTGGGATGTTCAGGAAGAAATGCTCAGGAGACATCTGAAAATGAGGCTCTCTTATTTGATTATCTTCACGGTTCTTAGATTTTTCTGGTTCCTGATGAGCAACTCGAATGATTTTTTTTTTTTTTTGATGGAGGTGGATTGTCATGTGCACCAGACATTTTTGCATCACCTCCCCAACACCTATTCTCCCTTTTTCCTTCCTTGAAATTACCCAGATTTTCATCCAGAACATGATTGGTGAATTTCCGATGAGCTTTTGATTTTTGTGACAAGATTATTTTATTCACTCCAGACAAGTAGAGTGACATCTCTCTACTAGAAGAAGGCAGAGAGGACAGGGTCGCAATATTGCCCCAAAGAGACACAATTTCGAGGTTCTGTAAGAACTATAAATAAATAGACCCACTCCAAAATCTTCTATGTTTAGGAAATAGAGCAACATTATTTTTCATTTTATTCATTGCCCAAATGATTCTTCCAGACAGTACTCCAAGTAAGATGCCCTGGTGGAGATTAAATGAGGACTTCACAGTACATACCTTTAAATCCATGATCTGCTCTTGTTAGGCCTAAAAATAATGCCTTACTTACGATCACAAGTGTAAATGTGTTTTAGAAGCTCTTATTTTAGCTCTAAGCATCCTTGTCCCCTATGAATGACTGGCAACTTGGTGATACTTTATTTTCTTCTTTCTTGTAAGAGTAATTTAGTTTAAAATAAGCAAATAGGTAAGCAAAAATGTGCTTTAAGCCTGCTTCTTTGAAGTGAGCAATGCCTCTGTCCTCAGGGGCTGTCAGATTTATGTCCTTAGATGAACAATAATTACATTAATAATTTTAAGGGCTAATTAGCATTTTATAGTAAACACATTGTTCATCGCACTAAGGAAAGGGATGGCTGTATCCTTTCTGCAGAATAATTGCTTTTCAAAACCCGGACCCATTTATCTTACTTCAGCAATACGTGCCACCAACTGACCAAGAAATACTTCTGTGCTGATTTTTCTCCTGATTCTTGAGCCTTGTTAATTTTTACAACAAAAATTGCAGAAATTCAAACATGGAAATATAAAGTAGCTTTAATTTCTACTTGTGTGAACAACAACAGAAAAAAGCAACCGACACCTTGTCATTTGTTCTTCACTTTTTCCAGTGTTTCTTTTTCTTATTAATTTTGCTGTAGCATTTATGATATATGTGCAGTTGGAGTTCACCTCCTCCCCTTTTCTTTCCTCAGTCTCTTGAGATGCAGGAAATTGCCATGGTTATTTCTTTATTGCATCAACTCCTGAAAATACACTTTGATTTCACTTTAGTTTTTGCAAGCTCAAAGCTAAGCGTGGATAAATCCAAGAAGACTTTTCATCAGGATATTGGCTCTCCTCCCCAGAAGACACCTTCAGGGAGTTTTATCTGCCTGCAGCCACTTTCAGTACTTTCCTAACCCACAGTTGCAGCAACTCTAAATCGACAGTCTTGTCAGAACAAATGATCTAAAATAAACGTCCACTTGTCTGCCTGCATTATGAACCCTGACAAGGAAGTTTCGCCTGTATCAACTACAAGCTGATAGCCCTTAGAAGCACTTTGTTCATTGCCTTAGCCCAGTGGCTGATGGAAAATAGATATAAAGCCTGAAGTCTAGTTTTTTTTATTTCAAAATATTAAGGGGGTACAAATGTTTTTGTTGCATGGATACATTGTATACTGCTTAAGTCACCAGACTTGTGCCTATCACCACAATAGTGTTCATTGTACCCGATACATAAGTTTATCCCTCACCCTCCTCCCACCCTCTCCCCTTCTTGGTTTCCAATGTCCTTTACATCTCTATGTGCCCGTGTGTGCCCATCATTTAGCTTCCACTTATTAGTGAGAACATGTGGTGTTTGTTTTTCCCTTCCTGAGATACTTCACTTAGGATAATGGTCTCTAGTTCCATCCGAGCTGCTGCAAAAGACCTTATTCCATTCCTTTTCAGGGCCGAGTAGTACTCCATGGTGAAGTCTAATTTTGAATGGTTCATGATGTTAAAATCCAAATGAAATCATCCAAGGCCCATCTCTCTGCTTTCTTCTTCTTGGCAGCCTTCTCAAGGGCAATAGTTATCTCATTTACGTGAAAGCCTTGGTGTCAGCCAGCAAATTATATTAGAACACCTGCAACAATAATCATGTTTTGTACAAAGACACCAGAAGAGGGAGGCAGATATAAATCACAAGTCCACAGTTCCGTGGGCTGGGCTCCCTTCTGATGCTTTCCTAGCTACTTCATGTTCACTGAAACTTTGGTATCTTTGGGCCTCATACTGGAAACCATCTTACAATGCCCAAAACTATCAGTTAATAATAGACAGTCTATCTCTGAGGTCCTAAAGAATATTTTGTATTTTTTACTCTTATTAAACTTTATACTGTGAGCCTAGAAAGAGAAAGGTTGATAAATTTGTATATTCCGTATCTTAAAGCCAGGGAAGCCAGTGTAATACCATAAAGGGACTTTTCTATGAATGTCTTAAGGTTTGGTATTCTCAATAAAACCATTAAAATTTCAACATTATAAATTTCCCAAAGAGCCCTAACAAGAATTTTAAGAGAGCATCATGATGCTTCAAGGCTGTTGAAATTTTATATGCCCAGCACAAATTAAGTAGAAAGTATTTGATTGTTAGGCTTATCTGATCTATTAGAATAGTCAGTTGGAATAAAAGAGATTCACTCTTCTGCTGAAAGTATCTAAACTGATTGTCTGTGTGACACTATCAGAATCATCATCTTTTTATATCCCTTCAAGAGATGCAGACAGCCTAAAAGCCTGCAACTTATATAATAAGGGGAAAAATCTAATTGTAGGTTTTATTTTGAAATTTTAATTTTATATCATAGTTTTCTAAGTAATCTCAGAAAGTCTTTAGTGCTATATAGGAAAATTACTGAGAAGAGAAAAGAAAGCCACCATCCAATTTATCACAAGATCTTCTTAAATTACTGCACGTTCTCTCCCAGACTGACTATTTGCAGTAGATATTTTATTCCTGGTAAGTAGTCCTGAGTGTCTCCCAATAATTGTGCTTGGAGCGTGGTTGTTTCCTTAAAAATGTATCTCAAGTCACACCTGAGCTGAAGTGCCAAATGCTACTGCTTTAAAAAAAAAAAAAGCAGAACTGTTTTCCTCATTATCTACCTGATATTTTTGTCATAGTTGATGTAATTCAGAGCTTTTTACTAAGGGGAATAAGGACAGTCAGCAGTTGTAATGGTTACTTTTACGTCAGTTTGACTGGGCCATGGAGTGCCCAGATTTTTGGGAGAACATTATCCCGGGTGTGTCTGTGAGGGCATTTCCTGATGAGATTAACAGTTGAATCAGTGGCCTGGGGAAAGGAGATTGCCCTCCCCAATGTGAGGGGCCTCATCCTGCTGAGGGCCTGAATAGCACAAAAAGGCTTTGTAAGGGAGAACTCCAGTGGCGCATTCGGTTAGTGCGCGATACTTATATGTAAGGAGGAATTTGCTCTCTCTGCTTGTTTTCGAGCTGGAACGTCAATTTTTCCGCTGGACCTATATTTGGACTGGAACTTACACCGTCAGTCTCTTGGGTCTCTAGTTTGCCCAATGCAGATCTTGAGACATCTCAGGCTCAGACGTGTGTCTGCTATTGGCTCTGTTTCTCCAGAGCACCATGACAAAACATCGGCTAATCATAGTCAACGTAATTTTGGAAATGAAGGTGTTTCATAATCCTATCGTGTTAAAACTTAATTTAGGATGCCCAGGTATTTAATCTGACCCTGGTACAATGAACAAATAGTGAGCAATCTGCCATTTAGTATTCTAGTCTTTTCTCATATGAAAGGAGCCCTGTTGGCCCTGGGGAATCTGCAAGGAAGGAAGGGCCACCAAAGGAGTGCTTAGATCCCCCACAGACTTTCTCAGTTTGGCAAAAGGTACAGATTTTTCCTGCTTGGGTGGACTCTTCCTTAAGGAAAGACCTGCCATTTCTAAAATGTGAAGTAAGTAATTATTCGTTGGGATGTGGACTCAATCTAACTAGTAAAAGAGTAAGTAGCCTAATAATATGTACAGATCTGTGGGGTGAACTGTAATGTAGATCCAATAGCTAATGTCTTCCTTCAAGTTTTAGGCCCACAATGCAAAAAACAGACAAACAGCAATATTAGGGAACCCATAATGAAGTGTTCAAATAAGCAACAGAGGTAGGGATTCCTGATCTGGATTTGGTGATAGCCAGATAAACTCCATTTACTTAAAAGAGGTATCTGGGCACTTGTTGGAAAATGTAAAAAAAAAAAAAAAAGTTCATTTGAATTTAAGAAAATAAATACATACCCTGAATTAATCAGCAAAGAATTTCAATGACACCAAGTCAAAACTCAAAGGGGGAACTGACGATCTTAAGGAAGGCTAAGAGGCTGGCTGTTTATGATGCTTTCTGTGTCAGAGGAAACACGAGGAAGTATATAAAGCAGTGGAAAGTTTTGTGGCCAGTCCTGACATTTCAGTTTTACCATGGTAGCCTTCCGATTTCCCCCCAGTGTTGCTCTCCCCTTGTTCCCTTGTAATAAGAGTTTATCTGGATACGCGACTGCCCAGCTAGAGACCACATTTCCCAGACTCCTTTGTGGCTAGATATAGTCGTGAAATTCAGTTCTCTCCAGTGAAATGTGAATGGGTGTACTAAGTACAGCTTCTACAATTAGTTGCTCAGAAGGGAATTATTCGGGTTAGACTGCCTTTTCCCACTTTCCCTGTGAGAATCAAAGACTGGAAAAGGCATATAAGGATGAACTCAGCTGTGACTACGTAAATTCTAACTCATGTCCCTGAATGACCTCATGGAGCAGCGCTGCTTCACTTTCTGTTATGAAAGCAAAATCTACCTTTATTCTGTATTTTTGTTGTCATATCATCTTAGCCTTTATCCAGTCTAGCTAATACAGCTAACTATCCTTCTTAATGAAACAGCAGGAGAATCCATAAGTTTATTCCACTGTCGCTTCTAGCACCTTCCTTCCATTCATAACCAACTCTGTCTGCACACGCACCTGACTCCTGATCTCTTAGGGACGGTGACACCCTGAACTAGCTCATCAGCTATAAAGTGAGCCTTGTAAAGTTACACCTCCAAAGACACACACGCGCACACACACACACACATACACCACACTAAACATTTTACTCATACAGATACTGCCCTAGAGAGTAACTTTTCTAATCAATACATTTCAAAGCTTAAGGTTTTTAGTGTGTTTATTTTCTCCTTTCTCTCTCTCTCTTTCTACCCCATCTCACATACACACATACTGTATGTGTTTTAATAATAATTTAGGACTGATCATAAATCCAATAAGAGTCACCTTCTTTTGGAAGGAAAAATCAGATTGGAAAACTTCAGTTTTCAAGAGAATCAATACGTAAGAAGCTATCCATTTGTGTTCCATATTTAATGCTAGAAATTGATCTCTTAGATAATATGAACAATACCACTGGTAGTTTGAGGAAAAGTGGCTGTCTAATGGAAGAAAATAAGAGATCAATGATATTTGATATCCAAATGTAAACCAAAGTCCATTAAAATGTATAGGTAAAAATTCAACACAAATATATAGCCCTAATTCTTTTTCTTTAGAAGGAAATTTGTGGATTTATAAAAATACTGCCTTGAAAGACAGTAGTGCTGCCCTGTATCTTTTATACGTTTGATAGTAAAATTGGGATAGGGGACAGACTGCTGTGTATAGATGTATGCATTCCTTTTGACATGTGAACAGGGTCTGCTGGATAGACTTTGAGGTGAGCTGGTTTTATACCCCATGATTGGCCAGCAGAGAATCTTGGTGGGCCTGCTCTTTTCTAGTGGTAGAGGGCACATGCCAATGTGCTGTTATGAAACTTCTTTTTGAAGTATTTGCAAGCTGGAACTGCATTCTTGAACTTCATCATATTAAAAAAAATATTCTATCAATGGATAATATTTGCTATTCAGGTCAAAAAATAAAACACGCCTATGTGCATTTTATGGCTCTCTGTGTGAGCAAATGATTTGTATTTTCAGCAGATGTTTTTCTCAAGTCAACAGGTAACTCCTTCCTACTTCTTCTGGGTCTGATTTGAGTCCAGACTGCTTCCCCGTTGAAAAAGAGAGGGAACAGCATTAGAGAAAGTATTTATTGGTTTACGACCCCATGTGGCTGAATGAGCTCCAGCTCTACCCCATTCCTCTTGCTGGCCTGCCACTCTTTGCTCCTCACCCCTTGAAATTATTGTACTCTGAGCCCAATGGAGAAGAGAACACCAGAGGCCTGGAAAATCAAAAATGTGTTTCTTAACACCTGTTCCATCACAACAAACCTGCAAGTGAAGACAGAGTCACATCAAGCAGAGGGGCTTAGTGAGTCTCAAGAGAAGAGAAGGAAGTGGTGGTTTGAGAAAAACACTCCCCAAGTTCTTTTTTTAAAATGATAGCCAATAGACTACCAGGGACCCCGAATTCTATAATACTTTCTGTAGGAATATATAACCTTTCTAAGAATTGCAGATGAAGTTACTATGTTAATAAATGTAATACTTCATATATATTAAGCAGTCAATGTATTATCAGGTGTTATTTTAAATATTAATAACTAAATCTTAATCATCGAAGCCAATAATCTTAATCAAATAGAACTTAAATTATTAAGTCTAATACAAAGAAGAATGGTGGGGAAAGGAGAATGCAGTTGGATACTTGCTTTTTTCTTTTAAACAAGATAAGCCTGGTCAACATCAGAGATTAAAGATGGAAGTAGTGAAACAGCTGCTCTGGTTCCTGGTATTATTAAAAATGAGAATAAATTTAAGGACAGTGTCCGGTACATGGTATACGGTTAATAACATTTTGTTAAATGAATGAACAGTACCTATTATGAAAGGAAGCCTTCTCAGATTGGTGACATTTGAGTTGGTTTTTAAAGGATGAAGAAGGAGTTGGCCAGATGGATGGGAGGGGGAGATGGGGAAGCATTCCAGGCAGACAATAGCACCTATAAAAGTACGGGAGAATGGACAGCTTCCTTGTTCAGTGACCTACAAGAAGTCTGTGCACAATGGAAGGAGGGATGGTGGAAGTAGATTGTAGTAGGGATTGTTTTGCACTGCATGGGACATATCAGCTCTCTCCTCTTCCCACCAAACTCTAGGGTGATCTGTAATAAGCCTTCCCACCAAGAGAGAGAAAAAAGCAAATCTCAAGCATTTTCAAATGCAGCAGGAATTTTGTAGCATCCATAGCGGTGTTGGGGAATTTCCATGCCAGTTCTGCTTAAAACCACAAAGCAGCTAAAGTAGACGCTGACACCTGTCAGCCTTGCAAGCTAAAACCGCAAAACAGTTGAGTGAAGCTGCAAGCCTGTCACAACTGTACTGTTCGTTATAAACCTATCATAACTATACTATTTATTATAAGCCTATCATAATTATACTGCTTGTAAGAATTATTGTTTATTGGATAACTTTTAAGTCTTTTTGCTAATTGGTTAATCCTTTATCCTTGTGTGTGATTTGTTAAGAGTAACTCCCCGAAAAAAGTATAAAACCTGACAAAAACCCGGAAGAGGTGCTCAGATTTTGGGAGGCTAGACCTTGGTCTGGGCTGCCAGCAATAAAACTTGCTGACCCTTCAACTCTCTGCGTGCTTCTCGGTTATTCCCCTGGGACCGGTCACTGACACTTGCCGTAACAGCGGATGACTCTCCCCACGATTCGGCACTGCATGACATGCTTCAGTATTACAAGAAACAAAGTTAGAGCTTTAAAACACCTTATACTGTGATTATGAACTATCAGTAACCGCAGACAAACCCTGAAAATTATCTGCCACAGTTTCATCAGTTCTAGTGCTAGGAAGTGACTAGCCCAGTGCAGACCAGCCAGGACAGGACCCCAGATGAGGAGCAGTGTACAATGAAGCACGTTCCTTAGCCTCTCTAGGGAGTAGAGATTGGAATTAAAGCCAGATTCACATTATTTATTACTTGATTTATACATAATATATATATTTTGGTAAATTATATAATATTTATTCCACACTATGAGTTCACTCATTTTCAACTAACCTAATCTTTTTGCTGTCTTTATAAAGGCCCATAATAAAAGAATCTCTTTAGGGATTGCTAAAGACACCTAAACCCAGTGAACAAAATTGACAAATAATAAAATAAAATGTTGCGCCCAGAGTGGATAGAGCAGGAAAGTAGTCCCCTTTACAAATGCATCGAGACCCCTATCTTTCAATTGCACTTGCTTCGTACACACAGTTCTTTAGCGACCTGCATACGAAACTGCAAGGACATCATTAAGTCTTTAACGGACAACGGAGAGTGAACTCATTCAAGTCCACAAAAATCTAAAAACTCTGAAAGTGTTTAGAAATGGTTTAGACAGAAAATCTTGCATGAGTTTAAAGAAAGATGAGCAGATAACTTTGTGTAAAATTGCTAGTTGATCTTTTCATAGTGTTTTGAAAAACAAACATA
This sequence comes from Propithecus coquereli, assembly GCF_000956105.1. Classification (NCBI taxonomy): domain Eukaryota; kingdom Metazoa; phylum Chordata; class Mammalia; order Primates; family Indriidae; genus Propithecus; species Propithecus coquereli. The sequence continues at coordinate 10,129,833 of NW_012149396.1, read as the reverse complement.
AAAGCAGAATATGAAAATATCTCCAAGGCTTCAGTTTTTTGAAAATAATACACACAAATTTGCTTCTATATACCTTTTTGTAAATGGTAATAATTTTAGTTAGAATTTCTATTCAAAGGACTAGACTTAAAGTTTTATGGCTTTGTTTTCTGTTTTTAGATGGAAAAATGATCTTTTAAAAGAGTTAACAGGAATTTCCCCCTATGTAAGACAGTCTTTTTTTTTTTTATTTCAGCATATTATGGGGGTACAGATGTTTAGGTTACGTATGTTGCCCTTGCCCCCTCCCCTGCTAAGTCCGAGTTTCAAATATGTCCATCCTTCGGGTGGTACGCATTGCACTCTTTGTGTATGCAAATACCCGTCCCCTCCCCCCTCCCCCCTGCCCAACATCCAATAGATGTTATTCTTATATGTGCACTTATGTGTTGATCAGTTAATACCAATTTGATGATGAGTACATGTTTTTATTCTCTGAGGAGCCAGTGTGATGGTAGATACTGTTAGTTATGAAGATATAAAGCCAAGTACCTCCTTCCTACTCTCAGGAAGTGTTGACAACAGACAAATCCATAAGGATGCTTCATATTTAGGTGTTAAGAGTTGTGTTAAATAATGGAGACTGGGTGTATGACTTATGCCCCTATAGAGTAAAGATGGTGAAAAATCTCTCCGCTCCCCTCACTTCCCCAATACACACACTCTAAATTTGAATACAGACTGTTTTATGCCTGAAAATTAGATTTCATTTAGATTGGATCATGAGTAAAGACAGGACTCGGAGCAAAAAGCATACCTGATTTCTTTGTCATTTCATCTTAGAGCAAAGATGGTGACACTGGAAGACAGTTCAGACTTTGGGAAAATTGTATTGAAAGACTTGAGCTTCTGTTATCTGAGCCAATGATGCCAAATCAGTTCCTAGTCTTTGAAGAAATGGTACCCCCTTAGGAGAATGGATGTCTGGGGAGAAAGTTAATCTCCGCAGGCGTGGAATAAGACATGAAGTGGGTGCTGGCTTGGAAAGGACAACTTCCTTCCATATCCGACGGGGTCTCAGTTGGTGCCAGATGCCTAGGAAAAGAGATGGGTGGTGATTTCCTGGAAATGGGTGGTTCTGGGTCCTGCAGGTTTGGGGTTGTGGCTTTTAAAGTAGCCATTCTAGTAGCACTTGTCAATTACGTTTTTTGTGTTATACTTTCTTCCGTCTTCATTAAAGACTTGGTCTCAGACACATGTACTGTGGGAAATTAGGGTGTGTCCCATGCTTTGGAAGGAACAGGCAGGAGAATAGTCAACATCTCAAAGTCAGAGTGGGTGCTGGCAGCAGTCACCATGGAGGACAGCAGCCCAAGTAAAGGTTTGAAAATCTGATGGGGACTCATTTCTGGTAGTTAGAGGAAGTAATCTTAGGCTATAGCAATTAGGGGATATAAAATAAATATAATCTTCTGTTAGGGTCAGCAATATATATGGATTTTACACACAACAAAAGTCACTCCTATTGGCAAGAATTAAAACAACACAAAACAAGGTAACAAAACTGTATCACAAAGCAGAAGGATTAGATAAATTGAGTTGGGGGGGTGCGATAAAAGATAAGACAATATAAAATCCTGCCTTAGAATTACATTATATCAGTGAGAGTTATTGATGGCAGAGACTTGGTCATGGGATTATCACGGACAGAGAATATATAACTGAGACTATGTCACTCGATGTACTGGGGGATGTAGTCTCAATTAGGGATCTGCAAACATTTTGTGAAGGGCTAGATGGTAAATACTTTAGGCTTTGAGGACCATTCAGTCTCTGTCACAGCTACTCAACTCTGCAGTTGTAGAACAAAAGCAAACATAGATAATCCATAAATGAATGAATGTAGCTATCTTTCAACAAAATTTTATTTATGAATACTGAAATTAAACTTCATGTAATTTGTTTGTTAAGAGACAGGGTCTCTCTCTGTTACCCAGGCTGGAGTGCAGTGGTGTGATCATAGTTCACTATAACCTCAAAAGCCGAGGCTCAAGCAATCCTCCTGCCTCAGCCTCCCGAGTAGCTGGGACTACAGGTGCATGCCACCACACCCCACAGATTTTCTAATATTCTGTAGAGACAGGGTCTCGCTGTGTTGCCAGGCTAGTCTTGAACTCCTGGCTTCAAGCGATCCTCCTGCCTTGGCCTCCCAAAGTGCTGGGATTATAGGTGTTAATCACTGTGCCCAACCAATTTCATGTGATTTTTAATGTCACAGATTATTATTCTTCTTTTGATTTTTTTTCCCAACCATTTAAAAAATGTAAAAACCATTCTTAAGCTTGAGAGTCATACAAAAACAAGCAGTGGCTCATAGTTTGCTGACTTCTGGTCTAAATTAGAGGTTCTTATTGGGGCAGATATTGCTCCCTGGGGAGTATTTGGGAAATTTGGGGGAACATTTTTTGTCTCTAATGGAGTCTTTCCTGAGTGTTTACATCTTGAAATACATGTTTTATTATAAAATATTTTACTTTTATTGATAAGGCATCATCAAATTAGATATGAGTTGAACATTTGAATGGATCAATAGACACAGAAAATGTTTTAGCATGGATATTCTGTGCAACAGAGCTAAACAAAATTTAGTACAGTGAAATTATGGGGGGAAGAAAGCCTAAGAAATTTCTAGAGAGCTAGGAAAGATAAATGAAAATTAAATGCATAGTAACCATTATTTCAAATTTAAAAATGAGTAAAGTATTTTTGTTGATAATTTTTACTTAGTATGCACTATTTGTACACACATATTTATACATACGTAAATTTAGTGGATAAAAAGTGTACGGGGTTATATAGGTTCCTTCCTGACTATAAACTCCAACCTCATTTTTTTCTATAGTGATGGTTTCTCCAACTTGCAATTTTACTCCCACAGGGATATTTAAGGACATGACCTTCAAGTAGGAGTGGGGAATGCCTACATTTGAAATATTGTTCTTGAAGGCAGTACGTTTCTGAGCAACCAAGCTACTTACAGGTAGCAGTCCTCTATTGGAATATGTAAGAGACTCTGATTCGCAGTAGTGTGTATTTCTGTACCACAATGAAAGAAAGGAAACCATTTGAAAAATGTAAGGCCAATAATCACATTTGTCATGAATTTAGCTGTAGGATATAAAAAGTCATTGCTTTCTAACTCCTAATGAGCTAGTTTTCTTTCGACCATTTATTCGCCTTTCCTGAGACTAAACCCTCTGGGCAGCTGTCAGTCATTATTGTGTAATGACACATAGGCCATGGATATTTTTGGAAAGAAAATACCTCATTTTTCTCTTTAGTTCTATTAAAAAAATTTTTCTCCTTATATCTAAGGCAATACATATTTTATATACATGCATATAAATGGATTACAGAATATGTGTGACCTCATTTTCCTGAGTCCAGCCTCCTCAATTCAGTAAATACCATGTTCCAGTAATACGGAAAACAATCCCAAGAAGATTGTAGTGATTCACTATACAACACCTTAACAAGGGCCAATTCAAGACAGATACCATGTCATTATCACCAGTTATTTTTTTTTCCAGTAGGAAACAAAATCCAAAACAAATCAACCAGTACTAATGAAGAAATATCGCCCTGTTGCTCCAGCTCATCAATTACAGTGGAAAGCACTTTGATTAATGGGAAGTGTGTAAATACAGCAGGTTAATTGCAGGTTACTAATCCCTCCCTCCCCCTTTTCCAAACCTGGAAAACATAAATGCAAGGAAGATAATCTCTCTTTTAAAAGAATATTTCTTGTTCTTAACATTTATTCTTAATCCATAAGATCTGATCTGAGATCATAGCCCTTTCAACAGTTGTGTTAAAAGGGCTCCTTTGCTGCTCAGTAAAATAGATTTTATTACCATCAGTAACTATTGCAGGGACTACCTGCCTAGTCTAATTTTTCTTTTATAGTTGGAGAAAATTCCACTGTTTAAAAGAATGTTCTGATTACGGTTTTCAGCTTAAAAATTGATCTGTCATTGCTGATTATACTTTTCCAAAAAGACATTTTTGATGTTGTTGATCTACTACTGAAAGAGCCAATATTGCAAAGAAAAAGTTAACACTGAAACTTTGTACCTTTTGATGAAGAAAGTTTTAGTTATGCAAGATGAATAAGTTCTGGAGATCCAATGTGCGGTATTGTGACTATAGTTGAAAATACTGTATTGTATGTTTGAAATTTGTTAAGAGGGTAGATCTCAAGTGCTCTCTCCACAAAAAAGAGAAAAAAAAAGAAAAAACGGTAACTATGTGAGGTAATGAATATGTTTAAGTAGCTTCATTGTGGTGATCATTTCACAATGTATATGTATATCAAAACATCAAGTAGTACACCTTAAATACATACAATTTTTATTTGTTGAAAAGAAAAAGAAAAAAGTTACTACTAGAAAAGCAATATGGTGATGATATAACAATTATGAACCCTATCCTACCTTCAGTAGGTATTAGACTTACCTGGCCCTTAAGCATAGATGTGTCCACTTTTAAACTATCGACATTACTAGATTAGTAACACCTGAAATACCTTTTGCACAAGGCCATGCCAGGCAGCAGGCATCCTATCGACTTTAGAGCATCTTTGTGAACACCACACTCTGCTCAAGATGGGAGACTTCCTGTTGTTTTATTGTCTTTGTACAAAGGACTTACTATGAAAATTATAATAAGTGGACAAAACAACAACAAAAAACACTCCGTAAAGTTTTAACTGTCTTAATGAGAACAGTCACAATTAAGAGAGAACTCTTGGAAATGAAAATTTAAACACCGAATATACGCTCCTTTTAAAATACATTGCCTAAAACCATGCAGCTCAGTATATATCCATTAACATTCAAGCTGGATAGTTTTAGAAAATACTTAATTTGAATACATATTATGCTTAGAGTTATACATTCCCATTAAAGGTATGTCCTACAATTAAAGAAATTAGAAACCCATGGAATGTTTTCTTCTGATTCAGGCAAGCAGCATGGAGTAGAACATGGGCATTGCAGCCAGACAAACCTGAATTCAAATTCCAATTCTTAAATTGGTACTAACTGATCAACACTTATGTGTACATATGGAAGTAACATTCACAGGGTGTCCAGGTGGAAGGGAGGAAGAGGGGCTGGGTAAATTCACACCTAATGGGTACAGTGCGCGATGTCTGGAGCTATACTTGTAGCTCCGACTTGGGCAGTGTAAAGGCAATATATTGTAACCAAAGAGTTAGTACCCCTGTAATAGTATGAAATTAAAAAAATTAAAAAATTTCCAATTCTTCCCCTAAATCACACTTCTCTGAGCCTCAGTTTCCATATTTGAAAATACTCCCTTCCTCCCTAGTAGCCTCATGTGAAATAAATGTATCTAGCTGATGCCTAGTAGACCTACATAATAAGGGATGCTGCTTCTCTTTTTCCTCTTGCTGTTTTGTTTGAATCCGAACCGCAAATCACAGTTTCTATAGAACATGTCCAGGTCCTATGAACTACATGTATTTTATATCCTATGTTATTATTGATCAGAAATTAGGTTTTCAAATTACTAAATATGAGGCATAGCTTTTCTATGTGACCAGTAGAATGGGCAAACATGATTTATAGAACCTCCAACCTTATTTGGAACTTATTTTTTTTTCCCCGAAAAAGAACCAATTTCTACTTTATTTTTTTCCAGGCTGGCTTTATATGAACTCTGTATCTTGGTTATAGATTTTGCCTCCTTTTTTGACATTTGAGAAAATGTCTTTATTCCTCACAAGAATGTTTTTGAAAGTAATGTGTATTAAATAGTGTACTTTCACTTTGATGCAATTGGTTGCTAATCTGTTATCAGGAGATACGATATGTAATAGTAACACCATAAAATGTTTTCAACATTATATGGTTTTTAGATGTAATGGTTTCAACATAAAACATAAAGTAGTCTTCTAGGACTTTTGGCTCATGTACATAGTATTTAAGTTTTTAATCATTTAAAATATTATATATATATATATATATATATATATATAACATGTGTCTTTATAGTTTGTAAAAGTATCTATTTAACCCCAAAACATGTGTTGGCCCTTTACAGTTACCAGTTGTTTCTCCCCTCACTGAACCAGCAGTTCCTTCTGAAAGCCCCCTTTATCAATTATCTAAAATATCAACATAGAGCAAATAGCGCAGATTTCCTAACAAACATTTGAAATTAAATAAAGAGGAGTGAAAAAAAAAGAGAAAGTGAGTATGACAGGTAGAAAATGCCCCCTCCCCCAATGTCCACGTCCTCATCCCCGGAACCTGTGCGTATGTGATGTCACATGGCAAAGGGAGGTCAAGGTAGCGGATGGAGTTAAGGCTGTTAATTAGCTGAGCTTAAAATAAGGAGATTATCCTGGATTATCCAAGTAGGCCCAAAGTAATCACAAGGATCCTGTGAGGACCCTTAGAATGAGGCTTAATCGAATACGACAGGCATCTTTACAAGCATAGGAGATTTGGACACAGACAAGTACAAGATGAAAAAGGAAATGACATGAAGACACAGGGAGAAGATGTCCATCTAGAAGCCGAGGAGAGAGGCGTGGAACAGATCCTTTCCTTAGAGCCCTCGGAAGGACCCAACCCTGCTGACACCTTCATCTCGGACTTCTAACCTCCAGAACTGTGAAACGATAAATTTCTGGTATTTAAGCCACCCAGTTTGAGCTACTTTGTTAGGCAGCCCTAAGAAACTAATGCGTATGCTTTCAATGCAAAAGAGGAAGGCCAAGAGTCACAGAATGATTCAATATGAGAAGGACTTGCCCGGCCATTGCTGACTTTGCAGATGGAAGGGGGCCATGGGCCAAGGGATGCAGGCAGCCTCTAGAACCTGGGAAAGGCAAGAAAATGGATTGTCAATAGAACCTCCAGAAAGGAATGCAGCTCTCCTGTTCCCTTGATGTTAGGCTGGTGAGACCCGTCTTGGATTTCTGAACTACAGACCTGTAAGATAGTAAATTTGTGTTGTCTTAAGCCCTCAAGTAGTAATTTGTTACAGCAGCCATAGACAACTTACACAGGGAGTGAGTTTAATTTCTCTTAGTATGAAATCTGATTATCTTAGGATCTTGCTTGGCTTCCCTTTGTTCTGGTTTTCTCTCTTTTGGGTTCAAAGCTTTTGGGCTCTCACTTACTTTCCCCTGTCCGCTATTGTACAAAACATGTAAAACATTTTTAAAGGAACTTTTGCTTCTTCTCTTCTTACTTTCTTAAGAATTGCAAACTCTTTTAGGATGTTCCCTTGCTCTACATAAGAGGAAATGTTTTAAAAATGTGCACCTTTTGTAAAAAGGCTAGAGAAGCCCTTTATACTAAGGCACATAATAGACCCATTTTCTTATTCCTCGATTCCTCTCTGAAATTACTTTACGATCCCAGAGGCACCTCTTAAGTCACACCACAGATGGTCATAAGAACTAGGAATTGGCTTTACCTGTTTTAGTTCAAATATATTCATCCTATATTTTCATAAGCCTTATCTATAGCTTCACAGTTTTTCACAGTAATTTATCATTGTATAAAGTAATAGTTACTAGATAATCTTTAGGTGAAAATACAATCATGCAGAACGAGATTTTTTACATTATCTCTGTTTTGTTTCACTACTGGAAATGAAATTAGAAAAAGAAATTTTAAAAAGTTGATGTCTGTGAGGGGAGGGGCAAAGGGCAACATTATACATCTTTGAGTAGCATTCAAATTTTTCTAGACTAATTTGTATAACAAATTATTTCAAGTTATAATTAAGGCATGCCTGAAATCAGAGATGCTGGCTACTCATTACAGATTAATTTCACAATAAAAATTAAGAAATACAAATCCCTTTACTTTTGTAACATATACCAGCTACTATTCTTTAAAAAAATCAAATACTCGCTATATTGAAAAAAAAGGACAAGCATTTATGGAATGTCCAGGTCTTTAATGTATTCTATATCTTAGAGAGATAATACCATATTCATATTACAAACATTAATGTAAATTCTCTTAACTACGTAACTGATGTACTTTAATAAAGTCTGAGGAACTTGTAAATGGTCAAAAGAAGGCCATAAGGGAAGCAAAATTTCCATCTAACTTTAAGAAACATCCTCAGTATTTGCAATGCTTACCACAAATACTGTCTACACTAATGATGTTGGTTTAGATTCCTCACTTTATACCAAATGGCAGAATGTGAGTTTATTTTTCTCTGGCCCCTGACATTTACACAAGAAATGAATAATATGTCGGATAAAAGAATTCAGGAAGCTAGTTTTAGAACCAAATGAAATTTGAGAGTTTAGTATTACAGATTAATTGATAAAGATCTCGCAATAGCCTGTATTTATGAATGACCATTATGAGGATCAACTTAGATAATGTACATGAAAAGTGTAAGCGGCTTAAAATGCACAATCTTACAAGTAGTGCTGGTTTTTTTAAAGTTATAAATGTAACAATAAAATCTAGTACTTCTACTGAAAAATTTTTACCTAAGGAGTCTTAAATACTTTAGAAATATTAAACACATACACCCTTGAACGTCAATTTTATTTTATAAAGAGACATAAGACTTGAGACACCTAGTGTATGGCCAAACATTGTGTCACATTGAAATGTAACTTTTACTATTTCAGTAGCTTAGAAGTTTATAGAATTCATGAATTACAGAAAACATTTACCTGCTAAGGGGCTCAATTTCTAGGAACCTGTAAACCTACTATTTAAACTACAGGGGTTTTTAGGATTGGAAAATACAACATTTTAACTATAGAGTCTGCAATCTCATCTCTCTGATATATAATTGAGCAAAAAGTAAATTTAAAAAAGGGAGGTTTTCCTGAGTTGCCAGGAGTGAGCTTACAAACACATTTCATTAAAACTCCTATTTTTACTTACTGGACCATTTTTTACTCCTGGGACTCTCACGGGAAATCCATTAACGATGCCAAGGCATCTGAAACAAAGTGTGACTGTCTGGTTCGCCCAGCAGATTAGAAATAGTTAAAAGTCCAAAAGTTGAAATAGGAGTTTAAGAACCCACAGCATCTGGGGCCATTTGATATAGAGGCAGGCAGTCCTGCAGTCTGCAGTGGGACCGGCAGAACCACTGTGTTGTAGTCTAACTCAGTAACGGTGGTTTATAATGAGGTTTTTGATTCCTCATTGAGGGAACGCTTTCAAAGACGCTGCAGTGGTAATGGTGAAGGTGCTGCTGATTCAGTCCACAAAGGTTATTGATCACCTACTCTGTGTGAAGCAAGGGAGCGTGAAACACAGTTCCTGCTCCTGAGGAGTGTACGAAAGAACTATTAGGGCGGTAGAGAGACCAGAAAAAACGTAATTTCTAGATAGTGGGTTAAATGCCCTGAAAGTGCAGACATAACACTATGCAAGCACAGGTTTCCTCTGGTTAAGAAAGTGGGATTTCTATCAACATTAAAATAATAAAAATAGTTTTAGATGTTTAAAGTTGTAACTCTAGCTTAGCTATTTAGAGTGACTCATTTCTCAAACAGATGTAGTCATAGCTTCATCATGCTTTTTTCCCCTAATAGTTGACTTGTTACAAATATAATTTAAGGAGTTTTAATGAATTTAAAGTAATTATAGAGATGGCCATTTTGTGAGTTGGACTAAAGGTGCATTTCGAAGTCACTCTAATACGATCTCACTTCAGCAGTGCAAATGGCGTTACACTGTAAGATGAGTTTTACTAGTACTTTCTTTTCTTTATATCTTCCTTTCTCTCTATTCTTTTTAAAAACAATATAAAAAAGTCACCCAGGGGAGGACCATCTATCTCATTTCATTTAGGTCATGAAGTTACATACCATGGAAGGCCAATTTTTCCTCTGTAAGCCACTACCAACTTTGATGTAATAAAAGGCCGTTACTACCATCCGGTGGGATGAATTCCCTGACTCTTGTTTTAAGTCAGATAAAATAAAATTTTATAGACCTTCTTCATAAATCCACTATAAGTCACCATTCTCTTTGTGGCACGTAGCACAAACCCAGAAAATAAGCATCACCTTAAGCCACATGAATATTCGAGATTGACATTTCTTCCAGCCAAAAGAATAAAAACAGTTCAATTACACCAAAGCATGCCTTTTCATGTGTTAATTAAATAGTACCCAATACAATAAAGGAATGTTACATTTTTACTTTCCTGATGTCTCTTATTCATCTATTTTTACTCTTCATTCTTATCTATGAGAGATACTCTTTTTTTTCCCTCACTATAAATTAGCTACAATAGAAAGGATGATATTTCACCATTCTTGTTACATTATTACTTGATGGAGAGTAGAATCCCTAAGCAGGAAAATTCTTGGGTCCCATAAAAAGTACACTGCTCAATAAAGAGATTTACACAAAGGGCTTCTGTAAACAACCTCCACAAGGTGCCTTCCCCTGTATTGCTGCCAGGGATGCTTATCTTAATCCCAGGTGGCTCTTGGGATGCTTTAAGGATATTATTTTTTTTTATCATCCAAGCTAGATTGTAAACTTTCCAAAGACAGGACCAAATATTTTTTGTTTTCTCCACAAATCAAGCATAGATCTGGGCATATCAGATTAATTAACCATAAAAGGTGCATGTGTTGTCATTAATTTGTGCTCCTTGGGTTGTGATGATGGCAAGAACAAGACATAGAACTTCTCCAGGGCATTTAAGCTTCAAAGTTTCTTGTCTCAAAGGCTTTATTTTCTGTGAAGTTTAGTAAACTATGATTTTGCTCCTAATGCATTTCATCATTGGCCAAAAGCTGTGACATTTTTGAGAAACTTTGGATAAATAATATAAATATGTATATTCAAGCAAAGACCTACTCTACAATGTCTACCATGATGACTTGACTTAAAACCGTTGTTCCCCTTGCTCTCACACTTCCCTTCCTCCTCTTTTTATCTTCATGGTATTATCACTGTCTAACATAATGTCTAATTTACTTATTTTTTTATATTTATTATCTCCACTAGAATGCAAGTTGCAAGAGGGCTGGGATTTTTGTTTGTTTGTATCCTCAACACCGTGGAGAGCCCTTGGCACAAAGTAGACACTCAATAAATATGTGTTGGATAAATTAACGAAATAGGCAGGACTGACAAATGGAAAGGACATTGGGCCAGGAGACCTGCTATCTATTTAGCCCTGGCTCTGCCAATAAATAGCACTGGTATTTTTAGGTCTCTGTTTTTCCATCTGTATAATGCAGGAAAGGAGGTCTGTGAGTTATTGATGCATAAACGGGGAAGAATTTCTAAACACTATATTGAACCTTGCCCTATAAAAATTTAAAAACATTTGTTCCTATGTTGCTAGATTTTCTTGAATTTTCTGTAGTTTCACTTTTTAAAGGATGGTTTTGAGTTATGGTAGGATAGGAAAAACATTTCTCAGAGTATGGTGGATTTATGGGCCTGGCTCCTCCTCCTGCCTTGCTGTGTGACCTTGGGTGATCTACTCACCCTCCCTGGAGATGAATTTCTTCCTCTGTGAAATGCAGCCTAATAGCTAATATGAGTGCTATAAGACCAAGAGAGTGCTTGAAAAACATAAAGCGCTGTGCAACTGTAAATTAATATTGTAATTATTTTCATTAAAGGTCTTTGGAAAGCCAGAGGATCATCTTAGATGAGGACATCTTAAACCATTGGCTGGCTGGTTTTATTTTCTAATCTCTTATGTTCTGATGCTTTTATAAAATACAATAAAAATGACTTGATAGAAAAGCAAACCGAAAAAAAGTAAAAAAATATAAGCCCCAATTTAAAATTTATTTTTAGACTTAATAGACAAAATTTCTCTAATTGCTGTGAACATTGCTAAATGCTTACTCTCAATTTCTACACTAAGCTGGTTGTGAACAGGCATTGGCCACCAGTTAGGTGACCTCTTATGATTCTTCTGTTAGTATAACCAATGAGTGACTGAGCAAAGAGATGCATTTCAAAAAAATGTTTTCTGTTCTTAGCTCAACAGTTGTGATTTTCCCTTATGTACATATTTCAAAAAGCTGATTGACTTAGATGGTAAAATTCATAAACAGAAATCAAGCAAACTGAACAACTAATGATTGAAAAACAAAGTGCAGTACTGTAAATTTTCTAGAAAGAATATTTCCCCCTCGTCTTAAAATTTCATTCAAATGCACAGCACAGACAGTGAAGGACTTTGTTAAATGTGGGTGTGGGGGCTGTCCTTGAGTTCGCCTTCTTCTTGCTAGCTCTGTTACTACCATGCAGCATGCTTACAGCTGAAAAGAAAGGTAACCATGAATTGAAGGGAAAAAGTGAGTGGAATTTCTTTTGCAAACTAATTGAAATACTTGTAGTCACTATACAGGGCATGTTAGAGACATTCAGAGAAATAGTCTGAATGATAATTAAATTAATTGTCCACTTTAATGATACAGTACCAAGAACTCAGACTGAGATGTAACAAGCATGCTTGCTTGACAATACTGAGGTATACATCACGGTAGTTTCTACATTGCTAACATCAGTGCGGCAAATACGGTATGATTGTGGCAGATTGCAACTAAAACAATTAAGAGAAAGTATTGAGGGTAGGGAGACGTTTATGGTTTTGATGGCCATTTTAGGAAGTGCTGTCTCCCACCAGTTCTCTTCCTCCATCTAGCCCTAGGGCAAGTGGCGTTGGAAATGTGTTGGGCCCTTGTGCCTGGCTGTGCTTTGGTAGTCGCTGTTCCTTTCCCAGGGAATGTTCCCACCTTAATTACTAGGTAAATTCTCATTCATTCTTCAAATGTCATCTCCCTTCTGAGGTCCGACCCAGGGCCACCAGGCAGGGTATGCAGAGCATCCATCTCCACAGCGCTAGGCACAGCCTGGCTGCTCCACAAATCCTTACGCTCCCGACGTCTCCTGCCGGTGCCCCTCCTATATGCGGGTACCACCGGGCATGGTGGCTGCTTGTGCAGTATTCAAGGGACTGTGAGCACTTCTGGGGCAGGAATTGTTTCCTTCATTTTGCATTTCCTCCGTAAATGTTAGCGAGTGAAATATTTAATTCATTTATTCATACAAATGTGCTTTTTCCCCCTTCCGTTCAGCAATCTATCTACTATTGTCAATTTTTGAGAACAGGCTTAATTGTCAAGGCATGAGTCATGTCCTTCTCTTTTGCCCGTTTAAATAGTTTGGGGCATCTTTTCTCACATACACTACAGATCATCTCACAGCAAACTTGCCTGAGGAGCTTGTTAAATGTAGATTCCCAGATTCCACATCGCACCCATTGAATATCAGATCTTAGTTCAGCGCTATTTTTACTTCCACTTTACTCAGCTAATCCATGCTCCCCACTCTTATTCAGTGAAATTGGAGTGAAAAAATGAAAAATGATTGCATTTTTGACAAGCCTTCCTGTGATTCTCACGTACTGAAATCTGACAACCAGTCTTTCTTCGGGATTTTCTGGAGTTGACCGGAAAAGCTGGCCTTGCTCAAAGGACAGCTGCCTGTGTCTCTTGTCACTCTGGGCACACAGATGGAGTTCGGGCCTGATGCTAAACTGAGGGCATCAAGTCATCCCAGCATTTGCCGTGGAGCAGGGGCCGCCAGAGAAATGGCTGTGGTGATGGGTGATGCTTGGTCACCAGTGAGTAGAACCCAAGGCCAGAAAGATCAATTTTGGGTCACCTGTAAGAAACATCCATTGTTTCCACACATGTTTAATTCTCCTTCTCAGTAAATCCAAAGGCTCTTGTGTCTTTAGATAGTATCCTCAGGAATGGGACAATCTGATGACTTTTTTTTTTTTTTAATGAACCATGCCTCAGGCTTCTCAAGAAGGACATATCTTAGTTTAGTACTATTTTTACTTCTACTTTATCCAGATAATCCATGCTCCCCACCCTTATTCAGTGAAGTTAGAGTGAAAAGAAAAATGAAATCTTAGAAGATTGGTCATGAAAAGGTTCTCATTTATACCCATGAGGAAAGGGGAAAAAGATTTCTAAGCTTTGTGCTTTTTTTTCCTTTTTTCTTTCTTTCTTTTTTATTTTTTTCTGCTGCTCTCCTAGCTTTTTGTCCCTGCAGCAGAACAAATGAATGTAAAGGAAGAATCTACACTGAAAATATTCTTTAGAAGATTTAAGCATAATAAATGTTAAATCTTTGGGTTAAGGAAAATTAATTCCCTATAAAATGTTCTGCAAAATGTCTTATGGGGGATGCAAAATTGTAGATGGAATAAGAAAGTCACCTTAAAGGTCACTTGCTATATCAACCAAGTTTGAATCAGAAACAAATCTCAAACAGTTAAAAATATTAGTATTCAAAGATTTATAGATTTTTCTGATAGTAGAATGTGAAAATTGAATGTTTTAACTGTATTTCAGGAAGGTTTCTAGAGATGTTTATGAGGAATTATTTAGTGTGTGCTCTTGGATTTTAAGAAAGAAAAAGGTGTGGGACTAATTTTGAATAATAGCCCCTAGAATACAGAGTCACTCAGAAACAAAAAAGAAAAGTTCATTGTACAAAAAGCAGAGGCTTATAAAGGATGAGGGAAACCAAAAGTCCAATGGATATATCAAATAATTTGAAATCATTTCCTCAAATACATTTTATGATCAACCAAGAAAATCGTGCTTACAAAAGCTAACGAAGCAACATGGAAATTTAAGGAAACATAAAATGTAATTAAAAAATTCAAATAGAATTAAGCCACGTGATGCTATTACTCATTTCACAGTCAAACATGGGTATGAATGTCATGAAGACAACGGTTAACAACCCAGAATAGGTCAGGAAAACCACTGATGCACTCATTAAGTCAGAATCAAACTGCGGCGTGTCCCAAAAGTCTCCACACAAAGGAAAAATCTATAAAATTTTGTAATGGATGTTTTGTAATTCAATACAAAGGTACACTTAGCTACAATTTCCCATTTTCCCTATGTATGGTGACTTTTGGGACACCCTGTATTAACTCAGCACCTACATGGTGCAAGGCCCTGTTCCCGGCACTGGATTTGGCAGAGAAACAACCAGGAAGCCTGCACATTATGAGGCTCCATTCTGATAGAGGTAGACAAGAAGCAGATAAGTAAAAACAATAAAATGTTTCAAATATCAAGAAATGCTATGAAGAAAGTAACAATAACAATAACAACACCAACAAAAATGAAACAAAAAATGGAGAGCAACTGGAGGTGGGGCGAGATTGTGTTCGCTAGAGGGACCAGATAAGGCTACGTGTAGGAGCTGACCATTTGTGCAGAGATCTGAATAATGGGCAGACATGAACTAAGCAGCGAGTTGGGGAAGGGGAGTCCAGGCAGAGGGGACGGCAAGTGCTAGGATCAAGAGACAGGAGTGAAGAAGGTGGACCTGAGGGGGAGAGAGGCTGGGATTGAGAAGGGAGTGAGGAGATTAGGAGAGAAGTCAGAAGAATTGGGTGCCAGATGTGGCAGTTGCTGACCCTATTCAGTCTCCCCTCTCCTTAAAGAACCCTGAATTTGTGTATGATGGTAATGTACCCAGCTTAAAAAACAAACAAACAAAAAACCTCCCAAACACTTGATTTAGTTGTGTTGCAATAGCTTTGTGACATCGTTCTGGTTAATGAGGTGAAGACTACTGGGTGGAGATTCTAGGAAAATTATTGTTTTCCTGATTAAAAGATACATTCAGCTGGAATGCAGTACTGTCATCCTGTGCTGTTTCTCCCTGCCTGGAACATAGACACAGTGCCTGGAGACAAAGCAGCTGTTTTGCAACTATGAGGACAAAAGCCCCATGCTATAGATGGCAGAGCAGGAAAGCCAGAGAGAATTTGGTTCCTTAATGACTTTGCTGAGCTGTACCAGCTCTGTACTGCCAATCTCTGGATTTCTTGTTATAGGAGAAGTAAACCTCTTACTTGTTTGATGGTGATAAGTTTAAATATCTTGCTTGTTTAAGTGTTACGGTGTGTAAACCATTACAGATGGATTTATGATTCATGCAGTAGAATGTGTAAATGGTCAGGGGCCTGATCATGTAGGGTTTATTTGCCACGGTAAAGATTTTTGCATTTTATTCTAACTGCAACAGGAAGGCTTTGGAGGGTTTTAAGCAGAAGACTGATAATAATCTAGTTTGTTTTTCTTGGAGAGTATTCTGGCTGCTATGTGTAAATCAGACAGCAGGGAGGCAAGAGAGAGAGAACAGAAAGCTGTTGCAAGAGGTGATGTTGTTCCTGCCATTTGCTTTACCACGAGTATTTTGGTATAGTTAAGTCTTTAGAAATTAGATGTTGCAATAGTACTATTAGGCGGGTTGTTGGAAAAGCACCTACACGTCTGGGAATATAGGATTAGAAGTCACTCTTTGAAGCAAATACTTCCAAAACTTTATCAGCAGTACAGGGATACTTGGGTATCTCCTTTTAGATTGCAGATGTTTAAGTGATGAAGAGAGTTAATTAGTGGTTATGTATTCTCTCTCCCTGCCTGATCTAGCTTATCCTCACCATTGTACATCTCCCTCCACCTTAATTGTTTTCCTTCTTTTTTGTTTCCTTTGCTAGGGATCATTAAAACATTAGCCAGAGCTGTCAGCCAAACTAATTGAAGGTCACCTGCCTTAAGGATCATCCTAATGAAAAACAAGGAACCTAGAAAATTGATCAAATTGGGTTTCTTAACTGCCTGTGAATTGCTGTTAGCTAGCGAATTAAAATAAGGACCAAAGTAAAATGATAACATATGCTCATCCCACAAATTATGGATTAGTAAATTGTTTTTTCCTTATACCTAAGCTGCGGAGGAAGATAAGAATTTTCTTAAGAAATAATATAATCTTCATTTTAGTATTATTATTAAAGGTCTTAAGAAGTAAGATTTTGTTAAAATAATATTTCACTTATAAGTACCTAATTGAGAATGTCTGATTTAAAGATTAAGGAAAAAATAATCTATGTGAGAAAAACATTAAAAAAAAACCCAAAAGACATAAGTGGAATAATAATAGATAGAGCCTTAAAAGTATCTTAAAAGGAGAAAAGGAGAATTATATATACTACAACGCATTGTACAGATCCAAGAGATAAATGACAACTCTAAAAAGAGTTTATTTTAATTATCATTGAGGACTATGTTTTCAATGGATACGAGAAGCCTTAAGTATTTCCTCCTAAGCTTATATACCCAACATTACAGAATTTTAAAGCTGGGTTGGAGTCCATCAGTGTAACTTTGTGGGGTGGAGTCACTCCTTACTCTTTCCCAGGCCATCCCCAGGGCCAAGGATTATTTCTTGAATGATGAGGAATCGAGCGCAGAGATTAAGAGGGGCTTGACCAAGGTTACAGAGCGAGTTAGAAGTGGAGCTCAAACTTCATCCCTCTCTCCTGATTGCAGTTTAATATTATATTTTCATCTCTTTCCTTCACTCTTACGCTATGACCTTTATTTTACTTTTCACTGCAGTAATTTATGAAATTTTTTGTCTAACTTTTGCCCAAATTATCTATTAATATTTCTGTACATAAAATCTATGAAAACAGACTTCCACATACATCTTTTATTTTGCTTTTTTGTGGGCTTGGCAATGCTACTTCATCTTCTTCATTTTTATCAGCATCTGCACTTGTTTTTATTTTTATTTACATATTTATTTTAATCTGGGCCCATGTTCTATGGTTTAGAGTTTTATGAGGACTTGGTTGGCCTAGTTGCCATAGATGAATGGCAAATAATATTTAATGACCATTATCAGCCGTGGTTTGCTTCCAAACAGACACTTTCATGAATAAAGTGATATATGTTGAATAACTTTCTCAAGCAAACTTGGCTACATGTGTCCTTTCCTTGTGTTTGCAAACTGAAATGTAGCTACAAATTGTTGTTAACCTCTCATGTACAGGCAGATTTTTGTGAACCCTTGGAGTCTTTAAATCACAATAAAAAAGATACTGTATCAGAATTTTACAAATTAATTTATGCTGATCTAATTGACTGAATGTATATATGTTATTTTTTTTGTATTGTGTTTTCTTTTCTGAAAAAGAAAATGTTGTATTGGTTCATCTATTGAATGGTAAAAACAGTAGGATGATTTTGACTTAAGCAAAATACTTTGTTTCTCATGACAGCCTTATGGATAAATGGAGTAATATGGTCTGAAATAAGGTAAAATTTAGTCAACATATTAACAGATTGTTGAATGCTAGATCAGTCCTAATCTGGAGGAGGTTCTGCAGTGGTGGGGCAATGGTTCTATGTGGTCTTTCGAGGATGGAGCGCCATTCGTCCTGGTCAGCCTTGGACTTAGTTAAGGCCTGTTTCTTAGCATACATTTTTACAGCATTCCCTTTCACTCTGAAAAGTGCCCCGCATGCATGACAAATTATATGGCCACCCTATTTATAGACGACATTTTTATCAACTACTTATGTGAAGTCAGAAGTACTTAAAAATGTGTAGGTGGCTTAAACCTAGAATAGGATAGCCCAAAATATGACAGAATCAAAAATAAAGATCTTGATAAGCTGGATGGATGGAATAAAATAGAACAGAGAATATGTATTAGGGTTTAATGGAGGAGGGGGGATTATCTTTAGATCCTCAAAAGTAACAGTCTATGTATAGTATGAAGGAAGCTTAGCTGTTTGTTTGGAAAAGACCTAGGAGTTTTAATTCACCAGAGGCTTGTATGACATTTTCCAAGACTGTGGTGTGGCTAATGACACAGCAAGGAAAGTAGTGTTTCTACTGTTGGAACGGTGGAATATAATGCTGAGACCAGCGCTCTCCAAGAGACCAGTTTACAGAGGTGGAAATGTTCCATATCGCCATGGTCCAGTCTGGCAGTGCACACGTGGCTATTGTGCTCTAGACATGTGGCTAGTGAGACTAAAGAATTGAAGGTTTAATTTCATTTAACTTTCATTAATGTAAGTTTAAATGGTCAGTGGCTACTGTATTGGACAGTGTATGTCAAGATCAAGAGAGACCCCGGTGGGGCTGGAGTTGGCAAACTAGGGAACTGTAGTTGAAGGGCATTTAATAGGTTGTATGCACTTGAGAGACCATTTAATTCAACTGAACAAAATTTTAATGAACATTAAAGTGTGTGCAAAACACTGTGGTAGACACTACAGGTTATTCAAAAGCAAGTAACGCTGTCTGTGCAATGACATAGCTTATCATCTGCCAGAGAAACCAGCAGGAACACACAGTACATCTTTCGTGCCAACATTGTAACACAAACTCCATTTTAGGGGAGTCCAGGGCAAGGAGAAGGGAATACCAACCCACGGATTTGAGAAGACGTTGTGGAAGAGGCGAGCCTTGAGGAGTAGTCAGATTTAGAGTTTGAGAGAAGCATTTGGATGAGAAAAGGCAAAGGGCCAGAAAAGTGTAAGAGACAAAGGAGACTATGTATATTACCGCGTGTTGTGCAAGAGGGTTATTTGGACGTAGACAGCAGAGAGGCTCATGCCACACTGAAAACTTTAGCCTTTGTTTTGTACTCAATTAAATGAATATTTCTAAGTTGGAAACTGATGTATCAGACCTGTGCTTTGGAGGTGACTGGAGGTGCGGTTGGCAGGGTAACTGTGAAGCAGAAACCGCGGGCAGCAGATTTCTGCTGGGGCACTGGAGGGGAGGCTGACTGCAGGCCCATGCTGGCTTTGTATGTTTGACAAGCTGTTACAACAAAACGATGAGAAGTATTCTCCGTAGCACCAGGGGGCTGAAATAGGGTTGCAAATACATACAGGCAGATTTGGATCAATAAAATGAGTAATTTCCTAAGAGAGCTTCTATGAATGGAACAGATAGATACCTTGTAAAATAGCGAGTAAGCTCTCGGCCATCTAAGGATGTTACAGGAAAGAGTACAACTAGTTTCCAGATTTGGAGATTTCAAGGATGGTCAAAACAGGGAAAGGGAGGAGTTAGACATGCTAACTTTTCATTCTGCCAAGTAAGAATATTAAACACCCTCCCCCACTCTCGTCCAAACTTTATCAGCTACTATTATCACCATTTAAGAGAAGAGAGGTTATTTTAACACCCTCCCACCCACAAAACAGGAAGGACATCATTTTAAAACAAAGAATGGCCATTCCCAAGAAAGGTAATGGTCAGTCTGATTTCCCTGGTACCCTCCTTCCTCCTCCCTCGATGTGTGATATGTTTCTCTGAGAACTTCAGCTTCCCTCTTCTTCTCCACAGCCTGGCCAAGGCTAATTAACTTAAATGATATTTAAGTTGAAATACTAATTAGAGTTTGTTTACATCTGATAGACAGCTAACGTGGTCCAGCGACTAAGGTAATTATTATTTCTTAAGTTTAGATGGGGGAAGTCATCATCGTTGGAACAGTATCATGACAAGCCCTCAGGAACTTGACAGAACAGTTACAGAAATGGGGTGGTGGTCCAGGTACAGAGGCTGTAATAATTAGTACAACAAATGTCATTTACAAAGACTCCAGAAATAGTAAAAATAGAGAAATACCAGCCACAAATAGTTACCACAGAGGGCAAGACTTTCCATTTCTTTATTATCATAAATCACAAAGCTTCATTGATGCATATTTTATCACAGCACTCTTGCCATATGTGATCTGAAGTTTCCACGTGTTTCCCCAGGGACCACAGTTACTGATATAGATAATCAAGAATTCCTTTTATGCTCCTCTCAACACTGCCGCAGCTCAGATTGAAATTAGCATCTTTTACAATGAAATACCAGTTGCCGTCACACACAGACATGACAGCTGGGGAGAGAGGCCTGTTTATCCAGTTATTCTTCATGTCTTTGGTTCATTATGGTTTATTAAGATGTGTACTGTAAGTTCCTGAATGAAGAGATGGTGAGTTTCTGCACAGCGATTATCATTTGAATAGAGGCCTCATGAAGCCTTTCTCTAAGGGGAGGAGGAATGATGAAGGTCAAAGATCAAAAGCATCATCCTAATAAGCATCTTTTTGACACTATAATCATTTATTCTATCAAAACATGTCCTTATAAGATGGCTTTTTCTCACTCTCATAGTTTGAAACATCACTTTCCATTGTAGAACCATTCTGAAAAGAATTTGATAATTGTGACTCAACATGTATTGAGTGCCAACCACGTGGCAGGAACTATGCTAGATGTTATCTCATAACATAGGTAAGAAGAATACATTTTAAAGACAGATGTCAAGTTACCTGGCCAAAATCACAGAGCTTATACAGAGATTTGGGCATCCCAGATGTGCTGCTTTTTAAACTACCTCCATATCATTTTAAAAATCTTTTTAAAAGAATAATATTTTGCAGTTATTTTTGTTGTGTAGAGGTAATACAGAAGCAAAATAAACGTAGTCCCGATATTCTTCTGATAACAGTTGCAGCTACCATTTATTTATTGTGTTTCCTATGTGTTAGGGAAGGTGCAAAATGCTCTATGCAGGTAATCAAATGTAGTTCCTTTGAGATCAGCCTTACTACTCCCACTTTTCAAATGCGTGAACTCGCTCAAAGAGATTGAGTAACTGGTCCAGGAATTTAAGTAACTTGCTCAGGGAGAGGCAGGAACAGTAATTTAAAGCCAGCCCGATGCCAACATCTGTGGGCTGAACCCCGACCCAATGCTACAGGAGCTTATTATAGGATGGAGGAGCAACACCCACATTCACAGAACATGGGATGGCTTATGGCAGTGGCTCTCAACGTGTAATCCTGGACCAGCAGCGTCTGTTCCTAGACTGTGTGATTCCTGAGACAGTGCACGTGAGCATCACACAGTGCTGCTCTGTGTCTTCCAAGGTTGGTTAAGGAGTTTGCAGTTCACTTTATAGCTAGAGTGGAATCACTGACAACTGTTTGGTGTACTTCCTCCACTCACCCCCAGTGCCACCACACTCAGAGAATTCACATAGGCACCAAGATGCTAGTGAAGAAAAGGTTGTGAGCCGTGTCAAAGACTGGAAGATGCAAAGAAAGCCCATTTCTTCTTCCTGGGCACACAGGAAGAGAACAGTTCCCAGCCTCCCTGGTCGTTAGGTTGGTGTCCTATGGCGGGGTTCTGGCCAGTGAAAGACATTCTCGTTATTAGCTATAAAACATTCTGAAAGATTCTCTGCACTTTCCGTCTTTGTTCCTCTGCTGCCTTCAAGGAAAGATTTCTGCCCTTAGAGGAGGTAGAGCCATAAGATGGAAGCAGCCCAAATTTCTGAGTCACTGCTTAGAGGAAAAGCACTCAGAAGGACCACTTGACATGAAGCTGAACTATGATGTGATCAAGAAATAGACTGCTATTGTGTTAAGCTACTGAGCCTGGGTGTTTTTGTTACAGCAGCGAGCATATATTACCCTAATATGCTGACAGTTCACACTTCAGCCCTGATTGCGGTAATGGCTTTGAACTCTCAGATTGCGCCCTTTTCTCTTTTCAATATATTTAATATAACAAGCTTCAGTCATCCACTTATGGTGCCTGTGGATTGAGGATGAATCTTGCTTGAATTCACCCTCCATCTGCATAATTACCATGACATGTCATCTCAAAACCCTTGGGAGTCCTATCCTACAAGCAAGGGGATTATTGAAGAAAGTACAGTCTCATTAAAAAGTTAAATGTCCTGCTAGGGAGAAGAGAATGGATCAGCAATAATTTTATGATAGAAATTTAAACAAAAATGATGAGGGCTAGAACATAAAGTAGTAGAATGAAGAGAAAAACATAGATTCTTTGGGTATTTCCTAAGAATAGACAGCAATAGAGATTGCTAAGCAACATGAAATCTGAAGACCACCAAAGCAGTATAGAGGCACTTTGGCAGAGTGACAAAGGAGATAGCAGAAGGACATTGTATTGTAGAGCGATTCAGACTACGATGTGACTGCTAGGGAAGTCGCTTAAACTCAGTGGTGGTTTCTTAGTACCTGAGTCAATATAAATGTAACAAATACATTAGCTAATAAGCTGTATTGGTAGGAATGCCACTTTTACCTTAATTCTTTAGTCACCCCTTTAAATCTTCAGCTTAAGTTAGCTCAAGGAGATATAAACCAAATTACATAGTAACAACCTACAATGTGAGATAGATGAAAACATCCAATTCTGATATTGTTTGCCCTTCTTTTTTTTTTTTTATTCTGTCACATGCATGTGGCAATTTAGGAGGTTTATACATTCTCTGGCCTAATTTGGGATGTTGTTGCATTTGGTTTTTTGTCTTGGTTTGGAGAGAGATAGCTTGAATGAAGATGTTCCAATTCTCAGTGCAGAACCCCTAGGTGCTGAATCTGTAGATATCCATGGAAAAATCATTGTTACTGTACCACGTAGGAGTTAGTTTTTAAAAAGCGCATGCCAACAACAGTGAAAAGGGCATACTTCTTTACACGGCAAAAACAGAATGGAGTCATTATGGAATCTGTGGGAAACATTCATTAAGAACTCAAATTCTTTCTAAATTGCCCATTTCCTGGGTGTCTCATATTCATACATCTCAACCTGGGAAGACATATTCAGGGAATGACTGTGCTCCAGGTTCAACTCGTAAATGAGTATTTCAACCTGCCGTTAATGAATTTCTCTAGTTTTCCCTAGGAAAACACCCATTTTTAGGGCCTAAATTCACCTGTTCATTTTGGATTTGGGTTGGATCTGCTGGGAGGAGGCAGATGGTAAAATTCAAACAGGAGATCTTTTTAGCTGGTAGGGCACAGAGAACAGATTGGCCAAAATGCCACTTATTGCCTAGAATTCAGAGATGGAGATGTGGTTAGTTGTTCTGGTAATTCCAATACTTCTCACAGCTATTCCTAAAGTGATCACTGAAAAAGAGTATGCATTTCAGCCCCTGTAGTCTTCAGTCTTAAAAGCATAGCCCACATGCAGTTTAAAAATAAATTTACTTCCTCCAATGCATCACAAAGCTACTCCTAGATTCTAAGGAGTAAAAAGAAAATATGGTGATTCATATTTTTAAAAGGCTGAAATTTTTTTCCCTTTGCCATACAATTCTGCTTTACTGCCCTACAAAACTACACCTAAATTCCAACGAGTAAAAAGAAAATACAGTTATTCACATTTTCAAGAAGCTGAATTTTGTTTCCTCTTTCACTTGATCCTGCTTCACTACCCTCCCAGCCCCCATTTTAACTTTCATTTTTCCTCTCCTCATTCTAGTTATGCTCTCTTACTCCTCGCCTTCCACCTTTGCAGCCCCTTCTTTTGGGAAATGGGTGACAATCTGAATTTCTCATCCTTCTTTGGCTATGTGGATCAGGTAATGAGCTGGCAGATAGGAGTGTGGACTTAGAACATTCCTGGCATTGAATGGACACAGTGGAATGTTTCTGGGGTGTCATAAAGCCCTGGGCCACTGGCATCGTGTTCCCCCTCCCCCCATTCAGAGTGGGGGATGTGCCATTGGAAAGGACAACACTAGTTGGCTTTGAAGGAGGTTATACTCAGTGGGAAGAAGAGGAAATAAACACCTGAGACAACAACCATCACTGGGGAGAATATCGTCAAACATCGTGCATGAATGTAATTTAACATAGGGGAGGACATCAGAATCTTGGGTTTGGGCAGAGAAATCTATGGCTAATCGCGGACTCAGAAAGAGAAGATTTGAACCATCCTTTGGAAAAAGTATCAGAAAACTTTCTAAAGAAATATAGTTTATAGTTTCCTTGAGATGTGGAAAGATATGAGAAAGCGTTTGGCAAAAACAGTCCCTCAGAGTCAAGAAAAGTGACATGTTTAGTACTGAAAGTCCATGCTTTAATTTGAAAACATTATTGAGACCCAAAATGTTCCAGTGGACCAAAAAAAATATGATATGAAATTAATTATAGCCAGGAGAAGGGTTGTTGATAGATAGATCTGAAAATATGAAATAATACATGTGAAACTAAAATTTGCAAAGGCAAGGCTATATATGCCTAGGCAGTACCTTTATTGCTATAATTATGAACTAATGAAACTACATTTGAGTTCTTTAACTGCATATATAGAACACTGGATAGGGACAATCGATAATACTTAGCCAAAAATACATCATGAATTTAAAAAAACATTAGCAACATGTCCATCTGAAAAGCAAGAAGAGTGTTGTCTATGAATTTCTCAAAGTCTCTAAAGAGCTACATATGGAGGTTCTCTTCCTACTAACTTATATTGAGAAAACTCTAGATTATCCTGGAGGAGGCCCTGTGAGGAGAGGGTAGAGAAGAGATAAGATATAATGTCACTTCTCCAACGAAAATCATTATTTCAAATTTATCGACAGCACCTCATCTCCTTAATTATGGCTTTGTTGACAGCCAGTCACTTCGCATGCATAGAATTCTTTTGAAACAATGCATATTCCAATTTGCCTAGGAAACAGAGAAACGTTTAACCGAGATGGTATTTTTGCCTTTGTGTATTTTGATAAACAATCTGGGGTTGTGTCATCAACATTTGTTGGCAAAAACTTCCTTGGTTGACCCTCTTAGCACCTCCCCCCATCCCTTGCTCTCAGACCCACAAATTTACAAAGTCACAAGAGCTCTAAAGGAACAGAGAGCAAGAGCAAGAGCACAACGGATAGACTATCGAGTTATCTGGTACACCCAGCAGAAGGTGAGCCCAGCCCTGGTCTGGCAGGTTCGGCACCCCAGCACCCCAGATAGACATGCAGGTAGGAGCAGAAATGAGAGAGGAGGGGGAAACGAGCAGTTTCCAAGCTTGAGCATCTGGACTTCACTTATGAGATTTCCTTTTTCTCATGAGAAAAACTGAATTGCTAAATCCCAGGCTTACTTGTATTCAAGTCAAAGATCAAAAACACTTCCCTATTCAACTATAAATTATTTTGGATCATTTACAATTTCACATAGTCCTGACCTGTTCTCTCAATTAGTGTAGATAATGATAACTGAATTAAACCATGTAATTAATCTCATATTTACCTAGATTTCCTGTTTTTTGCAAAACCTCCAAGAGAAACGTGTGTCAAACTTGTATTTTATTTTAATATTTTTGTGTTCCTTGAAAATTCTACTTACACTCATAAATAAAGAATACTTGTCAGAAGCTGTGCTTTTCAATTTTTTAAAAAACATTTTTTTCTGGGTTCCTTCCATAAATTGTTTATTGTTCAATATGGCTGTGACTTTTCAATGCAGTTACTTATTTTTGATGCCTTCAATTTGGCTTAAATATTTCTTTTACCCAGAACCAAATGTATAAAAGGTTTCCTTTCATCTCAAAGATGCAAGAGTTATCTTCCATGGGGCATTAATAATGGTGGAGTCAGGGTGGGGAAGGGAAGTTAGCAGATCCTTTTAACTTAAAGACTGAACATTATAATAAAAATAACTCATAACAATGATGCATTTCCTCTCTTCTTCTGATAAATAAGCTCATGACTTAGTGGTCATTCTTTTTCTCTTCTTTATATCTCTTACTCTTGCCCTAGTTATTCAAATACCTTAGCCAATGACTTCTACAGGTGCCATGACTTAAGGTCAGCTACACTTCACAGAATTAGGGGTAGAGATGTTAGCCACAATGACTTCTTACACAAAGAACTTGGAAAGCCCAGGGTCAAGGTACTGGCAGCAGTCCTTGCCTGGTACAATCTTCAACATTCAGGATCTGTTTGGTTTTAAGTTTGATGAATCTAGAAGAGGTGGCACCTCTGTTTTCTTCCCATGTCAACCCTAGTCTATTCTGTTCAAATCCCCCCCAAAACCTATCAGATCCTGCATTCTGGGTAGCTCACGCAGGTTTGAAGAGCATATCTCCTGCGTTCACACTACATGCTCCATACTTCTTAGAGCTATAGAGATGTTTCCCATAATTCATTAAAAAGACATCTGGGTTCTTGATTCAGAATGTTTCCCACGATGAAGTATATTGAGAACGTTCTTTTTATAAAGAATGCTTCCCCCTAAGAAATACTGTAAAAACCAAAGGGGAAAACATCAAGTGCTAATCTCCATTCCACTTCACAGAGTCATATAAATGTTCTTCAAGCCACAGGTTGACATGAAGGAATGGTATCCTGATGAGTAAATGTTATGGTGAGAGGCTCAGCGAGGCAGTTATTTTAGACATGTGCATGGGCGGGCTGCGGCGGGCTGCCAACATCCTGCACAAAATGATTTCATTAAGAGCAGATGACCCTGATCACTGACAGGTGAAGAAACGGGCTTTTCCTCAGCTCTGCAAGCCATAGGCCCCAGCAAAGCCTCCTGCCTCTTGGCAAAATAACCATCCCACTGAGAGCTGCATAAGATGCCATTTTAAGTCCTATGATAAGTGCTTGGGCGCCCTCCTCCAACTGCCCTGATGCTTTGCAAGAATGGCAAACACAGACTTACAGACTTCCATAAACATTTAAGTGCATGTAAGCACCAAGGCAGCAATAACTTTAGAAAGCGAATGCTGAACTATGTTCTAAGTCTTTTGCTGATTATTAGGTAGAATGGAGGGTAAGAAGCAGCACTTCCTAAGAACAGGAAGTAACCAGATTTAATTTGCAAAGTTAAGGTTAACTTTAACTAAATTAGAGTTACAAATTGGCTGAATCCAGTGCTCTCTAGCAGAATGGTTTAGAGGTTTTCAGTGTCTTTTTGGCACTGAAATAATAAAGGCAGAGAAAGTAGTTTTCAAAATCAGTTTGGTTTTATGAAATATCCCACAAGATAATCATAAAACAGAAGATAATCCAACAAGATAATCACAGTCAAAAGACAGAATGATTCTAATGATATAATTGTCTAAAAAAACTTGACCATTAGAATTTCCTGAATTTGTAGAAATAAGAGTTATCAATCTTGTTTCGCACCAGTACTTTACAGCCTGGAGGCCTGGGTTCTAATTCCCTAATTTGCAGAATAGTATCTGAAATGCCATTACCAACCTATCCTTTATAGATTTAAAAAAAAAAAAATCCTAAAAGCCCTATTTTGCTCATTCACTTAAAGTCAACTCATGGCAATTTGTACTATATGAAGGAAGCAACACAATGGATGACAGAAAACAGCAAATAATTTTTTAAATCATATATTTTAGTTTTTGGATGATGTTTTTAGGTATTTGCATTTAAATAGCCATATATCTCAAACTCTAGAAATCGACAACATTTGAAACTAAAGAGGGCATCCTTCCTGAAAGGATAAGGTGGTGTACTATAGTAGTTGCAAAACAAACTTCATAAATTTGAACAGACTTGGATTCAAGTAGTAAGGTTAGAATTACTAGCTGTGTGATTACCAGTTATTAATACTTAACTTCTCTGTGACTCAGTTTCCTCTGTTACAAAATGGTGATGATACTTATTTCTACTTCCTGGAGTTCTTATCAGGAATAGATAGGATAATGCTGGTGAAGTGCTATTCACAGTGCTTGGTACATAGTAGGTGATTTTTATTCTATTAATATATGGTACATGGTAAGAATCTCTTTCCTGCTTATTATTTAATTTACCCCAAGACTCTGAATATAAGGGTTAGAGAAAGTAATAGATCTTGTTTTTCTTAACAAAATTACACAGAGGAGTAGTTTACAAAGCCAACAATAGCCTCTAAGAAAGAGTTTGTGTACATCAAGCACTATAGTAAGCATCTTGGAGAACTCTGATCATTCCCCCATCTTATGTTTGTGCTCAGACTCCCAAAGCCGATCATCTGCACTTTCTGTCTAATGACCGGGAACTCACTGCTCTCCAGGGAAGCCCACTGCAATGTAGAACAGTTCACCATTAGGAAGCTCACATTATGCAGGGATAAAATATGCTTCCCTATAGCTCCTACTCAGTGACCTTGGTCCAGGTCTCTATGACAATGCAGAATAAATTTATTTTCTATTTTGCACGAAGATATTCCAAGATGACTATTATGTCCCTCTGAGTCTTTTCTATGTCGAGTCTGCCATTTTGAAGACTTTCAGACATTTCTCACCTAGAGGGTATGTTGTTGAGCCTTTTCCAGGCCAGTGGCTACTTTCCACACACACGACTCAGGTAGAACGTGGTGAGTGGAACAGACCAGGGCATCTCAGGTACGTCCTGATCAAGACAAAGCAAGCACGATTGACTCGTCCCTGGAAAGAGTGGGTATCAAGAGGCCAGAGTTTGCATCCTGGCTCTGCCTTTTCCCAGCTGAGGGGTCTTAAGCATGCTGCTCAAGACACGTTCCTCACTGGCATGTGTTTGTGTTAGATTTCATCTTGTCAGACCTAGTACATCATATCAGCCTTTTGATCCCATTTCTCCGTCTAATGTATTATCTATTCATTCTGGTTTCAATAAGTTCATAAATATGATTGGCATACCATAACGTGCAGATCCATGCCACCAATTAAACAAAATGCAACACATGGCAAATCCAGACAGAGGCTTGCAACAGGCATTCAGGACCTGCTCTGGGTCAACCAGGACTTCATTGTTTGTTAAAGAAGTATTTATTAAGCATTGATTACGTGTTAGACACAATACCAGGTTCAGGAGCTACAAAGATGAACACAAGCATTCCCATCCCTCTCCTCCTAAAGTGTGGAGTCTAGTGAACTATCTATTTAATTGGCTTTTTTTGGCATTGTCATTCAAAAAAATTACTTTTTGTTCCATAGAACCATTGTTCCAGACTTTTTTGGTACACAGATATAATCATAGTCATCTCCTGATCACCCAAGTTGGGCCCCAAAGGAAAAGAGTTTAGTAGGGAATGACCTGGTCTTAATGAAGGCATGTGGATTTAATCATTTTTCTCCCAAAGTTTTATCTAATCTTTTTTTTACAAATAATCTGTAATGTGGCTAATATAACCATAAGAATTCTCTATATCATGATTTGGAAGAGAAATGCCCTACCCTTAAATTGAAAATGTGTGCTTTAATAAGAAATGCATGGAGACTGAACTTTACTATAAGGCAGTGGTTCTCACCTGGGGTAATTTTGGTCCCCAGGGGACATTTGGCAATGTCTGGAGAAATCTTTTTGTTGTCCCAAGAAGGAGGATACTATTGGCATCTATGAGTAGAAGCCAGGGATGATCTTATAATGCACAGAGCCCTCCCTGTTCCAAACAAAGAATTAGCCAGAAAAATGTCAGTAGTGAAGAAGAGGTTGAGAAGCCCTGCTCTAGAAGAAGCAGTGTGCTGAGTGGTTAAGACTATAAATGTAGGAGACAGAGTCCTGCCCGTGGTGATGACTTACCCTGGTGCCTCAGTTTCTGCATCTGCAAAATGATGACAGTAACAATACTGACTTCACAGAGAGGATAAATGAGTTAGTTAACGCACTCGAAGCACTCCACACAGAGTCTGGCAAAGGTCATGATTAAATAAATGGTTATTTTTATTGCTCTGTCCAGCTTCTCTCTGAGTATTATACATTGTAACTGACATGAGTGAAATATACAGATGTATCCAAAGAAATGTATAGCACTTCTGTATCATGAAGAAATCTGTTGTTTTCCTGTGTTTAAAGAAACAACCCTAAACAATTCGGTCTCCAAATGTTAGCCAGCTCCATGAATCGGATGTTATCCTCTGTGCTGAGCTGCCTGAAGTATTCCACTGAGATGCTAAACTGCCAAATGAATTGATATTTTAATGACTACTCAAAGATTTTATTTTCAAATATGAGTATGCCTTATATTTTAAGACTGAAATAAATAGATGTTCCCAATATTATGGAGATGAGAGTGTAGGCTAAGGGTAAAGTTAGATACAATTATAACACTTCAAAACTATAATGTTAATGAAAATGTACTTGGACTGCCAGACACTATTTGCTTTAAATACAATTTGATATTAACAATAACACAAAAATATGACTTAATCTTTATTTATAAGTTGAACATCCTTGTGAGTTCTTGGCAGTTTGTGGGAAGTATAGGCATAGATTTAGATTCTTATTTAATATCCCAAAAAAGCCTACAAGACACATGCTCTCAAGCGTGGTGCTTGCTTGAGATACACAATGATGTAATGATGGTGCCTTTGCAAATTCATACTCCAGATGAAGCCTTTGATGCAGAGAATCAAGGGATTTGAAAAAGAGAGATATTGAAAATTGTATTGTTGCTTGCATTAGAAAATGAAGATAATGATGTAACGGACTGTGAATGTTTGTGTCTCCCACAAATTCATACACTGAAATGCTAGCCTCCAATAGGATAGTATTAGGAGGTGTGGCCTTGGGGAGATAACTGTTTCATAAGGGTAGATTCTGCATGAATGGGATTAGTGCCCTTATAAAAGGGACCCGAAAGAGCTCTCTTGCCCTCTTTCTGTCATGTGAGAATACAACTAGAAGATGGCAGTGTGGGCCCCTCACCAGCACTGGACCATGCTGATACCTGATCTTGGACTTCTAGCCTCCAAGACTGTGAAAAATAAGTTTCTGTTGTTCATTAGTCACCCAGTCTATGGCATTTTGTTATAACAGCCCAAACAGACTAAAACATAAGAGAACATTGGGGCCTGTGTGTGGGGTGGGCAAAGAGATGGCTGCATTATCCAGTTGATTTCTCCCAGTCCTTCTCTAACCTTAAACAGTGGCAGGTAGGTGATACTGCCTACTCAACAAGTCTATTCAAACCATTTGCATGGAAAAAGATCTCCTTAGATGCAAATATTGAATGTTTATTTCTGTTTTGATACTCACATTCTAGTGCTAATCATCTTTCAAATTAAAAAAATATATATATATTTGTGTAGTCTTTACAAATCTGGATGAAATTATTTCTAAATGAAATTCCTTTGGCCAATTTCTAATTAAATTGCTAAATAAAATTAAATTGCTAAATAAAATTAAGTCTGTTGGTTTAAAAACAAATTATGGTAAGTTATTCATAATATGCACAATTTAACCCCTTATTAGGACTTGATAAGGGGTTCAAACACACTGACTTTATCAAATGAAAGTGATAATGAATATGATATAAAACGTATACTATTCCTTCAGGAAAATATTTTGTATTAATAGCTTTGACTAAAGATTTTTAGAAATATGTCTAAAATATTTATACTCACGGGCACATTAAAATGTCTATCCAACAATTTATATAAGCTATTTAATAAGCTGTATTTTAAATTATTGGTGGAAAGTAGAAATCAAAATTTGATGCCACCCAAAGCTATCATCTGGAGAACAAGAAAGCTGTACTGCACATCTTTCCATGCTGTTTTGACCACAACCTTGACTCTAATCTTAGTACAAAACTCTCCCTGGGAATAAGGGGTGATTGACTCTTCATGCTAATTCTATCCTGGTGTTCTCTTGACTACTAGCTCCTGGTTATGCCAACATATTACACTATGTCCTGTTCTCTGGGAAAATACTAAGACCACCTTGTTCATTCAACTAAGGTCAGACCTTAGAAGAAGAAAGTTGATGATTTACCTAAAAACATTTTACTTCCTAATGAGCATCTGGTTTTCATTTTGGGTGGAAGGTTAACATATCTTATTTTAGTTATAAATCAGGTACAGGAGCAGATAAATGTATCAGCCAAAAATAATTTCAATGTGAAGTATTATGGGTTAAGTTTCCATCCTCCTCCCAGATGTTGAACACAGAGTTGCAGTTGCATGGTTGGGCTTGACCATTTGGCCACATGTCAAATAAACTTCTACAACAACCAGATGTAGCCATTGCCTTGGAATGAAATTATCGTTTTATTAATTACCCTTTAATTAGTTGACATAGCAGAGAACATGTGGTAATTTAGTTATGACTGGTCTGATTAAGATTTGGTACTTATAGGATAGAATCTGCTTGTGTGATTACTTGTAAATAATCATCACTAGGTGATAGTACCACCTTATTATGAAGAGATATTGTGCATTTTTAACAACTTATAAATGCATGAACACATTCACTAGTTAGATAAACAAAAAAAGAAAGCCTTTAACTTAACGTGTTCCTACTTTCTCGCCTCCTTCATTTCCACGCCAGAATATTGCCAATAATTATTATTATTGGTCACAGGCACATCTTCCTAGTTTAAAAATGTGGTATATGTATACCATGGAATACTATTCAGCTTTAAGAAACAATGGTGATATAGCACCTCTTGTATACTCCCGGATAGAGCTGGAACGCATTCTACTAAGTGAGGTATCCCAAGAATGGAAAGACAAGCACCACATGTACTCACCATCAAATTGGTATTAACTGATCAACACATAAGTGCACATATAAGAATAACATCTATTGGATGTTGGGCAGGCAGGAAGGGGGAGATGGGAGGAGGGAGAAGGGGACGGGTATATGCATACACAAAGAGTGCAATGCGCACCACCCAAAGGATGGACATATTTGAAACCCGGACTTGGGGGGGGGGGCGCAAGGGCAACTTACGTAACCTAAACATCTGTACCTCCATAATATGTTGAAATAAAAAAAAAGAAAGAAATAACTTAAAGTAACAAAGATCATTCAAGTATTTGACTTTAAATATTACAAATTCGTCTAACTTGAAAATTCCATTGATTCAATTTTATTTTTCTTATTTAAAAAGTCAAATCACAACATATTTATTAAGAATCTATTGCTATAGAACTATAAAGAGATATCTCTTCCATGCAAGTTACCTCTTTACTCTTTGGAGTAATGGCATTAGTCAGAATATACTCCACGCTTTTGATTAGACTGCCAAACATTCAAGTATCTTTGTATTCTAGCAAAGATACCCTCATTTCAGGCAATGCTATGCATGTTTTTAACATTTATATTTTTGCATGGTATTTTTTATGCCAGCCCTAAGTTTTAGAAGAAGAAATAAGTGGTATTGTTAAAACTTTATGTATTTTTCAAAGATATAATAGTTTGTAGCTTCTTTTACTTTTATTGTGGTTATTCAATGATATAGTTCCATACAAGATGTCCTCTCTTTTATGATTCTTTGAACTTAAAAAAAAAAAAAAATAATTACATGTACCTTGAGGTGAATTGGACCATATCTATTTTGCATTGTACTTGAGTAATGTTTTGAGTTGGATGTTCTCAGGGTTCTAAAATTAAGTTAATCCATATGTAATCAGGAATGTCCTTAACTAGACAGCCCCGGTTAGCAAGAGATTGGCAGATTATTCTGAAAAACTAGTTAGCAAACCATGGATAACAATTAAATAAGAAAAGACTAAATTTTCTTTAAAATGGATTGTTGCAATAATTTAATGTGGCAATATGATTTTCTATTTTTAATTGCTGTAGACAGTGTGTTTTGTAAAGCAGAATTTTGTCTTCTGAGAGCTAGATAGTTCCATAATTTTGAACCACTTACACTTTTTGACACTTTAGCAAGTATTCTGCCTTTGCAATCCCTTTTGATTTGTGATGGATAAAAGAAAGTAAAGGTTAGTAAAGATATTGTTGCACCTCTTAAACAAACTGAGACAAGACGACTATCTTGGAGAAACTAAATATTTCTCTTTATGAGACTGTATGACCTTATGTTAATTTATCATGCTTTCTTTATAACAATGCTTTATGCCCAGAACAATTATACTTGGCATTGGCACTTAAAAATGTTCCTTTTTAAATTCAAATAATGAGAACTTTGCTTCATATTCCATGTCAATATCAGGATTCAGGGAGGACTGAACTTAATGCATACATGGGTTTTTCATTCCCTTCTCCCCAACAACCTGTATGTAATGCTGTCTCTAATCTCCTACTTGTGTCTTCATTTGCAAAAGTCATTTCAGAAGGAATCGATGACAGTGCCATCTTTTAGTAAGTAACAATAAATCACAGTATACCGCCTGTGATAACTGTAGATGCTCAGTTGTTTAAAATCACCTTTATCACTTAAAATACGTTTTCTTTTGTCTCCAAATTAGTATGAAAATACAGAGAAGGCCGTTTCTTCAATTAAATGTGAAAGATTAATCACTGTAGCCAATTTGTTTCACAATAGAAAAGAATTAAATGTCAAAAATGGAATATTTACTTCTTTAAACCTTGTATGTCTGAGAAGAAAGTATTGGAGAAAAAAATCTGGTGCTTATCTGTATATATTTTGACTGAGTTGACATGAAGGTTTATACCGAACTACAGTCTATTAATTAATACGGAATTACCTAATGAATTTATTCTTATTATAGTTTCACATGCTGTGTTTAGAGGATGACAAATTTTGTCTATAGCCAGAGTAGAACGCGGGGGGAATAATGGCAGCACTGTATCTGAACTCTCCAGCATTCTGGAATATGCCTCTTTTTAGGGGGCAGGAGGAGACTAACCAGGATTCTCCAAAGTACCATCAAAGTAAAACAAGTAAATATAAAAGTGAGAAATGTTTCTTCTCTATTTCTCTCTCTCGCTCTTACTTTCACCACTCTGCACTACTGATTGCAGTGCCACCAGATCAGAATGAACAATTAACTGTCTAATTATTCTAGTCACACCAGCTCACAATGAAATCTTTATTCTGTGTTTACAGCAATCTTTGGCAGAGGCTGTCTTGCTGTTTCTAAACTAAGAAGAACTGCCCTTTGGCTCCTCTCGGCATCAGCTGCCTTGGTTTCAGCCCTGGATGCCAATAATCAGACTTCTTTTTCTTCCAAAGTGGACATTTTTTTTTAGGGTGAAAAGACCTATTCTCATCACACCCCCATATATTCTGGCTGATTTATGTTCTTGCCACCGCAGTTCTTCCTTCCGTATCTCTTTACGTTTTTCCTCTCTCCATAGAACACCACCAGGCAAAACCCCATTTTAAGTCCAAAATTGTAAAAAATGCTTAGCCAAACAGTGCTCACTACTATGAGGGATGAAAAATACAACTACTGGTTTATGGTGAGAGGGAAGTCAAGGAAATCCCTTTTGCTTTTCTAAACTGCTGATTTTGTAACTCAAAAGGCATTCAATAACTTCTCCACCAGGGGAAAACATACCCACTTTTCAGTGGCTCTCTTGATTACTTCCAACTATTTGCTTAAATTCACCAACAGCTGCAGGTCTTTGCGAAGCTTCAGAACTTGGGGAAGATTTACAAATATATAAGGGACTTGAGAGGGTACCATTGGAGTATCTTGGAGATGGCAAGGGAAAACTATTGCGCTATGACAGATGTGGGGAGAGAAGTTAGTACCAATCCAAAGGTGAGAAGGAGGCAATACATTTACCTAATGGAGGAGAGAAAAACACCATGGTTAGCCTTCTTTGGACCATCTGAATGAGTCCCCATCTGAATCTGAGAGTGGAGGACAACCAGTGCTGGGTTTGTTAGCCTAAGTTGCTCAACTGCTTTTTCTAGAACATTGCTCTGCAAGGCTGATGGCATCTTTCTTCCCATACCAGTCTCCAAACCCTGTGTGATGGTTCACCTAACAACCCTTCAATCTCTCCTCTCAGCCCCCAGCACTGACTACAGTCACATTGCCTTTCCGGTGAGAACTGGGTCATAAAATTTTACAGGGCAGAAAGGTAGAAGGGGGCGTTTCAGTAGTATAAACACTGATTAAATTCCCCGGCAACTCTCCCCAAATGAAAGATAATTTTTCTACAAGTATGCACAAGAATGTCAAGAATGCTAAGTCATTTTTATGTTTGTACTTTCCTTTTCCATTTTAATTTTACACTGCCACATGGCACACATGCTAAAAATGTATCCTCTTAACCTGCCGTGTAGCAAACTTTTCACAAAACATTCAAATGGCATATTTTATAGACTGTCCTTTCCCAGGATGCTCAAAGCATTTTTTTGGATACAAAATTAGATCGTCTCCTGACAACTGTCCCATTAGAAAGGCATGGCTACTCATGTATCGGCAAATAGGGAAAATCAAGAGTACTGAAAGGAAAGGTCACACCAAAGTCAGTGACCACAGCCTCATCAGACTCTGAGAACTTGGTTCCTAGCCTCGGTAGACTCGGAGAGCTCCATTCCAACTTAGAATACTTCCCTCTTGCTCTTCATTTGCCTTTTTTTCTCTGGCAGGAAGCAATGTGGCCAGCGAGGAGGCTTGACCTCATCTCCTGCATTCAGTTTAGCTCTGCCTCACTGTTCTCCCACACCCTGGCCCTGATTTCTGCTGCATCAGCTGGCCAAGCCTGCACCTTGGAGGAGATGTGATCAGGGCAAGAGGAGGCAACCACAGGTGCCCTTGTGGCTTCTTGCATGGTTGGGAACTAAGCCTGCCCTGGCCGGGGAGCATGTTTAGTGGGATTGCAAGGGTCACACTTTTCCAGATTGTGCAAATACATGAAAGGGAAAAGCTGGGTCAAGTATGGGGTTCCAGATGGCTGTGCCTCCAGGGTTCTGAGCCAGAGGAGGCTAAGGAAGGTGAGCAGATAGGAACATAAGATTCACCTATAAGCTTGGGTTCAAAAACCCTCTAGTTGCAACTTTTTGTTGTTCTTAGGTAGATTCAATTCCTTAGTGGGGTCCCTTGACACCATCACAGCTCTAAGGGGGTAATTTCCTTTGGTGAAAAGACACACGTCAGAGACTATAGGAGATCAGGGGGCATTTCATTTCAGGGGAGGGGAGTGCAGAGTCAATTTGCAGGCGATTTTTAACAATCATGGAAAACAAAATCCTTCCTGCTGCTCGTGCCAGTAACAGCAGCATTAATAATAATAATAATGGCAACACCGTAGTCAACTCGGAATGTACCAGGCGTCCAACTCCCCAGTTCTCTGTTCCTAGCCCCTTCTTACTTCCTGCCTGGTCTCAGCAGAAAACAAAACAAAACAAAACAAAACAAAACACAAGGCTCTGGCGCTGCCTCTGGGCTGCCCTCCAGGTTCCAGCCCCCACTGCCGCCCCGGAGGCGGATCGCCGGGCAAAGGCTCCCTTCAGCTTCAGCGCAGCCCGTGCTAAGTCTCTGCTCTCGCTAAGGCAGGCTAGGACTCCGCGGTAACGTTTTCTTTGCAAATCTGAAACTTTCACCCGATCCGATCCCCTCACCCCGGGCTGTCCCTCCACGGCCACTACAACAAGCAAAGCCCAAACGACCCGCGCGCAATTCAGAGCCTTCCCCGGGAGTGTCGGGGCCCAGAGACAGGAAATCCGGGGAGTTGGCGATGTCCGGCAGGTGGCACGGACGCGAGACACCACCACATTCTCCTCCCGCTGCCGAGCTCGGGCGGGGGCGCATCGCGAGGCGCGGACCCGGGATCGGCCCCGTAGGTGCCCGCGCCTCCCCTGAGCCCTGGTTTCTAGTCCCCTTCTTGGCGCACAGCGCGCGAGGGACGCGGCCACCCTCTCCCCTCCGCAGCCGGAGGGAGGCGCCGCCGCCCGCGGGGCGAGCGAGGGCGAAGCCGGGCCCGAGCGCCCCCGCAAGCCTCGCTCCTGGGTCCCCAGTCACCATCCCCAGGCGCGCAGGGCCCCCGCTCCCAGCGCGCCGTGTCCGCCACCTGCCCCGCTGCGCCCCGGCTTCCCTGCTGCCAGGGAGCAGCTCCCCCAGCCCAGGCAGCCCCTTCGCGTCCCCTTCTTCCCCAAAGTCCGAGAAGTCGAACTCAGACCGGCCCGTAGGCTCGCCGAGGCGGCGCGCCACGCTGGGGACGGCTTACCCCAGAGTGCGGGCTCCGGGCGCCCCGCGCCACCCCGCGCCCGGACCCCGGGGACAGCCTCGCGGGGCCGGACTCGAGCCTCCCGCCTTACCTGGCACGGCGAGCGACTCTCCCGAGACCTTCGGTCCACACTCCTCCAGGGCGGGCGTCCGGCTCACATCGCTGCCTCCGCCACCGGGCGGCTGGTGTCTCGCTGGGTCCCTTCGCCCCTGCTTGCGGCGCCGGCCCCGGCCCCCCACCCCCCTACCCCCTCTGTCAGAAGTGTCACAGCTTTTCTGCCTTCGGATGTTTTGCAGAGTCTCCGTGCGGTTGCCAGAGTTGGGCACTGCCAGGTGCGCCCCCGAGACCTTCGGTCCACACTCCTCCAGGGCGGGCGTCCGGCTCACATCGCTGCCTCCGCCACCGGGCGGCTGGTGTCTCGCTGGGTCCCTTCGCCCCTGCTTGCGGCGCCGGCCCCGGCCCCCCACCCCCCTACCCCCTCTGTGGATGTTTTGCAGAGTCTCCGTGCGGTTGCCAGAGTTGGGCACTGCCAGGTGCGCCGACCCCGCCGATGCCCTGCCCCGCCCTCCCGCGGCCCCCGGCCCGGCCGGTGAGAAGAGCCGCCTCGTCGCGGTCACCGTCCCCCGAGAGCGGCGCGCTGCCCGCTTCCCCTCCCTCGCGCCTTCCCCAGCCCGAGTGGCTGCTGCCTGCCTGCGCCGCGGGTCCTCATTCCCCCGCTCATGAATATTCCGACAGAGGCTAATGCTGCTGAAGTAAATTGAATTAGCCAATTGGTGCCAGGAATGTGCGCTCCTTCCTTCGGAGGAGCGGTCTGGAACCCCACCAGATGAAAGCAATTAACGTCCGGTTGGCACCCTGTGGTTTAGACCGGTGAGGGGCAAAATGGGTTAATTCTTTAAATGCAGTTTAGATACCGCATTTAAATGTTTAAACTCCTCTATTGGCTGAAGGAGTGAGCGAGTGTTAAGACGGAGAGAGACGAAAGGGGATATGCCGGCGTGGGGGGTGCGTATTTACATCTAAACTTTCCTCCGAAGTTGTCACTTATTTTGCATAAGATTGCGGGTTCTGCAAGAGGCAGTTGAGGAGAACAGAAGAAGGCAAATAGGACCAGAAAGGAGATGAGTATCAGCCTGAGTTTAACCTTGACCTTGACGATGCAAAAGACTAATAATTTTCAAGAGGAAGGGCGGGGGGATGGGGGGAGGTGGCAGACTTTGAGGGAAACCTCACTCGTCGACTTCTCAGAATTTCTCCAAATGCTCAGATTTCCTTCCTTTGCCCTCATAGAAAAACTGTAGATTTTAAGCCTTTGAGTTAAGTAGGGATAGAGCAGAGGTACGTTAAGGCTCAGAAATTTCGGAGGAGGAAGCTGAGACCACCTACCTCCCCCAGATGAAGAGAGTCCCCCAAATCGCAGTTTCTACCATAGGACCATTCTAGAAGGCAATTCCCGTTGGTAGTTCAAGTTACTGTTTCTGGGGTCAAATAAACAAGGTCAACAGGATGTTGTCCTGTCCTCTTGTCCTGACTCCTGCCCTAGAAGAAAATCCACATATAAGTGGACCCGTGCAGTTCATCTTACGTTGTTCAAGGGTCAACTGTAGTGTGTCCAGGTCACATAGCTCGTAAGTAGTGGAGATCAACTTTGACCCAAAGAAATTCGATCAGTAGCCAGAGCCGTAAGGTCACCAGCAGCTTGTACTGCCTCCTTATCTAAAAGGAGAACCAGTTTCTTGGTGCTTTGTTGAAGTTACTTGTCCTTGGTGATAAATTCCTTACCAAAATTTAGAGGAAAAAAGATTTTTTTTTTTTGGATGGTGTGATGGCTAATTTTAATGTGTCAACTTGACTAGGCCAAAGGGTGCCCAGATATTTGATGGAACATTATTCTGGGTGTTTCTGTAGGGGTGTTTTTGGATGAGATTAACATTTAAGTTGGTAGACTGAGTAGATTGCCTGCCAT
The DNA here is from genome assembly GCF_000956105.1 of Propithecus coquereli. Lineage (NCBI taxonomy): Eukaryota > Metazoa > Chordata > Mammalia > Primates > Indriidae > Propithecus > Propithecus coquereli. The sequence continues at coordinate 10,089,327 of NW_012149396.1, read as the reverse complement.
AATGTGGGTCGGCCTCATCCAATCAGTTGAAGGCTTGAATAGAGCGAAAATCTGATCCTCCCCCAAATAAGAGAGAATTCTCCTGCTTAGTAGCTTTCAAACTCAGATGTCAGTGTTGCAGATGTTGGACTTGTCAGCCTTCCTAATTGCATGAGCCAATTCCTTATATCTATCTACCATTTATTGATTTTGTTTCTCTAGAGAACTTCAACCAATACAGATAGATACACTTAGGGACTACTACTATTTGTGAATTTCCCATGGATGTCTGAATATCTCCATCTCCCAGCACATTGTTTGGCACGTGGTATGCAATTGTTTTTCTTAAGATTTCCCAGACCTATTATTCTATTTTTTCCTGTTGTTTTAAAAAAATGTGAGTGAGACATGTTCACATTTAAATACACTTTATCTTTGAAGTACTAAAACTGGGCTATACTTTATTAGATTAAAGCAAAATTTATAAATGTTATATGAGGGGAGAAATTTTAGTATTACAATCTTAGGGGTAAAAATGATCAAGTTAATTCTTTGAATTCAACAGTTGTTGAGTACCTACTAAATGCAAGGCATGTATCTACTCAAATGTTTTCTGTTAAGATTCACTTTAAACAGTTGAGGATCTGCCATATTTTATTCTCTGAAACTTCAGGTTGTTTAAAACCCTTTATTAAAAAAAGTATTGACTGTTTTATTCCCGTATTAAATACTTATGATTTTCCCCATAATGATTCCTTCCTTACAATGCTCTGTTGGTTCCTCCTTTTATAGAGAGAATCCTCTTAGGATTTAGAAGCAACATTTCACAGAAAAGTCTTCAGATGTTGGAATGTTTATTTATATGACTATGTTAACATTAGTTTACGGCCCATAAAATATTATCAGGATGCGTGCTTCCTAAGAGTCCCAGTGGGCAGTGTAGGGGGAGGACCGCCAGAGTCTCAGGTGGGACATAGGCTCTCCTTTGGAGTGAACCAAGTTAATGAGTCTGCAAAGAGGAAATAATGATACCCTCTTTATTGAGTGCTTGGCTATTTGCAAATTGCTCTCTTGTATGCTCTCTCATTCCATCCTCCTGGCAACCCTATGAATTCAGCATTATTATCCATATTTAATTGATGAGGACTCAAAAGCTCACAGAGATTCAGGAACACTCATAGCTTCTCCTAGGAAGGGTTAGAGCAAGGACTTTAATCCAGTGACAAAGTCACCTTCTCAGTGAAGCCATCTTTGACATCTCCCTCTGCCCACCCTCCCTCTGCCCCGCCATGCACACACATGCTTCTTTTCTGGTAGAAATACAATTCCCTTCCTCATGTTCCTCTAGGACTTCTAAGATATGTAAAGAAATAATTAGAACACAATGTGTTGTTCTTAACGATAATCAAAAGCAACCTGAAGTGAGAAACTTTGTCTTAATCGTTTTTGTGTCCTCCAGTTTAGCTGAATGTGAGACGGAAATCCCACCAACACCACCAATCCCAGCAAACTTTTGAAAATGTGTCCCATCGACTTTCTGGGGCTATTCGGATTACACAAAAAGTGAGCAGGTGCTTTCAAAATTTAAAAACACCAAAGGAGGATATTATTATTATTATTCAAAAATAGATTCAGAAGCAGATATAATAATTTTAGCCTTGACCTCTGGCTGATAAATTCTATGGGTGAGAAATCAGTTTCAGCATTTTTATGTCAGCTACTGTTTTTAGGACATGGATGGATAACACTCGCTCAAATTATAATCATCTGGTTAATAATAGGACTAAACTGGCCCATTAAGCAAGAAGGTATTAGTCTGGGAAAGGTGAGTCTGTGTGTGTGTGTGTGTGTGTGTGTGTGTGTGTGTGTGCAATCTTTCTGCAGTTTACGTGTTTTCTGTGAATGAGCAGCGTTAGCCACTAGTATAACTGTATTTCTCTAAAGAAGGGATCTGCTTTTCTCATACAGCATGATCTTTATTAAGAGCTCCCAAGGTTGCAGAGTTAATGACAGAGCTGAGGCTCCCGACCCTTGTTCAATGCTATTTTCGCTACCCCACACTGACCCGACTGGCAGCCACTGCCCGTATGGTGTGGTTTATGGTTTTAAGATTGAGATGAGAGATAGGCAGCTCAATACCTCGTTATAATTAGTCTCCTGAGTCAGCTAATACCCTTCTAATGCAGTTTGGCGATCTAGATTATTCAGTATTACCCATTCAAGATATTTTTGGATTTGTAATGACAATTATTTAGTAGAACTGATGACAATGACACACTAAAAACACTTTCGTGGCTTCACAGCCTATCTTTTCCATAAATATTCATTAATGAATACTTGTTTTGGTAAAAAAATGCATACATGCAACATTCACAAAATTAGGAATTCCTATTAATCTATGGTTCTTTATTTTCTGAAGCAGTAATGTACAATTCAGGTGATGTTTCTGTACTGATTTTACTAAGGCCATTTGCAGTTTTGTGTTACCTTACTTTTGTTTTTGTGTGACATACACGCTTATTCTGTCTTTCGAATTTGTAGGATAATCAATGAATTTCAGTCATTTTCAGAAGAAGAAATTGGTTCTTTCACTGTTAATGTCTGTCAATTCTTGTGTATGTCTCACTGTGTTTGTGACTATAATAGAAATGCATCCCACCACCATCACCTCCAAGGAAAACTAGCTGTAGAAACTCTGTGCTTGTGACAACATTCTTGAAGTTGACACTACTGATCCATTCAGTTGAATCTGACAAACTCGAATACAGTGTCCTTGCTATGGGCAAGGTGCTGTGCTAGTTACTGTAGATGTTTCAAAGAGAAATAAAACCAGTGACTGCTCTCAAGGAGTTTATAATCTGGGAGAGGGGCCTTGATATTTTGCAAAATAAAAGATCTAAGGCAGGAATGGATAGTTTCTATTAAAGAGTCAAAAAGGAAGTTCTTCCTGTGAGTAGAGGAAGATTCTTTTCAGGAGGGAAGGGACAGGAGGATGGTCCATGGAAGCAGTGATTATTGGTCTGGCTTCTGAGGAACGGATATTATTTGGATTTGGGGCAAGGGGCGGAGTGACCGTCAGTGGAAGAGGCTTGGAGCTGGCAAAGCACGGCAGGGGTTAGAGGGACCACTGTGATTGCACTGAGCCCAAGAACACATGACATTAAAAGGAGATAAGACTAGAAAGATAGGTGGAGCCCAGAGGGCCTTGGACACCATGTGGAGAAATGTATAAGCTATTCTAACGGCAATGAAGAAGGTGCGGCTTTTCAGCCGGGATTAACACGCCTACAACTGTGTTTGTATTTGAGTGTGGAACATTTCAAAGTGGGAGTCTGCAGAAACGGGGTCCAACTGGGAGACCTGCAGTAGCCGAAACAAGATGTGATAATGGCCTGAACCAGAGAGGTAGCAGCAGCACCAGGAAGGGGAGTGGAGACAGAAAAGAATAATAGCATGTGTGTTAATGTCATACTGAAATAATGTTTCTTCCTGCCTGTCCTGCATGCTCCTGCCTCAACAACCCTCTGACACACACACACACACACACACGCATGTGCATACATGTGTACACACTTGCACGCATGCAATACACACGCACAGTGAGCTCCTCAAGACTGTGGTTTGAATTTTCCTCTTTGTGTCCCAGCACACAGCACAGCGCCAGGCATTTTGCTGGCACTAGATGATTGTTGTCTGAACGGAATTAAAAGCAACTGATGTGGGCATCAAGGAAAATGAGGAATTACGAAACGCCAATCCTAGCTAGCAATGGATTTCAGTAGGCAAACTAGAAATATTCTTCTATGTCTTTTATTAATTGCTGTTGGAACAAAGAGCAGGCCTGGGGTTGAAGATGACTTTTTATTATAGAAATATCTGAGAAGATGAAAACACCTGGTGGAGCTGGTGGTGGGCTCAGCTGGAAAATCGCGTGGCTAGAACGTAGCTTCTCTCTGAGGTCTGAAAAAACTTCTTTTGTGAACTTTTGAACGTTTTATCAGAGTTTCTTTTTAATCATCTAAAAGATGTGGTAGCCAGAATAAAGTTTCTCCAAAGATGTCCACGTCCTAATCCAGAACCGGTATCTATGTTAGATTACATGGCAATGGGGAATTAGGTTGCTAGTCAGCTGACATCCAAACAGGGTGATTGCCCTGGATTATACAAATGGCCCCAGTGTAATCACAAAGGTCCTTAAAAGTAGAAAAAGGAGACACAAGAGGCAGAGTCGAGTGGTACCATGTGAGTACCCGACTGGTCATTGCTGTCTTTGGAGATGGAGGAAGGGGCCATGAGCCAGACATGCGGGTGGCTTCTAGAAGCTCAAAAAGACAGAAAAATTCTCACCCTAGAGCCTCCAGAAAGAAGCACAGCTCTCCTGACACCTTCATTTTCTCCTAATGAGACACATTGAGACCAATGCCTTCTGACCTCCAGAACTGTAAGATATTATTTAAACCACTAATTTTGTGGTAATTTGTTACAGTGGCAATAGAAAACTGATACAGAAAGGATAACCACCACACTTCCTATTTTGGATATATTATTATATTTTAGGGTACATGGTGCCTAAGCTACATAAGCTATGATTGTACGAAGTCTTGAAATTCAACTATGCAATATGTTTTGTTATAAAATTTCAAATCTTGGCTTGTATATGTGACAGCTTCAGTGGCGTGAAGGCAGAGTGCATGTTCTTTGATGATGTCATACTGTGTGCAGGGAGACCGATGGTTTTAAATTGAGCATCCAGTTGAGCCCCTCAGGCCGTACTCCTGGATGTGACACTAGCGTCCCAACAATTGTGAATACAACACCAATGCATGAAAACCACAGTGCGTACTTGGAAGCTTGTTTGAGTCACCCAATTTGTGTTTCACTGAAACTAAACCATCATGTTCCGATCGTCATTTTCACATAAGTTCACTTTCAAGTAACATATCGTATGGAAGAATGGGTTTGAATAATTTCTACTTTCATTATTGCTATTTGTATTACATGTGTCATGTGTAGTGATTAATAATTCAACAATGAGAGTAATAACAATATTAAATATTATATCTTCATATAAAAATGTAAGCTATCAGTAACTGAGAGGCAATTTCTATGTTTTAGCACTGTGCGGGTCCGGACTATTATTTTTGTCTCAATGCTTCATCAAAACATAAAGTAAATGGCAGAAAAAACATATGAAATATATTCATTGCTAAATTCACATGTACACTCAGCATGACACATATGCATAATGATCACTCCTGATTCATAACAAATCTCTTAAAAGCTGGCTATGGTGCATGTTATTTAAAAATACACTAATTTCTAAAATTATCATGGACTTTAAATTAATTTTTGAACAGGAACCTCTGGTGAGTAAAGTTGTCACATGTAGATAGCATTGCTGCAATTCTCGATATGCAACTATACCAAATGTTAAGAGAACATAAAGTAGCCTAAAAATAAAGTATAAAATACGATGACTAATTTTATGTGGAGAGGCTTTGCAGATGAAGGAAACTTGATTTGCAAGTCTCTTTGTAAGTAAAAACTATTTATTATTCTGACAGTATTTTAAAGTCATTATGCAATAAATAATTGCAAGAAACAGCTCTCAATATACTTATTGATAACCTATTAAAGACAAAGTTGTAGATTATCCAAATTAGAGGATTAATGCTGTGTAACACCAGAAAATTAATAGCCACTATTTATATATTTTTTGGTCATTGAAAACCATTGAGAATATGAAGGTAGTGAGTATAGTGGCTAAGAAGGCTACTTGTGGAGCCTCACAGTCTGAGTTTGAATCTTGGCATGGCTACTAGCCAGTGACCTTGAGCAAGTTGTGTAACCTTGTTGTGTCTGCATTTCCCTCTCTGTAATGTGGGTGTAATAATAGTATCTACCTCATAGGGTTCTTATGAGGATCAAATTAGATAATCCATGACAACTGCTTAGCACACTCTGGCACATAGTAAGTAAACATTAGCAATTACCCACCATTATCATGTTTATTGTTACATATGGGGTACATGTGATATTTTGATATGTGCATACAATGTCTAATGATCAAATTGAGTAATTGGGATATCCATCACCTTAAACATTTATCATTTCTTTATGTTGGGAACATTCTAAATCTTCTAGCTATTTTGAAATGAACAATAAACTCTTGTTAACTATGTTACACTACTGTGCCACCTATAGAACACTAGAATGTATTCCTTCTATCTAACTGTATTTTCGCACCCATTAATGAACCTCTCTTCATCCCTTATACCCTCTACCCTTCCCAGATTCTGGTAACCATCATTCTACTCTCTACTTCCATGAGATCAATTTTTTTTTTTTAGCTCTTACATATGAGTGATAACATATGATGTTTGTTACCCACTATTGTTAATAAAGAGTTACAAAGATCCCTCCTTTCCTATGCTTTTTAATGTCATCTTTGTCAAGAAAGGAGACCGAAATATTTTGCTGAATATTATTTGTGCTGGTGTTAAACTAATAAAAATCACATAATTTTCTAATATGAAGGATCTTAGAGATGGTCAAATGTCCAACCCTCTCATTTGAGTATTGAGCAAACTGAGCTAGAGAGAGTCAAAAGCACTTGCCCAGAGTCACACCATTTATTCCTCTGCAAGTGCACATTGGGTGTTTCTTGAATCACGTGGATTTGGGAACCAAATCAGCTTTACAGAAGTAAAATTTTCATACTTACAAGGGGGAACAGGCTTTGTCAGTGTGGGATAAACAGAGGGGAGAGGGACAAAAGATTGGAAATCGAAATGTTTTTCACATGAAGGCAGCATGCACCGAACCATCCAATTGAAACTATTTGGAAAAAAATAGGAATAAAGCTCACCTCTGAAAGTGGTGGGGTCGTGAATTTATCCCAGCTTTTACACATCGAGTGGACCTAGGCAAGTTCTTCTTTTCTTTTGGTTGCATTGTCTCATCTGTGAATCTGACAACTGATCAAACTGCCTCCCAGGATGCTCAGGAGCTCAAAACAGATCCAACTGTGAGAGAGGGACCAGGAAGAGGTCACAGATGTCACCTCAGTAGGCAGGTTGAGCCAGAGTTGGGTCCGACTCTTGCAACCTCTTGGGATCAGTAATCTGCGTGAGTACCCTGCACTGAAACAGAGAATTTTGGATATGACTTTTTAGTATAGTTAGAGCCCACTACAATGAGAACCTGGAAAGGGAGAGACAGCAAAAATGTGGAAGATGGGTGAGGGAATAAGAGAATGAGGAAGGGAAAGAAAAGGAATGATAAAATCTTTATGTCTGGTTTGTTGATTTTGCCTTTCATATAGTTTATAGGTAAAAAGAGATAGAATGAATAGAGAAGTAAAGAAAATCTAGAAGGTTTGTGAAAGAGGAAGAGGGCACCATAAACATGCCATCAAAGGTACATTTTGTTGAGAAGATTCTTTTCAAAAGGGATGGGAACGGCTGTCCAACAAGAGATTATGTGGCTAGGTACCCTGACTATCAGTTCACTCAGGATGTACCCTGGGGAAATATTTTTCAGCAAAGCCAATCCTTCCCAGCAAGAAGTGTGATGTGAACTTTAGATCAATAGAGAAAGTAGACTTATTTTGGAGATCTTACAGAAGAAAAAGGGACAGGACTCTTAGAAGAAATTTGTTGTGGTTTTACTTAGCATGTTTAGGCATAAAAATTCTCACCATTCTTTCCAGAAACAAAATAATGGGATTGAAGTAATCGAGCCTTTTTTGTGGGGGACAGTGGTAGTGATATCTTTGAAAAAGAGAAAGACATATTTGGGGATATAAAACTATACCCCAGGGGAAGATGGAGTTTAACCACATTCCAAGAATTTTTCACGTAAGGAGCAATGAAGGACTACAGTTTGTACGTGATGGTGTTAATGATGTTGAGAATGATACCAACAGTAATAACAACTAGCATTTATTAATTGTCTACCATGTGCCAGAGACTGTACCTAGGCTTTGCATGCATCATATTATTCAATTGCACCACCACCATTGAAGATGGCCACCATGATTATCCCCGTAGATGAGGACAGTGAGGCTTAGCGAAGTTATCTAATTTTACGAGAGTCCAGAGACAATTGGGTTGTAGGGGCAGCTTAAGGAATTATCCCAGTCAGTATGCTGTTAGTGGAAGTCTTTCAGGTGTAGAGAACAAGGGCACAAGAGTGATTTCTTTATACAGATGGTGGAGAGTCTCAGTGAGGAAGGAGGGCAGATAGATGCAGCTGTCTGAGAGCACAGCTCAGCGTGAAACAGAGGAAAGGAGCAGGTGCCACCTGCCCTTACTAGGGCAAGGCACCACCTACAGGCGGAAGGCGAGAGAGTATGTGGGTCCAGTTTGATGCCTCATAAGGTGAGAATTAAGTGGTTGGTGGGGGCTGCAGTCACCTCGAGGCTTGACTGGGGATTTTATTTGTTTCTGAGCTCTCTCCATGGCTGCTGGCAGACCTCAGTGTCTTCCCACATGGCCTCTCCATAGGATGCCTGGGCTGGCAGCTGGCTTTGCTTTCTCCAACACTGCCACACAACAGTCTTTCAAGAGAACGATTAAGAGAATGGCCCAGACGAAAGTGCGGTCTTTTTTTTTCTCTCTTTTTTTTATTTCAGCATATTACGGGGGTACAGATGTTTAGGTTACGTATGTTGCCCTTGCCCCCCCTACCCCCCCAAGTCCGAGCTTCAAGTATGTCCATCCTTTGGGTGGTGCGCATTGCACTCTTTGTGTATGAAAATACCCGTCCCCTCTTCCCCCTCCCCCCTGCCCGATGTCCAATAGATGTTATTCTTATATGTGAAAATGCAGTCTTTTTATAACCTAACCTAACCTCACTCTTGCTATATCATGTGAGTGAGAAGCAAGCTACTCAATTCAGCCCCCACTCAAGGGATGGAATTCCACAGAGCTCAAATGCCGGCAGGTGCCATCCCTGGGGAATATCTTCGTTACCTTCATGATCACACCCTCTTAGTAGTCACTCCTCTTTCTGTGTCTCCAACCTCACTTTCCTCTTTTTCTCTTCCTGCAGTGATGGTAGCCTTTTAGACTCCTTCAATAACTTCTCACATCTGCCAACCCCTTTGCTCTGTCATTGTATGTCTTTTTTTTTTTTTTTTAACAGTTCATATGCTTTCTGATTAAAATCCTACATGCCCATGGCTTCAAACATATACTTCTTCCTACATTTTTTTTTTTTTGTCTCTTGTTCTGACCTCAATCTTGAGCCTCTACCCAATTCATTGCTTGCTGGACTCCTTAACCTGTCCCATAACCAATCTGGCCAAAAAACAAATTTGCCACCCACATTTTGTCCCCCTCTGCTCTCCTCTAGGTCAGGGAAAGTTACAACTCTTCATTAAGTTGTAACTTGATGCACAAATCAGAAACCCACTTCAGGCATCCCTGAAATGCTTCCTTCTTAGTCATCCTTAACACCCAGCCAGTTATTTTGTTCTATTCATTCTAATTTCTAATTATTTCTTGGAGCTACATCCTCTTTTCCATCCTGACTGCTACCTATTTCAATTAAGGTCCTCCTCATCTCTTTCCTAGATTGTTAGAACAGTCTGCACAAAGGAATGCCTACCTGCAACGCATTGCTCCTCAAACCAGTTCTTTCCCAAAGGCAAATATCATCACGTTTCTCGTGTGTATATAATTATATGCTGGCTCCCCTACACTTAACAGAATGAAATCTGAAAGAGATACTAGTGTAGTGGAGGAAGCATTATTGACTGAGGTTGGGTACATTAAAAAAATACTTTAAGCCTCAGTTTCTTCATCCACAAAATGGAAATAATACCATCATTGCAAAGTTGTTAGGATTAAATGAGATAACAGAAACTTCTGCACGGAGAATGGATTATCCTAAATAGGGGTTACTGTTGCTAACAGGCTGGCTGCATATCAAGTTTTATCTCTGTTAATGCAATTAGCACACCTAATTCACTAAAAATGTCATGCTCTCTGTTTTCCTTTCACTTTGAAGATGCTGTTTTTATTTTTTTTGTTATTTTTTTTTCTACTTGGAACACCTTTCCTATCCACTTTCCCACCTGCTCTTCGGCTTGCTGCTCGGCAAACTTTGGTTCCTCTTCCAACTTCACTTTCCTCTTCTGTTGGAACCTCTTTGATTACTTCTTACCCACGCAGGGCTCTTGTACCTTCTTTTATAGTGGCACAGCTTTATTGGATGCAGTCATTTCTTTGCACATCTCACCCCAGAGGAAACTGTAAAAACTGAGAGTAGAGAGTAGGTCTTTTCATTAACTGTGTATCCCAGATGCTTAACACCATATCTACCAGAGACAATAAACAAATATTTTTTTAAAAAATAGATAAATATTTTCCAACATGTGGAAGAATACTG
>NW_012149396.1:10076787-10077948 GCF_000956105.1 Propithecus coquereli | reverse complement strand
GTGATTTCACTGATATTTCAAACACTGATTACGGAATTTGTGGGAGAATTCTGGCTGCTGGAAAGCTTGGCAATACCAAAGAGTGTTAAACAGGTTTCTAAGCACTTCCACAGATCTAGTTTATGTGGCAGAAGACATATGACTGATTCGGTCTTAGGAAGAAACCAAGGGAAGAAGCCAAAGAAGAAAGTTTATTAGGTTTAGATTGAAAACAAATTTTGGATCCAGCAAACACACTTTTTCTTTCAGATCATTCAAAGCCATAAGTGCTAGCTAAGCTGCTGTAATGTATGAAGAACCTCTATACAAAAACAAAAGGCATTCATTTTTACTCGCAATGGTGGATAGGAAAAAATTACAGGAATAAGAAATGCATCATAGCCCTTTTCATATTATGGATTTTAGATTTTTTTTTTTTTTCAGGGAAAAACCAGGGAGACAACCAGTTATCTCATTTAAGGCAAGTAGATTGTAAAGGTGGAAAGGCTTTAATCCCATATTAACATATGCAGACAATGCTGCTAGTACTAAGGGGGAAAAAGAGTATTTGAAATGAAAGGATTATGCCAGGAAAACTGACAGTGTGATCCTCAAACAAAGGGAAACATCCTAAAAATATAAGAAAGTGGAAGGTATTGAAAATGCATTCAATAAGAGCAAGGACAGGAAGAGTTTGGATGTGGAGTTTAGAATGAACAAAGAGACAAAATTAAATAGAAGTAGAAATAAAAATGTAGAAAAAATAAATGTTGAACATTTATAAGCCATTATTAGAGAACACAGTAGAAGAATGTAAGTAGAAGACAGTTGGGTTTGGAATATGTTGTTTCATTCATTATTTTCGCCTGAACTTTAGAGAATATGTCTTTTCAACCATGTTTTTGCTGGAGTCTAAGGGTAGTATAAGTTACTATTTGCTGCTAATATTCTATGACTCCAGAGTAAAAAAGGTTGAGTTATGTATAATCCTCATGCAATAAGTTTGTTGAAAATTTTATTTATCCTATGGGGAATCTGATCAAATCTAATGATATATTTTGCTAGAGGACCTAAGTGTGGTGAGTTGCTACCAGGTTTTGTTCGATTCTCTATTAGGAAGGTAGCATGTGATAACTAGGGACAAGCTTCTCATTTTACCTTCCTGGCAAAAGGATAATGTCT
>NW_012149396.1:10076229-10076737 GCF_000956105.1 Propithecus coquereli | reverse complement strand
CATATCTACCAGAGACAATAAACAAATATTTTTTTAAAAAATAGATAAATATTTTCCAACATGTGGAAGAATACTGCTTTTTCCCTATAATTTTAAGGTAATAGTCAAATTGACTATTAAAATTTGAAAAATCTAGCTCAGGTCTATGGTGGAGGGGATAAATTCACTCTAGAATATGTTGCAATTAAAAATACAAGCAGAAACTCCATTTAAAAAGACCACAGAAGGATGAAGCATGTCTTAATTAAGTAAGAGAGAGAACAATTACAGGGCAGGAAATGAGACGAAAGGCTTTTAAAGAAGAAATTTATCTGCATAGAAAAAAAGGAAGAAATTGGAGCAAGAATAACAGAAACCAAAGAACAAACAAAGGAATAATTTATATATAGGATGAAGTCGATGGAGAAATAAAAGAGGTCACACCATGGCAAATTCATCTGCTTTGCAAGAAGAAAAGGCAGTGCTCGACTGGAGAGAAAACAAATAGATTGGATGGTGCTGAAAGAGA
>NW_012149396.1:10073642-10074454 GCF_000956105.1 Propithecus coquereli | reverse complement strand
CTACCAGGTTTTGTTCGATTCTCTATTAGGAAGGTAGCATGTGATAACTAGGGACAAGCTTCTCATTTTACCTTCCTGGCAAAAGGATAATGTCTGCATGAGAACACATGTTTTGGAACGCAGGAAGAGACAGGTGACTACAGGGCTGTGGTGAAGAAGATGATGGTATAGGAGAGATAAAGACTGAATTTCTTACAGAGAAAACCAGCAAAATTTTGCAGAGAGGTGTTAAAGAGGGTTTGTACGTTTGAAAGAGAAATTGATGGATTTAGAGTGAGAACATTCAAATCACCTTGTAAAAACTTTGGGGAATAGGAAAGCTAGGGCAAAGTATTGATGTTTTATACAGCAGATTCCTGCATAAAGCCAATAGAATGCTGTTGGGGATATCCCACTCGCCCAGGAAAAGAGCATAGGGGGAAAGCAACAGCAACATCTCATCTCCCCAAATATCACACAGCAAAATATTTTTGGAGTCAAGCAGGCAAGGTAATCAGGGAAAGAAGAAGGAAGTGGAAGTGACCAAAAAATGTTTTTTAAGAGAAAGAGCATAAAAACAAGATTTGGGGTGATAACACCTCTTTAGTATAGCTTAGATGTGCAAGATCGTGAATGGCTTATTAAACCTTAAAAGTCCTAGAAAAGTGGGTATAGCAAATAGAAAAGTAAAGATAAAACAGGAGATGGTTTAAAATAAATGGAATATGATCATATTGAGTTTCTAAGACATTGATGTGGCACATTTCTAGGAATGCAGTTTTGGAAAATACAAATCTCCAAGTTGTATGTGAATTATTTTTATAATTTATTCA
>NW_012149396.1:10070271-10072248 GCF_000956105.1 Propithecus coquereli | reverse complement strand
ATACTAAAGGATTACCACCATAGGGACAGGAGAAACAACAAATAATGAATATGATTAAAATATTAGTTAATATTTTTTACTATATGGTCTTGAAATCTTTCCAGTTGGTACATTTGTCTTGCCAGAAAAGCTGATGAATGTGACATTACAAAACCCATCACTGCCCGGCAACGATTGCACTACATTGTTTGTGTTCTCTCTCAGAGCGCAAGGCAAGGATTTTTCATTAAATGCATCATTTACAGCTCACTGCAGTGGTTCCACAAAGTCAATACATACCCTTAACAGAGAGCGAAGAATGAAGCATGTGAAAGAGAAAGAGAGTCAGAGTCTATGAGTCCAGCAACTGTCGGGAGATCTAGGTGCTCGTTCCATCTGTCCCAGGCTCACTGCCGGTGGCATTAATAGCGACCAAATCCAAAGGATGTGTGTCCTAATGTCAATCTACCCTCATCTGGGCTCACTTGACACTGGGTTTCTAGGGCTGGGAGTAAAGTGGGAAATAGTGGGCAAGTACTATTTCGAGGGAAGTTAATAAACCAGCTGGGATATTGTCATCATATTTGAGTCCCTAAAGTAACAGGACATCTTTTCCCAAAATGGAGTAAAGTGACCATTTAATGACTTTCCTCTTCCCCAGCAACTATCAAAACCTTCTTAAGGGAGAAGTAAAGTGAAGATTCCTTCTCAGTGACATTTTGGGTAGCAATCTGTGAAACATCGGTAGTGGTTAGGCTGACTGTGACAGTAGTGGCTTTAACCGGTCCTAGATTCTGAAGCGATGCCAAGTATACATTATTAACTCAGGTGGTGATTCACTTATTTCATAAACAATTTCTGAATCGATACTATGTGCCAGGCACGTTGTGAGGCACGACGGATTAAGAAATAATGACACAGCCATTTTCCGAAGTTGAGGGTTGAGCTAGTGACCTAGAACCACAGCAAGCAGGTACCAAGAATTCCTGACAAATAACTCAATTAAGGTAAATGTAGTTGTGTCTACAAGTACATAGTTATATTATTAGTAATACAGGACATTTAATTCATCAAAAAAACTTAAGAGATGGAAAATCACTCATAGTAATGATGATGGTGATGATTTTGCTTTATATAGATTGGTCTACCTATAAAAAGAAAACCAACAGTATTCTTCTATAAAGAATTTAAAACTTTTTAATGATTTAAATTTACTATGTCATTAATATAGCAGGATAAGTAAGTTAGCCATGTGTTCAAGGAGTAGGGAAATTAATGTGCTCGTGGAAATTTGGTGATGAATCTTGAGTAAATTCCTACTCATTTTAATTTCTTTATTTTAGATTACTTCAAAATCTGTGCTTGTGAAGGAATTCTGAGTATATTAATACCTACAAGTTAAAAATACTTCCTAGAATCCTTTATTTTTAGGGTAATTTTTCCCCCTCTTTTCAATGACTTTTGGTGATTTAGTAAACAGTGTGAATAAACAAACCCATGTTGTGTTTATGGAGAAATCAAGGCCACCAGGAGAGTATTATTTTGAAATAAAAACCTTGTACCAGCACAGGCTGACTGTTCCTACCTGGGTTCCAGCCCCTGCAGCCAAGATCTCAGTTAATCTCTGGGAGAAATTAGGTTTTACGGGTGCCCTCAATGTTTCCCTTCCTTCCCTGGTTTCTGAGAATTTACCAGAAAGTCAAAGAAGCAGCGAAGAAGGAGCATGCTGGTGGGCAGCCTCCCTGAGCTAAAATGAAAAACAAAGGCCTCAAGATTTGCAAAGGGAAATCTGGCTGCTGGGGGCTTTGTCTTTTTAGTTTGCTTCTTTGTTCTCTTTTGTGCTCAGGGCCACCATTATGGCTGGGGCTGATTCCAGCTGGTACTCACTCTGGCTTGGGTAACCCAACGCCATTTAAATCTCTGCATTTGCCGAAGCAGATCCAAATTATTTATTATTATTATGATTTTGGTAAAAGAATTTCCCATTTGGGCATAGGT
>NW_012149396.1:10044685-10069246 GCF_000956105.1 Propithecus coquereli | reverse complement strand
CCATCATGTTCTCAAGGCTCATCCAAGTTGTAGCATGTATCAGTACTTTTTTTGTGCTAAACGTCTTATATGTAATTACAACAGCCTTTGAAGCGGGTACTTGGGTGTTGTATTCCAATTAACATGTGAACAGAAAGAATATGCCTGGCGATGATTAGGTGACTTGCCTGAGGTCATCGGCTAATCAATTTCCAGAATGAGCACTTTTAGCCGTTCCTCTATTTGTGGGAAGATTCTTCTGTGGGGCAGTTTGAGACTTGGATGTCCTTCCAGAGACTGATGCAGAAGAAGGCCTTAGATATTCCCTGTTGTCATCAGCACTGTCTTGGGAGAGAGTAGGACCATAACAGGTCCCGTGGTGCCAGCTGAGCTTTCATTCAGGAAATGTAAATATGTTCCGGTGCCCTCTGGAGAACAGGCTGTTGTGAGAAGGCCTAAAATAAACAGGTATTGAAACAGTGGTAGGTTTTTTCCCCCTGTTGAGGTTGGAGTTTTCCTGAGGCATTGAAGTGGACACACTTTGGGGATAGTGACCCCCAGTTTGCTGAAAGGCCGTGGGGAGGCCAGTCTGAAGTGGAAGGAAATGACTCCCATTTGTACAAGATACCTTTCCCCATGGCCCCCTCCAACATCTGGAGTCTCATAAATGCTATCAATTTTTATAGCCCCCACTCACCCAAACGAAGCACATTTGCTTTCATAAACCTCCATCAAAGTTTCTTTCTGTGCTTTCACTTTTTGCTCCTCAAGCCATATTGCTGATGTAAACCTTGTTTCTTTCACTTGTGAGAATACTAGGTTAACAAACAGGTGGAGCAGACAGTGACGTCCAGACTCTGTTTTGCCTAATCCGATGAAGGCCCTCTAATACCAGGTCAATGTCATGTGTTTGAGTGAACTAAAGAAATAGAATTCCAGTGGCATAGAACAATCCTGGAATGTCCTTATGGGCTTCAGAGGGAGAAGATCAGTCCCCTAACTCCGAAATCTCTACAACCTTGGGCATGGTAGATGGCGGGGAAGTGTGCCCTCTCCCCTCCTCAGTCACACTGCCTTTGAGACAGATACGTGCCCACTAGACTTGTGCTGTGGTTCATTATCCAGGGCCTCATGCTGGCCAACTGCACTGGAGCACTAGAGTCCCCTGTGATGGGTGTATTTGCCAAGTGACTCTGGAAAGGAAGGAAAGATTTGTGGTCGTACCCACACCACCTAGTCAGTTCTTGGCAGTAATGGACTGAGTGTGCACTTGGTTAATTCAGCAAAGTCCCACTGGCCACCTTTCGTGTATGTGCCAGCACAGTTCCAGGAACCTGGGACACATTGGTGAGCTCCAGAACCCTGTGACGTTGCACCCGATACTCCGGTGCCTTGTGAATGTCATGGCCCTTACCTTTTCTATTCTTTTTTCTAGAAAGAAAAAACAAAAACTGGTGAGTATGTATTTTTTGGACATTTCACTGATAATTAAAATCTCCATCAAAGGGGAAGTTGGGCAGATTCAAAATCGAACCCATTTTGCTACTTTATTTCAGTTCTGTTAAAAAGAAATTACACGGAGTCGTAGTTTCACCTAATAGACAAAACGCCATCTTTGCATTATGCTCCTATTTCAGTTGTCTGCGCCAACCCTCACGCTGGTTCCGCGGCTAACTGAGAGCTGGCTCACTTCTGGAGCTTGTTCTGGACGGGTTTCATTTTTGTTTTACTTCACTATCGCTGTCAAAAAAGACCTGGGAGATTTTCTCAACACGTAAACAGAGAGGGAATATATTTCGTAGTCCTTTTCTTCAGAAGTACGATCTAGATAAATTCGTGCATGTTTATCTCCACCCATCACAGCACAGCACAAGCTAGTTCAATTACCTCAGCAACAAGCCAGCAATGCAACTTTATCATTTCAATTTCTCATCTTTTCTCTTTGACTTGATGTGTGTTCTATGCAGTATATCAGCAAAATCTCATCAAACCCAGCCTCCTTTAGGCTAATAAATCTCAGTCACAAATTAATCTCACACAAAATGAAAAAAGGAAGATCACAAGAGGAAAAAGCTAATGGCCACAGTCAGTCACCACTGTATTTCCCCAAATAAATACTCACAAACCGTGCTGTAGAAGTTTCCAGATTCTTCAAGCAGTGCCAAACTGGTACCACATTGGTCTGTCGCTTTCATTTCTTTGACTATCATGAATCTGTGAGGGCAATCTGACCTCTGGGTGATTGTTTATTCAACCAATAACCGATAGTTGCTGTCCCAATCAAATCGGTGAGAATTGCTCACACAGCTTAAAGGATAAATACATTCCCCAGGGAACTTGGATCCTTGGTGACATCAATCTTCCTTTTAGCATAAGAATTAGAGAAGCAGTGGGTGCGTTTCTGTCATTAAGATCGAAATGTCCCTTCAAACACCTAGATGGACCCAGAGTCCACTTTAATGGCAATGTCATCATCCTCTCATTCTTTGACTGGGAAACTCACTGATGTAAAAAGTGGTCTCCAGGCAAGAACCTAAATCATCATGTATCAAGAAACAAAAAGTCATAGTTTGCAATCATGGCAAACTACTAAACATCAGAGGAAACAAACAAAAAAGATAGGATCTGGATTGTTTGTTTCTTTTTTCTCAGCGTCCACAGCAGAGGCCAATGTTATGAGACAATACTGCAAATGAGGATATTATAATACAGCTTTGATTGCACCAAATGTGTTTCGTTAAACATAAATGATCTCTCTTGAGAATTTTTCCAAATGAGCGTGGTACAAATGTCATCATAACCAAGGGCACATGATTATCTTTTCAACAATTTTAAACCACAGTCACCAAAATGTAAACTTTGTTTGTAACACATCTGTATATTTTAAAAGTTCCAAAGTGGCTTTTGTCATAGTGCACTAAGTTGTTTTGTCACTCACAGGAAAATAAACCCTGAACATATTCTTCAAAATGTTGGAGAAATCTGGAAACTAATTAAAGTGATATGATATCTGAGGGGCCAAACTCAAGTTTGTTAAATTCTTCGATGTCACCAATTAAAAATGAAAATCATTAAAATAGAAATGCATTGTATTTTCTTTCTTTTTTGGTTTGGTACCTGAAGCCATCAGATTAAATTCTCTGCCTCAATTATTGTACTCAGGGTTAGCACTTGCAACTAAATTTTCTGCCGTTTATTTCTTCAGTACTCCCATTAACTGTAAAAAATAATTCGGAGGTGTCCCAAAAGAGATGGGGGAGAGGTGGTAGTGTCATAGACAGCCAGGAGTAGTTGTAAAATGTTCTTCAGTTTTGCATTCCTTTCTCTCTCTCTTTCAACATGAAATTGAAGCAGCCATCGACAACTAATTCTATTTATCCTCTTTGTGTGGCTCCTTGGGTCCCTTCCTTTAACTTGATAAAGGCTGAGACTGTAAAGATTTTTAGATATTTCAAGGAACAAAATAGCAAGATATCTGATAACAGCCAAAAAATGCGTGAGAAAAGCAACACTGGAAAACACAGATGACGCGAGGATCAAAATGTAAACAAATACTGCTGACAGAGCTGCTGCTTCTTCAGTCTCAAGGTACGAACCAGTTGGCTTTGATCCCTGAATGATGAGCCTCGAAGTTTTTCAAGCTTATTTTTTTAGTCCTTTCTTTTTATAGGCTATTTTCCTTTCAAAACTGGAATTTGAAGTCTGAAATAACAAATGATCCAGGGATTTCCTCTGCTAAGGCCAGAATTTCATATTCTTAGCGCCACTCTAGGGTCACGAACCAGGTATAGCTGGAAACTCAGTTACACTCCGGAAGGGCCTCTCTGTTGGATTTCTCCAGATTCCCAATTTGTCCATGTGTGTTTGCATCCAACACAACAAGGATACAGACAACTCATCTATGGCATTGATGTCTAGCCCTATTGGTGTTCATTTAGGTTATTTCAGATTTTCAATGGATATATGTAATTCTGTAATTAATCACTTTTTATATCAGTTATAAACTTCTTATATATATCTTTTTACCTATTTGGTTTCTTTAGGATGAATTCCTATAACTAGCAGCATAAAAGATATAAATGTTGTTTACTTTTATATATTTTGCCAAAATCCCCTCCAGAAAAGCTGTACACATTTACACTTTACATAGTTATATAGAAATATTTCTGTAATATCTTGTTCTGAAAAATGACCAAAAATTCAATAGAAAGAAGAAAGTGAGGAAGAGGAAGGGAATCATGCCTTTTTTTGTCGTTCTTGTACAAAATTTGTCAAAGCCAGAGGCCAAAGGAACTTTTTTTCTATGAAGTTTTCAAGAATTCCTCTGTGAAATAATTTTTCTCTAAAAAATTTCATTTTGATTTATTTTTTATGTTCCTTTTCTGTCTTTCCTTTTTCTTTGGGATATCCTTTAGGCCTTTTCCCATATCAGAAACAGCTATTGTCATCAGTCTTCCCCTGCTGGTAAAAACTTTCAGTCAAAAGCAATTCTTAGACACAAGCTCGTGTTTCCCTGTCTTTGCACAGAGTTGGAAGGAAACGCTTGGCCTTTGCTCTTGAACAGGGAATATAATCCAACAGGTTAAACATTTCCTGAGTAGTAGATATATTTAGGTTTAAATATGAAAAAATTCTTTAATTCATTTTTGTTTTCCTCTTTATGATAATGCCATTTTCCACACAGGCACAAGATCTTGGATTTCTCTGACCGTCTAACACAGTGGTCCCCAACCTTTTTGGCACCAGAGACCAGTTTCATGGAAGACAATTTTTATCTGGACCGGGATGGGGGACATGGTTTTGGGATGATTCAAGTGCATTACATTTATTGTGCACTTTGTTTCTATTATTATTACATTGTCATATATAATGAAATATTTCTACAACTCACCATAATGCAGAATCAGTGAGAGCCCTGAGCTTGTTTTCCTGCAACTAGACGGTCCCATCTGCGGGTGATGGGAAACAGTGACATCCAAAGTGTATTGCTTATGAATATACAATCTACTCTGTAATATCGTTTTGGTTGCTGTCACTGCAGAAAACCCTGCTCCACAAAGATAGGATGTTGGAAATGGAAGCGGGCTTTTCAGTGCTTTTGTGGCAATCTTGGGATATTCTGCCTTGACTCTAATCCAGAAGATATGGAGATTTGACGTTGTCTCAAACATACTTATTTTTTAAAATTTTTATTTTATTTTTTTATTTCAGCATATTATGGGGGTACAAATGTTTAGGTTACCTATATTGTCTTTGCCCCACCCGAGTCAGAGCTTCCATTAGTTGCGATCTCAAGCAGTTGATCCTCTTCTAGCACAGACAAAGTCGATTCACCTGGCTTATTCACAAATGGGTCATGGATCCATCCCTTCCCAGTTTGGGGGTCTTTTTTTGTTGGGAAGTAATGCCCAAACTCTTTTGAAAGCTGAGATAGGTGACAGACCGACATCTTGTCTACTAACTCACGAACAGATGTGAGTTTAGGACATGTATTGTAATGTGGTTGATAATTTTAATCACATCCTGCAAAACATGGCTCAGTTCAGGTGACATTTTTCAGCTAGCCAGCATTTCTCTATGGATGACACGGTGTGTAGACCCACATTCAGAAGCGACCTCCATGACCCAAGTAGTGAAACCAGAAAGCCATCCAGTCATGGCAGCTGTTCTGTCCGTGCATATGCCGACACAAAATGACCAATTCAGTTTTCCTGATACGTAATCATTCGAAGACTTGAATAGTTCTGCAGCTCTGGTGTTGGTTGGCAACAAAAGTGCACATAACATACCCCCATGCACATCCTCCTGAAAAATATATCGCACAAAAACAAGCATTGTTGCCTTGTTGTCAACATCAGTAGACTTGTCAACCTGGATTGTGTACCACAGTGACTTATTAATCCTAACAATTGCGCCTCAATATCCTCTGCTATTTCATCAATTCATCTAGTTATGGTGCTAGCCGAAAGAGGAACACGTGCCACCTTTTGAACTGCAGCCTCTCCTAAAAGTTCATGGCAAATGTCCTTAGCAGCCCACAGGATCAACTCTTCACCAATAGTAAGGGGCTTCTTAGCTTTGGCAATCTGGTTAACCACTAAGAATGATGCTCTCAGTGCAGACACATTGGATGAAGTGGTGGCCTTCAATAATGGCTTCTGTTCTTTGTGTTCATGTTTTTTTCTTTTAAAAAACTCCAAAGGCTTTTCTTTTAATGCAGGGTGCTTGGTCTCCATGTGGCAAAGCAGATTTGAAGGTTTCATGGCTTCCTTGGTTAGCTGGTTGCCACATATTACACAAACTAGGCTTGGAGAATGTGAATCACTGTTGCAACGAATCCTTAATTTAAGTAGGACTCTTGATATTTTCTTTTAAATGCAGCTTTCGTTTTGTTGGCAGTCTCAGAGTCTTCTGTCTCATCATTGGGTCTTTGCCCCTTTTCAAAGAAGCTCTCCAGTGACTTTTTTTTTTTTACTCATTTTTGGTAGGGTTAGCTTGTGTGCTTATCAAAACTGACTGAGACAAGTAAGCAGTGTGGGAAAGAGGTGTGGAGGGAAGTAGTAAATAAAATAATGGGCGGGCCACACGCGTACTAAAATATGTCATATTCTGACTTAAAGCCTGCCACCAGGTGCAGCTTGCTTGTCACTTGCCAATCACTGATAGGGTTTTGATATGAGTCTGCAAGCAGTTGATTTATTATGGTCTCTGTGTATTCAAACCTCTCTGCTAATGATAATCTGTATTTGCAGCTGCTCCCCAGTGCTAGCATCACTGCCTCAGCTCCACCTCAGGTGATCAGGCATTAGATTCTCACAAGGAGCGTGCAACCTAGATCTCTCACATGTACAGTTTAGAGTTCGCACTTGTATGAGAATTAATTCCGCCACTGATCTGACAGGGGATGGAGCTCAGGCAGTGATGCGAATGATGAGGAGTGGCTGTAAATACATATGAAGCTTTACTAGGTCACCTGTTGCTCACCTCCCTGCTGTGTGGCCTGGTTCCTAACAGGCCATGGACCGATATTGGTCTGCGGTCTGGGGACTCCAGGTCTAACACCATCTCCACTACCAACATCCCAGTCTAAGCCACCACCTTCTTGTCTCTATTCCCATAATAACCTGATAACCACTCTTCTTGCTTCCTTTCTTGCCTACGGCCCATTCTCCACATTGAAGCCTAGGTGGTCTGTGCACGGCCCAGATGAGATCATGTCTCTTCCCTGCTCTGAACTTTCCAATGACTTTCTATGGAATTTAGAATAAAACCCTATTTCCTTCCCGTGGCTTAGGTAACCAGACCAAATCTCGGCCTTGCCTGGCTCTGATTGCCTCTCCTCTCATTCTGGCCTGGCCCACACTTCTCCAGCAAAGCGGCCTTCTTTCTGTCTCTCTCCTCTGACAAGCTCGTTCCTGGTTCCTGTGTTAAAGTCTGTTTACTTGCTCGTTCCTCTTTCTAAACCCCTCTTTCCCTCCCAGGGCTCATGTGGCTGCTTCTTTCTCACCATATAGCAATCAGCTTAAGTGCTACCTCCTTTAAAGGCCTTCTCAGATCACCCATCCAAAACATCACCTTCCACATTCTCTGCTCTCTGTGCCATTTATACATTTTTTCTTTAGAGTGTTTATCAGAAATCAAAATTATACTTCCTATGTATCAGTTTATGTGTCTCTTTTCTGTATCCTCCAGAAGAATGTGAGCTCTGCAGTGCAGACATGTTGTCCACTTTATTCACCAGAACCTGGAACAGGAACTAAAATGGAATTGGCACCCAGTGAATACTGAATGGATTATCACTGAAACCTCCATCTCCCACATCCAATCAATGTCCATATCCTAGTGACTTTTCTTCCTAAATATTTCTTGCATCTGTCTATTTCCCAGTGTCCTTCTCCGTTTTAATCTGAGCTTTATCTCCTCATTCCTAGGCCACTAGATGCGCCTCCTACCTGACCTCCTCATATTCATTTGCCTTTCCCTCCAATTTGTCATGTGATCTTCTCCAGAGAGCACTTTGGTCATGTGTTTTTCTGGTTTGAAACCTTCAGTGGCTTTCCACAGCCTGAAGGCGCCTGGATGAGCCATCTCAATGTCCTTCCTTTATTATGACTGTCCTGCGCACGCAATGTCGTTGTCGTTAACAGACTTGCTTTCCTCTGACCATGACAGTTAGCATATGATCCAGGACCCCATGTCCCCAGACTCAGTCCTTTCATGAGTGCAAAAGTGAGAAAGGGAGCTGATAATGTCGTTTGAGTGCTTGCATACAGCTGTATCTGAATTTAGTTCTACCCTTTACTTATCAATTGGGGGAAGCAGTGAATTCTTAGTTTTTTGTTTTTTTTTTATTTCAGCATATTATGGGGGTACAGATGTTTAGGGTTCGTATGTTGCCCTTCCCCCCCCCCCACCTAAGTCTGAGTTTCAAATATGTCCATCCTTCGGGTGGTATGCATTGCACTCTTTGTGTATGCATATACCCGTCCCCTCCTCCCTCCTCCCCCCTCTCCCCTCTCCCCTGCCCAACATCCAATAGATGTTATTCTTGATTAAACTACTTTGATTTGGATTTCTGTCACTTTAGGCCAGTATTTATGATTGATATGGCTTGGCCTTCACACCCTTCTACAATTTGACCAACTTTCTCACCCTCATCTTTTTTCTTTTCTCTCTGCTCTTCTGGACACGTCTTCCTGATTATGATATGTACTTTCCTACTTCTTATTTTTACTCCTGTTTTTTACCAGGTCTGGGGTGACTTCTCCCTTTATTTCTCCTTGTTTAAGTCTTTTTTGTTCTTTAAACGTCAGATTAGATTTTATCTTTTCCATGCAGACTTGGAGAAGACAGCCCACACTGGTCTCTTCCTCCTCTAAACCTCTTTAGTATTTGCTGCTTGTAACACATATTTGAATGTAACCATATACTAACTTGTGTTATTGCTGCTGTTAATCTCTTGTATTATAGATCAGTATGTCAAAAATGCAAATGCCTCTAGGGGTCAGGTATTTGATGTAAATGTGTGAATTGGGCCTGTAAAAGATGATGAGAAACGGTGACATGGTGACTGGAAAGGTGCATATCCTATCTAATGGCATTCTAAGTTAAAAATTTTAAAGATAGTCTGTTGGCCAAATAAGGCATGCAGGTTGGATCTAGTCTCTGGCAGTCTGTTTTCAACCTCTCTTATTTATTTATAAGCATTTACTTTTTATGTCTTATTTGTCCAAACATATTTCAAGGACATTGAAGCCAGGGACCTTGTGTTTATACATCCTTTATTTCCTGCAATGTCTGCTACACAATAGCTACTCAATATGCAGCTGCTGGTGAATTGATAGTGCTGGCTGTGCTATAAGGTTTATTAACTATGTTATTTTCCCCTCTGTCCCCCCACCCTCTGCTCTTAATCTGAAATTATGTCTTAGAGAAGAGAAATCAAGGTTGGGTAGGTTTGTGTTTAGCCTCTTCTAGGGGATGATCAACTCCATATTCCATAGGAACATCATTGTGGAAAAGAGATGAAATAATTTTTAAGGGACCAAAATAACTTTCAAGTTCACAGCGTGTTTTTCCTGTTCACATAATCAATCAATTATCACATTTTAAAAATGGGAGAGGACCTACATGTCATGTATTTCAATCTTGTTTCCAATGCAGAAATTCTGTTTACAACCCCCTGACAGATGGCTTTTACCTGGGCATTTCAGGCATTGGAAGTTCAATCCTTTGCTGAGGAAATCCATTTCTTTGTAGAGAAGCTCTAATTAGAGAGTCCCTTCTCATAGCTAGACAAAATTGACTCTTTTATACGTGTATTTATTGTTTTTAGTTCTGCTTAACAAATATACAACATCTGCTTGATGCAAACATGCATGGGTATTTAGGAAGACAAATGAAAAGGTAATAAAAAGAAGTTACACCAAGCTGAACTTCTTGTATGACTTGAATTATCATGATTTCTTGAGAGATCTGTGTGGGATATAGGAAAGATAGACATAGTCACAACTGAATTCCAATTATGCAGTGCATCAGTTCACAAAGCACTTTCAATGCATAAAGCTGTATGATGCTCATAACTTTGCAAATATTTACTGTCCTGATTTGTGTTATTTGATGCCACCGTCACATCAGGTTTTCAAAGAAGGGAGATAACTTCTGCAACCCTACCAGGAAGGGACAGTATCAGAGCGAACCCTTCAAATTTCTCTTTGCTTTTTACTCTCCCCTCTTTGTGGTAAACATTCTTAGCCTGAGACCCAGGTGCCACTGTGTGTCTCATAAGTGTCTCCTATTAAGTATTTTTCGGTTTGTTCTGCTTTTATTAAGATAGGAACAGGTTGAGATTTTGATAAAAGTCCATTTTCCTTGATTTTGGATGTCCCTAAATAATTTTGTGTTTAATTAAGGCCCATCTATTCTTTGGAAGTAATTTAGTAATGGGGATAGAAACAATTATATGATAAGTTGTGATGCAGTATGGGAAGATATAGTACTGGTAGTTTTAAATCTTAGGTAACCAGACCTTTCATATTATTCATTGTTCTCTGTGTGCTTACAATGTAGGGAGTTGGTACCAAAATACTGAGCTACCCAGTGAAGTTGCTCAAGTACATGGGTAGAGGCTTGAGCCAAGGGACTTGTGATACTCCCATAGACAAATTAGAGCCCTATTCCTAGTCATGACAAAAGGTTTACAACCACTGTCACACAGATGATGCTATGAAGTACGGGTTACCAGATTTTCCTTGAGAAGTAAAAACGCTGGATTAAACAGTGGAAGTGGAAATGACTCTAATCCTAGCTCGCCATATTAATAATGACCATGCTTAGATGGTGTTTTTGTGGCCGCCCACAGAGACAGGGTGGACCTTCCCACCCACCCAAAACTGGGTTCTGTTGTTGAAACCAATGATGCCACATGGGCACCAAGAGAGGGTAATAAGGTTTACTATTCATATAATGAAGCTTTTGGGGGAGAGCAGGGGAAGCTTGTAAGCAGGTGTAAAAAAATGGCTCAAGAGAGCAAGGAAAGGAGACTGGCTGGGCTTTTATCGTGGTTAGGGTGCAGGGCTGGGATGAAGGTTCCCTCCCATGGGCTGGATCTTCCATGTTTGAACTTCCTGCTGGCCTCAAAGGAGAAAGCACCTGGGCTTTCTAACCAGCCCTCCCAGACATGGGGGAGAAGGGGCAGAGGGAGGGGTGGAGCTTGAAAGATAGCAGCAGTTGAATGTAAAAAATGAGCCAGACTCTTTATTACAATGTTAAGTTGTGCTTTTAGATAATGTCAAACTTTTCTGGTCAGGTGTACTGTATCCAGGATGAAGAGCTCACAGACACCTCACTAAATGCCTGCCTTTTACTTCTTCTTGCTGCTCTGTTTCTCTTCCCTGTGTGGTCCTTCCTGAGCCCCAATCTCAGCAGAAATATAATAGTTAATCCTAAACTTTTATCTCAGACTCTTGCTTCTCTTACTAAATTTGGGTCCCTGCATCTCTCTCTCTCCACGTTTAAACAAATATGTTTGCACTATCGATAGGTGTGTACAGACTGGAGGGAATTCAATTTTCTTTTCTTTTCCTTTTGGGTTAGGAGTGTGTATTGACTTTGCAGAACCATGGCTGCAAGTTGTAAATGATGAATGAACAGAACATCTCCCCTGCGCGAGGAAGCGGGGCTGCAGAGAGACAGAGAGAGCTGTGAGAGTGTGGGCACACACTGTCACTTTTTCTACATTTCCATTGCTGGTGTGATTATCTACTGAGGCTGAATTCCTCAGTGATGCAGTTTGGAGAGGTTGGGCATCGAGTGAAATGGAGTCATAGCAGGGCCTCTCGTGTGATTGAAAAGAGCGTCATTCACAATAAGTACGTTCTGTACAGCTGTAGCTCAGAATCAAATGCTCTCTGCACCTGTTAGTTTCAGGAACCATGAAGGCAGCATTAAAGGAGAATTCTGCTTATAAACAGATTATCTGATCCTAGGTTTTCAATACTTTTTTTTTTTTAAATGCAGATTTGTTGTTTTCTGTTATTATTTGTGCTTGCTGACTTTCAGGTTTCTTATCTTTCTGGTGAATAAAAGCTCTGGATAAATTCTGGGCAAGGAAGCTGCTTCTTACTCATCCTTGGCAGTCAAAAAGTACTAAAAATAGAAAAAATTTTGTTGAGACAGATTATATCAAATGATTAAAGGCATTTAAAAGTAAAGCTTAATGCAATCTTACTAATGATTTTAAAATATTGAAATTAGAAGCTTTCAGGTGCCAGGTGCCAAAAGAACACAAATTTAGGCAAAGTCTTGGGTAAAATGCATTCCATTTCAACTAACTAACACAAGTTGAATGTTATTTGCTGGGCTGAGAGATGAATTGTGGTCAAGAGTACCAACTTTAGAAGTACCCAAGACATCTTGCTTTGCTTCGACATTCAAGGCAAGCCTTTGGCTGACTATTATTGTTATTTTCATGAAGATTCTATGCCAACAATATCATTCTTGCCAGTGTAAATACAACATGTGAGAGGCTGCTACATTCTCTATGACAGCACACTTGCACCATGGTATTTGAAAATCACTGATGTGTTTTTACTTAGCATTGGTATAATGCTTTATGCTGGGAGAATTCTTTGAAATTTCCCTTATTAATAAATCTTTCAAGCAACCCAGTGAGATAGGTTAGTGCTCCTGGGTCCATCTCACACCTGCCGACACAAAAAGAGAAGTAGGTCATTGGACTTTAACCTGGTGATATTTTAACACAAGAATGAGAACTGATGGCTCTGGTGTGGCCAGTCCGTTGTTTAGCTTATGTTGTTACTACAAGTCTTGTTATTTGTATGAACTCAAGAGAACTGTTAGGTCTCTGAAAGGCACATCTTAAGGAGGAAGCAAATCAGAGGAATCAGTTGAGCTCGGCACTCTCATGAGACATACTCTTCAATTGATTACCTGCTGTAGATTTTCTTCCCCCTCTTCGCTCCTATTTTATATTTTTCCATATATAATGCAGAAGAAAAACTTCTATGAGAAGTTAGCCAGAATTTTCATGGAGTTTCAGAGAAAAAAAAATTCTGAAATATCTGTGGAAGGTCTTCATTCTGACAGCTCCTAAGTATTGGATTTGGGAACAAGAGAGCCAGGAGAGAATTTCTTCAAACTAGGAGGCAGTCAGAAAAAAAAGGCTAATAGCAGAGGTGATAAAAAAATACCCAAAAGATTTTTTGTGGTGTAGACCTTGGTATAATTAGAACATCAGGCAAATTTTGGACCATATAATACAAATAATTTATAAGGATTCTTTCTATATATGAACTAGAAGCTTTATTAGGAAATCAACTGTCCATGATAGAATATTTTTAGCCTCTTGGCAAAAAGCCTTGGCCAAACAGCAACAACAAAAAAATTCAGATGCTTTTGGTGACAGCTGAAGTGGAATAACTTTTTATAGTACATGTTCTATCATGTGGCACAATTTGTGAATTTTCTCAAAAAAGTGACAATCAACGGAGGCCTGTATTTGTGGGCTTTATCTGTAAAAATAAAAGAATTAAGTTTCATGAAAGACAAAATTCACAACTTATCAAAATTCAAAACAGAAACAAGTTTCAGTGCTGTTTTAAGGAGGATGAATGAACCGGAGAGTTAATGATGAGTTTCCAAACTCAGGGAACATACTTTAGAAAACAAAAAATACAGTTTTGTATTATTTATTGCCCGGGTTAGAAAGTATCGTAAAGAGATTTCCAGGAAGCCATAAGGAAGAGATGAGATAAAATTAATTTTTCACTCTCTTTCAAGATTCTTAATTGCTGTGATCTGCATGTCCAGCCTCCCTCCTGTCTTGAATTACCTCTTTTTCCCAGGATACCTATCCACTCTTCAAGTCTCAGCTCATATTCTACCTTCTCTATGTAGCCTTCTCCAATTACTCCATGGGTTAGGGGAACCCCCAAACCATCCTCAAGCTGGATGCTTCACTAGAAGATCTTACAGGGTTCAGAAAATGCCATTATACTCATAATTACCATTTATTACAGTGAAAGGTTACAGATTAAAATAAGCAAAGGGAAAAGGCATATGGGGTAAAGTCCAGAAGAAACCAGGTGCAAACTTCCAGGTATCCTCTCCAAGGGGAGCTCACATGAGCCTCGGTATCCAGGGTTTTTAATTGGGTTCAGTCACATAGGCATGAATAGGCATGAATGACAGCAATTAGTCAGAGTCCAGACCTCCTAGAGCGATTCACCATAAATCACACTGTTAGCATAAACTATCTGATCAAATTGGTACCGGCTAGTGCAAGGCCTAGAGCATACAAAAGCATTCTTATCGGGCAGAATAGTCCAAGAGCTCACAGGTCATCTCCCAGGAGCCAGCCAAGGACTAATCTGGAAGCTGGTATTTCTTGGGAATGTGCAGGTTTGAGCAGCCCAGGCCCACTATGTTATCCCTTTCCCACCCAGTCCACACCCTTGTCCCCTTGCCTAGGCTCCTTTACTAAAATGATGATATTTTTCTGAGCATCTACATTTAGTACAGTATTTACATATAACAGATGCAGCGAGAGTATCAGCATGAAGATACCTAACATTTAGAGGAAGCAGTATTGGGTAGGGACAGATTTAAAGAAAAAACTGATCCATCTTATAAAGGCATTACATGCTTTTTTGGTGTGTTTTATACTAATTTAATTACTTCTCCCCTCAATCTACCTTTACTTGTACCTTGTGATAAACTTGCTCAGAACTGTTTAGCATAGAAATAAGCTGATGTCTAGCTAAATCTAGTTCTTCCTCAGACCAGTCATTTTGCATGAGTTTACATCTGGGGAGGTTTTAACTCCCTCTTCTAATACATTTGATCATTAGTAGGAATATTATCATATAACTTATTTACATAAGGTAGTTTAATCTTACCAACAAAGCCAGTGTTACAATATATTGTAATATAGTAATGGTACAATTCAGTTTAATTACAGGATGAATCCGTAAGAATTTCAGGGGTATTTGCGATGTCCTCCCAATTGAATTGGACTTTGCCCATATGCCAGATATTGTTGTGGGCAGGCATCATTACAATTAGCCATGATCTGGTTATTTCTGGGTTCCAAGCCAGCTGGGGACAAAGCCAGTTACCCTGCCTTTGTTCACAGTCTTGTATGCAGACTGGTTTCCATTGTGTGCTGTTATATAATAGGACCTGCTTCCCTTCTATGGGAGGACATGGGTGTTGTCCAGAACAGTTTCTAACCTTGCTAACTGTTCTGCAGGATATATCTTATTCTGATCTGTTCTTGGGCTGAGGGCAGTCAGTGTACATCAGTGTAAATTATAGTTGTCCCAGGCACTTCTGTGAGTTTAGAGGCCCACAAGATCCCATAAGTGTGCTTTGGGCCTCAGCAGGAAGGATGGAGAGCCGTTGTCCAGTGGCTGCTTTAGCCTCAATCTGTACCAAAATAATCAATAGGCCTAGGACACAAGCCCTTTTCCAGTGCTGGATCCTGGCGTTACCTGTCATGATCTGTTGAGTCTGCCTGGCTCACTTCACTACAGCCTCATCATCTTTACGAGGTGGCGACTGTCACTTGTCTTCCACCTAGAGGAGAATTTCCTCTAATCTTCTTATTCTAGTTAATACATCTTTTTTTCTCTGAATGCTGCTCCTCATGGCAAGTGAATTCTGTGTGTTCCATGACATCTAGACCACTACCTTTCTTCCCTAACTTTCTGTCTTGTGGGCCAATGTGGTTTAATCCACCACGTCTGTGGCCATGTGTACTAATGGACTGAATGTGGTAAGGATACATCTTTTATATTCCAAATGTCAGGTCCTTCATGCTAGGGTTAGACAAGTGGTCCTCATACCTGGATTTAATACAGTTTGCCGTAAGGCCTCACACAGACTTCCTTGTCTCAGGGTTTGGCTGGTCCCCAGTGGAATTCGGATTCAGCATGTGAAGCCTACTGCTTTATTCTCATCAGAAACCCATTGTTTTCTCTGTTCTGTTTAATAGCTCCCCACCCACAAAAATGAGGGTAATAATGTACTTGTATGTAGCACACTGTGACCTGTCAGAGATGCAGCTGCTACATTTTCTCCATTATCACCAGGGGCTTTTCTAAGCATCTAGTCATCAAGGTTCACAGTTGCACGGTGATTGGTCTATGGGCATTATACACTGGACAGCCTGATGGTTTCTGGAAAATTTCTTCCCAAATCATGCCCTTTATAGTAGCTATAACCTGAACAATGAATCAAAAGATAGTAGCACATTACTGGTGTTCCACTCAGCCATCAGTAATCGATCCAGTTCATCATCATATCATATGACCAAAATATCCCCCGGAGTGATGCCATTCAGCTTTACACACTGCTGTTAGACTTGTCAGATCCCAAAAGCAGGGTGGTCTTGGCAAACACATGGCTGCATCCTTTTGGGCATCTGGTATGACAGTGTTGAGGGACAATATCATTTTCTTGCTCTGAATTTCTCTGCAGGTGTCAATGAAATTTTGGATTTCCCTTGTGATATAATCCGTTTACTGATTCCTTACCCTCAGTTACCATTTTCTTCCTACATTTGTCATATATTTTAACCCAATTTTTTTGTATCTTTGGAAGGGATATTAGAGTCAGCTACTGTACTGGTCAAAGTAGTTGACAGGAAAACCAGTCTAGCAAGAGCTTCCCTTTCGTCCATTCCCTTCATGTATGGTAGGGTTACACAGGTTCAGAACTATATATATAGAGAGTGGGCTGTCTCTATTAGGCAATACAGCTCCATTTACTGTCTACCTCGATTTTGCTAGATGGGATAAAGGCACCATAAATTGTTTATGTGAGACACACTGTCTCTCATACAGTTTCTATTCAGTAAAATCTCCCTGGTTGATTGATTAATTGATGATTGTTTATAGGACAGTCAAAGTCTTGGACAACTAATAGAAAATGGATTGTTTTTTCAACCCTTGTCTAAGTTGTTCTCCACCCCTTGATCAAATCTCAGGCAGATCGTATAATTTTCTAGTCCTTTTTCTGTAATGAATATCAGTCCATTTTCTATAATTGTGAGTCTTTAAAATATTAAAAAAATATAGCCTAAATAAAAAATTATTTACCTCATGCAACTGACATCATCTCTATTCTCTGCAGTGGGAAGAACATACATTCTGTTATATGTTATTCCTCCTCTTTTTTCTCTTTACTTTTCTGACTTTTGGAGGGGTAGGCAATTAGAGGAATAAGGGAATGAAACATTATATAACTGATGCCTCTCTGTCGTGGGAGTGGACACCTCATATGATAGGCTTCCTAGTGGGGTCTCATGTTGGGTTATTTGGAAGTCCTTCGAAAGACCACCTCATTGCACAGTTCCAGATATTGGGATCACTCTCTCTGGTTAACTAATGTTCTGCAAACCCTTTTGTTTTCTGCCCCCTTGCAGTATGTTCTGTAACCTCTTGCTGTGAGGTCTCCTTACCTTTCTGGCACCCTCTTGGGTGAGGTATCTGCCGTGATGGCCCAAGTCCTGTTTCCTTCCAGGTACTCATTTGGCCCAAGGGAAACAAGACCACACTTGCCATACCCCATAGTGGGGTTTCAGACTGACTGACTTCTGCCTTCTCTTTCTGTTCTGTTGTTATGGGTTGTTGCCTCCCTTCAACATTTCTTAGTAAAGGGGACTCATGAGTTTCTATGTCTATATATGCCTCAAACTGCAGAAGGTACACGTCAGGTTTGCTCAAGAACCTACTTGCTGCCTTCTGCTCTGATGACAGAGCTAGGAGGGCTAACCAGTTTCTGCAGTTGTGCAAGTATACAGCTTGGGAGTGAGAGGCCAGACGCCCTCTTTCACTATCCAGTCTCTGTCAATGTTTCTCTTAAACCCATCCATTTTTGCTTAGAGGGGTAGCTGCAACTTCCACCCCACCCCCAAGGCCACACAACATTCCCCTTTAGGCTACAAACTCCCTATTTCCACTGGTGATTGAATTCCCATGGGGAATCCTTAAGCAGGTTGCAGCTGGTAACATCATAGTTACATCTGAACTGACTTGGTCCTGCGGAAGGTTTGTGCTTTTACAGGACAATTCTTATGTAAGAGCTATTTTAATATCACTAACATCAAGTTTGCTCTTATTTGGCAGACAGGCAAGGGACCTGAGGAACAAAATTTTGATTTCCCTTTAACCTGGTTCTCAGATACTAACATTTATAACTAATTTTAGACAATGTGAACTTTATTGTATTTGAAAGAATTGGAAAAGGGTCCAGATTTCTTATAGCTTCCGTGGGGATTTCAGGCGGGCGGTCTATTTAATATTACCTGTCTCAGCGTCTATTGCTGCCATCATTTACTGTGCCTATTATGGAGTAATCTGTAAACCAATCCCCAAAGATAAGTGGATTTCAGTCGTTTCCATTTTTATAATTGTAATTTTATAATTTCAAGGAGGGAAGTGCTGGATGCAGAGGTCTCAATCATGCCATCCTCTCCAATTTAATTTAGCAACTTGCTTTCTATAACGACGTTAATCAGAGATCTGTGTCTGAATCTAGGGATTTCTCCCACTGAAGCTTGGTTATGTGAAATTTTATCTTTCACAGATTTTGGGTTGACATATCAATCACATTCTGTTTCTTACAAGTTTAGGTGCAAGCAGAGATTGGCTGCATTGTAAAGAATTAGCATTTGAATGCCTGAGTTTGGTTCCTTCATGCCTCAGGAAGTGGGGACTTAGAAAAATTCTTCAAGTAACTCAGGTGAAAAGCATTTTGGCCTACATGAAATGTAGCTCATTGACAGCCCCGAATAATAAACGTCATTTTCACATTTGCTTTCAAGATTTTCTGTGAAAAATATCTCAGCTCATCTTTTTCATGGCCAGAGTGTCTGACAGAAGAGTTATATTATAGAATTTGCCATAGTGCTTATTACCAAGTGTTTAGATATTATTTTAACACAGGAGAATGATCTGCTAAGGCGCCATCAGACTACAGTCTTTTGGAGAGCAGACATCGCGTCTTGTTCTTTATTGTATTTCCATTCCCCAACGCACAGTGCCTGCTCTGTCGTACATACTTTATAAATATTTGCTGAATGAAATTAGCTCCCTGTACTTACTAAGTGCCAAGCTCTGTTTTGGGCACTCTACATGTATTAACTCATATACATGTCACAAAACAACTTTTAAGTGGTTGCTACTGTTATCTCCATTTTATGGCTGAGGAAACAGAGGCAGAAAGAATTAAGTAACTTTCTCAAGGTTACACAGTCAGTAACTGGCAGAGCTGGATTCCAAGCCAGGTTCCGGGACTAGAGCTTACACCCTTACCCACTGTGCTAACCTACCATTCTTCCTAGGTCTAAGTGTAGCGTGTCCTAGTGACATTGGAGAGCAATATAGCTGTACCTTCCTGGTGTGCCACTGTTATAGCAAGTGTTACAGCCAGTGGTCCTGAGGACAAACTGAGCCACACACGGAGAGCTGGAGAATCAAAGTTTATTAGCTGGTGGGCTCAGAGGGGTCTCGCCACCAAATTCTGAGCCCCGTCTACCTGATTTTTCCCTCTTTTATTAAGTTGTGGTGGTCTGGGGGGTAGGGTATCAGGTGGCTAATGCCCGCCAGGTAAGAGGTTAGTCGATGTGTCAGATAATAGGTTAGTATCATGTTGATGCACCAGGTAATAGGGTAGTTGATGTGCCAGGTAATAGATTTAGTGTTATGCCGATGAGCCAGGTAATAGATTAGTTGATGGGCCAGGTAATAGGTTAGTATTATGCTGATATGGGTCTTCCATGAGGGGTGGGGGTCTCAGGTGGCTGATGTGCCAAGTAACAGATGGGGATTTTCCTTATCACCACAAGATAGAGATCTTTAGTATAATAGATCTTCGATAGACCAAAGTTTTCCAAGGCAGATTCTGTTGTCAACAGATATTTTGTCAAGATATTTTTTCCAAGAAGTCAAGCTTTATACTGTAAGCATGAGGCTTTATAATCTATTCTTAATTATTAGTTAAATGTCTGGGTTTTCCTCAACATTTTCACATTAAAATGGTACAACATTTGGGTCCGTCTGCTAGTACAGTCGTCATCCTTCCGTATAGCCTTAGTGACCACAGAGTCACACCACAGCTTACTGGGGGAAAACTAGCTGCCAAAGGCCTAAACGAAAACCCATAGTCATGGGCTAATAATGCAATTAATACAGAATGAAAAGAAGGCCTCATCAGGACTGACGGAGCACTGAGATGAGGAGTGACTAACTTGCCGCAGAACAAATATCCTGAGGAGATAGAAGGTCCGGAAGAGTAAGACATTCATAGTGAAAGGAGCCATCTTGGGGATTAGAGGAGAGAAAACTGGAAAAAGGAGGAAAACGGCAAGCCCAGTAGGCTTAGGAATAGGGTAGCTTCTGTTTATTCGGGGAGCCAAGAGGAAGTTGTACATATGAACTGTACTGGGAGGCTAAAGTGGGGCTAGGGGCCATCCCCAATCCCACTTTCTGATTTTGTAGCTTCAGCCACACCTCGGAGCTGGTGTGCTGGTCGGGAGTCTGCAATACAGTAGTTAACTCCAGTGAATCCAGAATCTTTTGGCTCATCAGGTTTGAGGCCTTTCCTACCTTAAAATAGGTCAAAATGATTTTGTTACCTTTCAACTGCCATGAAAGGACTAACAACTATAATCTGTCTAATCGAAACTATAAGCATTCACCCATTCATTCACCATTCAGCAAATATTTATTGAGTATCTGGGCTAAATAGATAAATAACCGAAGCCAGAGGCATATTGGGAAGTTATAGCTCTGCCATGAAAAAGCAGCTACTTCATTTTTTAGAGTTCTTGTTATAATCTGTAGAACTATTTAGGAAGTAACTTTTGGGTTCACATAAATCTAGCTCTTAAACCTGTACAAATACCATCCTTGCACAATTTCTGGATCTGTTTTCTGCTACTCTAGGACAAAGGCTTGCTCCTTTACTTCTCTGCTCATCATTCAGTTGACATGTTTGTATCTGGCATCCGTCCTCAAGTCTAGGATAGTCTGGACAGGACACTTCCTGGGGAGGATTTTGTTTAGCCAAGACTGTGAGTGCTTTGAAGTAAAGAAGGAGTGAAGCAAAAGTGAAGTGAGAAGTGAAGACGTCACTTGGAGAAAATGGATCGTGCATAAAGCTTCAGCGAAAAGGCAGGAACATGATTATAGAAGATGAAGTACCCCACCCCAACCCAGGGCAGGTGGGCTCCAGGAAGAAAGAGGAGCAACATAGGTAGGAGAAGTCATCCTGGAGCAGGGAGGCCTCATCCTGGGCTTTCCTTTCTTTCCCCCGCCCTGCCCCCAGCGCTGAGCCCCAGCCCATTCCTTTCCACTGGGCAGGGTTTCTCCAGGTTTCACTAGCGAAAGCCTGTGAGACAGTTAGAGGTTAATTTGAAGTGGAAATACATTACGAGTGAAGTTATTAATAATTTTCATCTGGTAAGCATGTTCAGCCTTTCTAGTTATTTATTGTTGGTGACAGTTTCGATTGCTTTACCTGTTGTCAGGTGAATTGCTACATATTGTCTATGACCCTTCTAATCTCAGGTGAGCTTCCTCTGTGTGTGTGTGTGTGTGTGTGTGTGTGTGTGGTGTTCATGGCAGCCTCTAGGCTTCTCAACCCAAAGGCTCTCTCCTGTTTTGCTGCTGCAGAGGGACAGCTCTCGCAGTCATAAATCCTACAGGTGAAAGGTTCGGGTCTCTTCCTCCCTGTGTCTCAAAATAAAATAAAACTCAACCAGGAAAGTTCATTTTGTCAGCTTTCTCACCTGCATTTCTGCGCCCATTCTCACAAACCAGTTACATAGCTTTTGTGCTTCACCGTGAACTTTCAGGAAGTTTATTTTTTTTGGCAGCACTTTATATGATCTGCACCATTGGGCTCCATCAGCGTCCTTATTGTTTCCTTTCAGTGTGGCCTCCTATGTGGCTTCTGTTTTATTTCTGCTACTTTTGGAAAGCTTTATGTATGTTTATGAGTCAGTCCATTATGTGTTTCTCTTAGTTTTACTGAAAATGGAGTTTTAGCTTGTTTTTCATTTTCTTTCTTAATTTTTAAGAAGAGAAATGGAAAGGTAATTTTTATTCATTCACGTTTATACTGGAAGTCAACAAGTATTTTTTTGAGTGATTACCGTGTACCAAACACAGCCCTATGTACTATACATGCATTATTTCCCATTTAATTCTCACCCTACTCTTGCGAGCTAGAGTGACAGATGTTGCAGATTAGCTCTTTTATCTCTATCCTATCTTCCTGTTGGAATGTTATATTGCCGCTATAGTTGAAAAGTTAACGTCTACATTTCTCAGATTCCCTTCCAAGGCAGGTTCTGTGTGTGACCTGACTTCCAGCAAGCAGATGTGCCTCCTCGTGCTGGGAATGCAGAACCAAGGTGAAATCCACACTTCTGTTGCTTCTGAAAGCACTGTGGTGGAGGCATGTGTTGTAGAGGGGCTGGATGTTGGCATCCTTTTCTGGTGGTGTGTTCTGGAAGCTGACAGTTGTAGGAGCAGTTTTAGTTCTCTGCCTCCTAGCAGAAGTGCTGTGGAATTAGCGGTTGGGACAGTGGCTTTCTGATCGTTTTGATTTCAAATTATGCCAGATACAACAACGTCTGCGTTGGGCCAGTGCCGTGGTATTGTTCTGTGTGTGTCACTTCACAGCCCAGAAGGGCTCCTCTAGCCCTGCCTTACAGATTTTTGTAAGGTCCTAATTCCTGGCATTAAATCTGAATCAGATTATGCTGGTCAGGATTCTAGCATAGTTTGAAGTTCAAGCTGCTAGTTGAAGCTGAACCTTGATTAGTTGATATATTCATCTCTATCTTACAGAGAGGGAAATGTCACCCAACTAGTAAGGGATGGAATTAGGATTTAATCCAAGTTGTCTCTGACTCCAGACCCTGTCATCAACTACTGTGGTTGATCACAGATATCAAACCCTTCTATAGGATTTGCTGTGTGCCAGACACTATTCTGAGCACTTTAAATTTGTTAACATACTAAATTTCACAACAATTGTATAAGCCCGTTTTTTTTTTTTCCCTTAAATCTCCATTACACATAAGGAACTAACACAGAAGGGCCAAGAAACTTGCCCAGAGACACACAGGTCTGCTCCAAAGTCCATGTTCCAATGGCTAGGCTGCCTTTTGTCTCAAAAATGAGGTTTGTCTTTATGTTACATTTGGAAGTTTTATTTTTTTAAAGTTACTTTTAAGATTCTGTCTTATCTTTGTGGTATAGATATTATAAGTTTTATTTTTATAGATTCATTAGTTTGGCCACATACAAATTTATCCCACCAGACTATTCTGAATAGCTCTTTAGTATGTTGTCAATGTAATGAAAATGGCACCGTCATAGAATTATGGAATTTCTGGATTGGGACAAGACCTATTCATTATCTAGATTGGGGAATTAGAATTCTCCCTATAAAAATTCCTTGCTTATTCTCTCTATAAAGTCAACCTGGGAGACTCAGCATCTCCCCAGACAGCCATTCCATCTTCAGCCAGGGTCCACTAAGTCATTCTTCCTAAGAATGAACTAAATATGCATTGTTAGGACCCTTATTCATTAACTCTTGATAAATACATACCAGCCATGGTTTCTATTTCACAGATGGTTCTTCAGATATTTAAAGACAGTTATCATGCCTCCTGGAATCTTTCCTCCTCTTCTCTTTAGATGATCTACTTCCTATTCTTTCAACACCTTGTCAGGATTTCACTTGGCCTCAATATATAGATTGCTCTGAATTTATTTGAACTAAGCCTAAATTTAAAGTTGGGTGTGATGAGCAATGAGCAGAATAGCAATTCACCACCCTTATTTTGGTTGTTGTATCCTTGGGGAGCTACACTGCAATATTAAATCATATTGAAATTAGAGTCAGTTAAACCTGTTACGATTTTTAGCTCATGCTGCTATCGACATGGCCTCTTCCATCCTGTATTTCTTTGCTGTTGCCTCTGCTTGCTTTCTCTGCTCTTGCCACACTGGCTCTCTCTTGGCTGGTTAATATACTGTGGCCACATATGCATAGGGCCTTTACACATACACCTGCTCTCCCCATCCTCATCCACTTCCCCTCACCCTTCCCTTGGGATGCCTTCCCTTCGATTTGCTATTCCCAGAGCACACTAAGGTTTTCCATGTATACATTGTCCCCTGTGGGCAGCCTTGGCTGACTCTCCGTTTGTGTTAGGCCTCCCTGATACACATTTCCAAGGCCTCTGTGCTTCTACCTTTATGAACTTATCTGAACTGTAATTGCATTACATGTGTAATTTCCATGGAAGATTTAGAGCTCTATGACCTTTTTGTTTACCTTTGTGTTCCCAGTTTCTAGCACATGTTCAATATGCATATATTGCCTAATTAATAATCATGGGGCTGTGAATACTTTTCATTAGATATCATGTTGATGGATTTGACCAATCATTTAGTCTATCAAGACCTTTGGGATTCATGACTGTCACTGAGAATATTTGCCATTGCCACTAACAGATTTTGTTAGCCTGCCATCCAT
>NW_012149396.1:10042126-10043910 GCF_000956105.1 Propithecus coquereli | reverse complement strand
AATTATCACTCTTAAGAAATTTATCATTAATATATTATCTATTATATAGTTTGTATTCAAATTCTCCCCACTGCCACAGTGATGTTTTTTTAGAGCAGTATCCAAACAAGGCTCATGTGTTGCTTTTTAGTTGTCATGTCTTTTTCATTTCCTTAAGTTGAGAATAATTTCCTGCTTTTTACAGCTTTAGCAACATTGAGTATTTTTGAGGAGTTGAGTACAGTTGCTTTTCTGTTACATATTCAGATTCATCTGATTGTTTTCTCATGATCAGATTCTGGCTAAACATTTTTGGCAAGAATACTACTTAGGTGATGTGTCTTTCTTAGTGTATTATATCAGAGAACAGATGACGTCTGTTTATTCCATTATTGGTGTTTTAATTTGATTTCTTGGTTAAGGTGGCATCAACCAAGTATCTCCACTGTAAAGGTAACTTTTTTCTTTTGTACTTAATAATACTCGGTGGAGTGATATTTTGAGGTCTGCTCACTTCTGAAATTAGGATTACCTTTGCATTCTCTACAACTTCTTCTTTTTGTGATTCTTTGCGAATGTTAGTTTGCACTCTCCATCCCAGGGTCACTGGGTTCAATGGGATGAAGAATTTGAACTCTCATTTAATGTAGTTCTTTAACAATCTCTTCACCAAATATGAGCTTCAGTTGTCTCTTACCAATGTTTTGGTCTGTGGTTATCACTCTGAACATCAAACTCCTTTGTGTACCAATTGTATACAGCAGAGTTGAGCAATATATTTTTCCCTTTGTTATTTATTAAAATTTCACTATCAGCCCACATAGCTGTTTCCTTCTGGATGTGTTCAGTCTCATCCTACTCAGCTGTTCTACCAATTGTTTTCTTGTCTCAGCCCTCTGCGTACTAACTTGAAAGGTAAGTGCGAAGCATTGAACTTTGATTATTAGAGGCTGCATTTGGAAATATGTGCAATGCTCACCCACGTGAGGTTCCCATTCCAGGTACTATACTTTATACACTGTAGAACCAAGACAAAAACACCAGACTTGTCATTAATTCAGCAGTTGTCATGGGAAGTTGGTTATTTCTTCTTTTTCCTTTTCTTCTTTTCCTCATTGAAATATTCAATGGCACTATTTAACTAGAATTACTGTGCAAAGATCACCCTGACAGTCATTTTCTGCCTTATCTTACTGACTGCTCTGTACATCTGATTGTGTTGATCACTTTTTCTTTCTAAAATGTCTCTACCCCTTGTATTTCTAGACAGGACAAGCTTTTGTTCTTTTATAGACAACTGACCATCTTTGCCATGCTGTGATTGTAAGTTTTCTCAATGTATGTGAAAGTAACCATTTTGTCTCTTAAAATGTTGGCAAAATGTATTATTGCTTAGATACTTTAAACATTTTTTTTGTTTTACTCAATTATGGGATATTTTAATAAGGTGAAAGACATCCAACAATTCACTAGAAATCCTGTATGCTGTCAAAGAAATATTGCATCAGACAGCGTTAAACAGCAAGGAAGATTTTATGCAAGACTATTGCAATAGGGGAGAGAGACTGAACTCCACTGCTGAAATAAAAGGCAGGAGAGTTTTAAGCACTGGGGAGGATGAGTTAGTGGAAAAGTAGAGGACCTTAGAAGGAAGGTTGGTGGGTGTGGTTACTCCATATGTGTTTACTAATTGTGCTTATTGAAGTTAGACTCCTATCCTCCTACAGAAACTGGGAGGTGAGGTCTCTATTTTTCCTGATGTTTACATTTCAAAGAGATGGGTCCCTGGTGTCCTTGAGAAAGAC
>NW_012149396.1:10010900-10041246 GCF_000956105.1 Propithecus coquereli | reverse complement strand
TAGGTGTTTGGCACTTTTAAATCCTGCTTTATACTCTAAAGCTCCTACACTGAGGATGTAGTTTCATTATTTTAGTTTTCGTTTGAATGACCTTGAAGTGCCTGTAGAGAGAGCTGAAAATGAGTAAATCTTTTAAATGGTTTAGGATTTCTATGGTGCTCTTTTATTCTTTCAAGCCTTGATCTTTGTCCTTCTTCATTTATAAATTTCTGTGTCTGGTCTTACTCAACAAAATTGTTAATCTCCCTGATTTCTGGTAATCTATCGTTATCTTGAGCATCGGATGGGCATGTAATTGCTCATTGTACTTGCTTGGAGCCCCAAAGAACAGAGGTTATGCAATTTGTGAATATAATTTACTGTTTCATGATTCTTCATTTCCGCCCAGATGCTGGCTCTTGTCTAAATTCAGAACTTGTCTAAATGCAGATCAATGGACATTGTGGGGCTTGTTTAAATATGAAGAAAGTCTAAAAATCTAATACTGTGATAATTCTCTTCCTCATATGCTGAGGACAAACCGAAGTTCTGTGCAGAATGATGTATCGCCCGGTTAGCAGACACCGATTTTTATCTCAGTCTTCAAGCCACTAGTTGTCAGCTTTTTGTTTAGTTTCTTTATTTTCAGAGTGGTTGTTCCAAAATCTTTGTTTGAAATTAATACATAAAAGTAAATATTTAACCAAAATGCTTAATTTGCTGATATTAAGAAAAAAGTTTTGGTCACCCTGAGTTATTCACAAGATGACACAAAACATTTGGGAAGAATTATTGACCAGCACATGTTTTAAACTAGCCTATTATATCAATTACAATAATTGACAGAATTGCTTGGCTTCTTAAGAACAGGAAAACTCATTCGAAATAGTTCTCTTGCCTAAGAAATAAGAAACTGGAGACTTTACACCAGGGTTATTAGGAATAGATTAATTTCACTGAAGTCTTGCCTATGAGCAAATATGTGGAAAGATAGAGGATCAGTTACCATTAATTTAGTACCTACTAAGTAACAAGTAATATAATTTTACTTATGTTATTTCATTTAATGTTTCCCCAAGCCATAATCAGTAGATATTATCTCTATTTTACAGACAAATAATTTAAGTTTGAGAGGCTAAGCAAGTTTTCTCTAATTTACACAGCCAGAATTAGCTAGAACATTTTAGAAGTTTAATAGCTATCATATCTTAAGGCTTTACTATTCCAGCTAAAAGCTCTACAAAATGCATTATTTAACTAGTAGAAATCCACACCCACCACCCCAACTGAGGGAGGTATGATTATTATCCCCCTTTTATAGGTAAGCAAATTGAGCACCAGAAGGGATAAAATGATTTATTTAAATTAAAAAGTTGGTAAGAGGTGGAGCTATGATTAACCCTAAGAATAGCAACCTCACAGCCCGAATTCTTTAATGCTTTGCTGACTGTTGGGTGGTATTTTGGACTCTGTCAATAAGGTGCTTGAAGGAAAAGAAGGAAGAGCTCATGGTCAACACAGTATCAGTAGATATCCTTGCAGCAGACTGTGTCTGTGTCTGTGTGTGTGTGTGTGTGTGTGTGTGTGTGTGTGTGTGTGTGTGTGTGTGTCAGCCGAGGGGAGGATCTCTGTGCACACAACTCTGCCAGGTGATTTGCTGTCAGCAGCTGCTCCTGAGTCTTTCTCCTTAGGCTGGACTGTTTCCAAGGAAACACAAAAAGGTGTTGGAAATTTGGATATAATATTCTGATTCTTATTGACAAGAAAAAAATGTGAACACCTTCTAGTTATCCACTCTGCTCAGCCATTGTTGCCTGTGGCTCTAGCCCCAGTTGAGTTGGGTTTTAGGGCAGTTGGTCCATGGGGCTCCCCGAGCATTGGTGTGCTGAAGGAGGGGAGTATGTCTCAGGGTCCATTATTACCTGAGTCTTTGCTTTCTATATCATGCCTGTATCATCCAGTTATTAGCACCTAGTCTGGAATTTAAATCTTTGCTTTTTATTGAGGTTTGTGGATTTTCTTTCAAGAGGATAAAGTTGCTCTGTTAGTAACGCGTCCTGTTTCCCACGGGCACCAGTCCTCAAGTGAACAAAGGCTACATTTTGTTCATTGTAGCCTAAACCATACCTAGCATGACAGCATAGTGGCTAAAGGTATGGAAGCTGGCACCTGACTGCTTGCAATCAAATCCTGGTGCCAACATGCAACCTTATGCAGGTTGTTTGAAGTCAGAGTGCCTCACCTTCCTTGCCAATGAAATGGGGATATCATAGTGATAGTGCTCATCTCACAGGACTCTTACGAAGGCTAAGCAAGATAATACATGTGAAGTGCTAAAGAGCAGCGCTGGTGCATCACGTTGCCTTATAAGGGTAATGATCGAATAGGACAATCCTGGAATTGTACGGAGGTGTAGTGTTAATACATAAAAGAATTTGAATAAATATTCAATAAATATTTAGCAAATATTAATTGAAAATTTATTTTGTGTGAGATAGCATATGGATAAAATAATGTTTACATGCTGTCTGTGCCCTGAAGGACCTGACAATTCACAAGAAATATAAGGAATAAATATGTTTAAGGTTCACATACATAGTAAGAACTAAGTTTAATGAAAGTGTAGGGGAGGGAGAGAGGAGGTACTTTACATTGGTAAGATGAGGAAAACATCACTAAGCAAGATGGGAAGAGTTTCAATTGATGATATTTGGCTTTTGGTGGATGATACCACTGGGAGAGAAGACCACACAGGTAAAATTATGAGATGTATATTCAGGGAATATGTATTATGATAGGCGTCCTGCTGGGGAGTAGAGAGAGACATGTGGATTAGAACAGAGATCATGACCTTGAGAGGATCAAAGACAGGAGCCACGGCGTGGCATACAAGTCATGGCTAACTGCATGGGTCCTAGATACAGAAACTCTCAGTCTCTGTACATCTGCTATCTTCTCTTCTCTGCATTACTAGGTTTCTTCTTCTTACTTGTTATTTCCTTTCCCTTCACCGCTTCAGCTTGCTTTAGGGGTTGATATAAACTTGACTTTATCTCATTGGGTTCTTTCAACGTCAACACCTGATGCCAACAACTCAGACTTCGGACGTTCTATATTCACATGCCCTGGGGGAACCTGCTTGATCATCCCATCTTTTCTCATCAGGAAAAAGCATAGGCTACCGCCAGCCCACAGAGTGATTTCTTTGGATCAGTTGCTGCTCTTTGTCTGATCAGCTGTGACTGGAGGTGGCAGGATCATGTGATATAAAATATAAGCCCCTAAAGCATCAAGGATAGTTTTCCTTAGAACTGCTTTGAGCCTGAAAAAATGCTAAGACTTGCTCTGGTTGGTATAACTTGGAAAAGTTATCAGAGATGGAGATAAGTGTTTCAATGATTCAGAGTGATGTTACTGGAAGTCATGAGAATGGATGGCATCTCTGAAAAAATAAATAAAAAAGAAACGTGGATAGCATTTTGGGAATAGCCACATTTAATAGGTAACAAGAGAAAGAGGCTAAGGTAGTGTCACAAAGGCATTTATTGTCTACCTGTGAAGTGGATGAAGAAGACAGAAGGAGGCTCCAGCTATCTCTGCCGCTGCATGGAGGGGAGAGAAAACCCAAGCTGGTGGATTTCAACCACCCAGAGACATAAGAAGGGAAGAAGCCAGAAGATACTTATTGTTCTTCTTCACCATCACAGATTATTTCAAGAAATAGTAGCTTCATAGGCTCTGTGAAGACAACCTGTGAGATCAAGCGTCCAGCTATGTTTGTTGTGAAGTTGTGGCCAGTTTAGTAA
The DNA here is from genome assembly GCF_000956105.1 of Propithecus coquereli. NCBI lineage: Eukaryota > Metazoa > Chordata > Mammalia > Primates > Indriidae > Propithecus > Propithecus coquereli. The sequence goes on along the minus strand of NW_012149396.1, from coordinate 10,037,461 downwards.
CACACACCCATGTTTTTGCTCTCACTCATTTCCTCCATCATTTCTTCTTTCCCTTATTCTTCTTTTCATGGGTTCTCCTGCCCTCTAAAGTATTAGCTAATAAATTTTTCTTAGGGCTTAATATTTAAGGGAACCTGGGATAAGATACCTTCATTAAATATACTGATCATTACTCACAGCACACTGGACACCTACAGCCACTTAGTTAAACCAAAGTATAATGGTTTTCAAAGTGTGATCCCTGGAAAGGTAGCACCAGCATCACTTGGAGATTTGCTAGAAATGCAAGTTCTCAGGCCTCACCCCATACCCACTGAATCAGAAACTCTGGTTAATTGTGATGCCTGCTAATGCTTGAGAACCACTGATCCAGCGCAAGGGTTGTCAGACTCCCATTCATGGGCTAGCTGCCTACTTTTATAAATAAAGTTTTATTGGAACACTGCACATCCATTTCTTTACTTATATCCTAAGACTGCTTCTATACCACAAGGCAGAGGTGAGTAGTTGAGATAGTTTAAAATATTTACTATGTGGCTCTTTAAGAAAAATTTTGCCTACTCCTACTCTAGTTCAACCTTGTATGTGCTTCTGCTTCCCACGGGTGAGTTATATCCTTACCAAGAGTCAGTGGTTTTCTTTCCCAAACTTACTCATACCAGCTACTCTTGTCATTGTTATCATTTAAGCTAATGGAACCTACCTTAACCAATGCTCTGTGACTTCAACAAAGAAATGGGGCTTTGGGATCTTGTTTTTAAGAAAACTGAGTTGAATGTTTTGAAGATACTTCAGGTGAGTAGCTAAAACTTACTGCTGTGGAACCAGGTGTGTACAATGCAACTATGATGAACTAGAAGGAAATAATAAGTCCAGAGGGGTTTGCATTTGTATTGTGTTTAGGTTCTGACTCTGCTTTAGGTTCAGAACTGGGAGTTGCAGGGAATGCATTAGGGATGGAGCTTAGGAAAGAATGGTCATTTAGAACTCTGATGGGAAGAACCATTCTTAAAGAAAAGATAGCCCCATAAAGAAAGATTGGTGAATAACTAAATATTATAATTCAAGCAAAGAGAAGTATAGATTTTTTGGTTATTTTTGTGATTTCATCTTAATAAATAATCTTAATTAAGTGGTCAGGATACTGAATGAAGCAGGTAAAAGGGCTTCTTTTAGGTGCATGAAAGTAAATATCCCTGTGTCATGCCCAAATGTACCTCTCAGTGTTGTAGCCCATATATCATCAGGATAAATAGAAGTTTCTCAAATCCGTTCTTTTGAACCCATGTATCAGAATCACCTTATTAATTGTAGATGTTTGGAAAGATTCCCAGAAATCTCAATTTTAATGGTCCCCACGTGATTCTTACACATGCAAAAGGACAAATGGTACAGGATAATCACCCGTTTAATTATTTACTTTCAAGTCATTGAATAAAATGCAGCCCAAACTCAGGGGATTATATGAAATCAGTTAATGCTTTTCCTAATTTCTTCCATTAAAAATATGTTATTGCATATTTACAGCCCTTTTTAAATTCCTTTGGTATGAAAGGATAAATACACAGGTGGATAAGTTTTTGACCTGCTCCTATGTACTGTATTAAAGCTTCCACTAGACAGTGATTAGGCATTTTCATACTTAGAAGGGTCCCAGAGTTGAACTATCTAAACCCTAAAGCTATAAAAGCATAAAGTATAAAAGAGAATATAGATGTACATATGAATGAACATATAATAGAGTGTTAACTTTTAAATCTTGTCCAAGACACCAAAATAGAATAGATGTGAAATTTAGAACAAGAAGAAATTTCAGTGTCAGTGAGTGAGAACTGGTGAGATGTCTCAAAAATTCACAAGGCAGAGACTTAATGAGTGGAGAAGAGTCTTCCTGTGTCTACCTCACTGGAGAGTTCGGTTACTGTCTGGTGACAGTGCTGCCTCCTATTGCAGGTGGAGAGCCGGTGGGACCACTTGGAAAGCCCGGTTTCCTGGAGCTGGGACATTGGGGTCTGGCGCCTGATTCACTTGTGTGAAGCTAAAGCAGCCTGGTCTGTGGTGGGAAGGGGAGGGGAGAGGGAGAGAAAAAGAAAAAGGAGAGGGGAAGGGGAAGAGGGAAAGACGGGGAGGAGAGAGACCTGGGATTAACTCCCTTCTGCCAGGGGAGTGTTCTCTGAAGACTCCATCTTGGTCCTTTGGGGAGCAGAGTGGCCTTCATGAAGCCCCAGTAGGCCCTGGCCAGGGCCACTAGGAAACGGGGACTCCAGCGAGAGCCTGTTAGTGTCCTGGGCCAGACCCCAGGACAAGGGAGCCTGGGTCAGAGGGGACTCTCTCAAGAATCCCCAGAAGCTCGGTGGGAGGAAGAGTAGTCAGCCTTGTACTCTTCCTCCAGAGAGCCAGAGAGCTCAACGTCCCGTTTACAGCAGCGGCAGCGCTTGGTCCCTGCTAAAGCTCTTTCTGCTTTACTCTTTCCTTGCTGCTCCCACCTCCCACCTCGACCCCTGGAACGTGGAAAATAGCAGTAGTGAGTGGGGATAAAATGAGCAGAGAAGAAAGCAGAAGCCCACAGCTCTCTCCTTGAGTCAGGAACCCTGGACCCGCTTGGAGTTGTCATCCAGGGTGGGGAGGATCACCCCGTTCCGCAAATCCAAGGGAAGGCTGGGAAAGAAGAACGAAGGTGCGCTTTAATTCATCCACTCTGTGCCCGGCCAGCACTTCAGCTACCTACGTGTGCGTGCGCTGGTCCCTGGGGACAGTGGCTGATGAAGACATCCACAAAGCAGCTGAAGTACTAAGTCCTTTGAAATTTGGAGGGCGGGTTTTGGAGGCATTAGGCCATGTTGCTGTTACCTAAATATTTTCACCAAATCACTTGAAGAAAAAGCTTCTTTGTAGCAACTGTGCTGAGGAACTGTCTTTATGATCACCTTTGAGGGCACATACAATCAATCCTCCACCTGAGATGGTCTTTAACTAAAGGTCAAACAAATTTTTCCTAGACACCCCAGGGAGAAATATTTAAAAGCCCAGATAATTGCCCTGTGATGTCACAGGTATTATTTTTAGCGTTTATGAGCTTACATCATTTTCCTGAACTTAACACCATATGAATTGCTTCCTTATAGAATGCTGTATGCTAAGTGAGCTTATGTTTTACTATAATCAAAATATTAAAAGTACATTAAAATACTCCCGTGCCTAGAAGTCATATTAACTACCTGTGCTGCTTATTTCCTGTTTGTTGCTCCGGATTCAGTTTCTGCCCTTCTTCACGCAGCTCTGAGGGTCTATCTCAGCAGGTTCCCTTGTTTTCTGGTTTTTGGCTACAGGAGGTCAGGGTAAAATCTAAGTGTGGTTGGGCATTTTCCTCAGCTTCTCCCTGAGGGGGCTCCCTATGCTGGCTGCTCCCTCACGTAAGGACCCTGTTGCTGTCTGGGCCCCTCCCCACACCCCAAGGATGATACCTCAAGCCTCCTCTCCTGGAGTTGACAATAAGCCCATAGCCCCAGCTATTACCCCTGTGGCCTCTCACACCTGTGTATGCATTTATTAAACTCTCTTCAAATGACCCAATCTGAGAGCCCCGTCTGCTTCCCGCCAGGACCCTGACTGATGGGCTGCCTGTTCTGTGTGTCATTTAGTACATCGCAATATAACGCACATTTAAAACGTTATTTTCACAACAAGAAAAGGGTCATAAGAATGGTTGGGTTTACTTCCCTTTTATTCTTCCCTAGCTTCCATGTTATGATTGGAGAAGGTCTGTTTCTTACCTGATCCTGGACTTTTCTGCTATTTTCCCCCAACTTAACCTTGAATTGAGGTAAAGCTTCCAAGCTCTACAGGGGTAACTCCGCAGAGAGAGGAGGCAAAGAGCAGAGCGGGTGAGGCTCAGGACCCTCTGCCCAAGCTCCCCTCCCACCAGAATCGCTCCTGTTGCATCCAGTCTCTAGGCAGAGCTTTTTTGTATAATAAGTAAGTTTTTAAGTCTGATAAAAGAATTCTACTGTTTAAAATGCGTAAAAATCAGGTTAAGGCATAGAATATTCCCTCTGAAGTGTAAATCGGTTATCCAAAAGGACTAGTACCCTATTGGTCATTGCCAATTAATTGGAATCCTTCCCAAGTAGGGCTTAGCAGTGCCCAGAGGTCGGTTGAAGGCATTGGTCCTTGTGCTTGTAGAGACTCAAGGAAGGTGACGTGGTCATACTCAAGAGAAAAGCTGAAAGGAAGAGGGATGGATTCCCTGTGAAGAAAAAAAGATCTTGTGCCCATTTTTTTCCCTGACCCTTAGTCTGGCCAGCCCATCTGAAGACCAGCTACAGCACAAGGCAGGGAATGGCCTCAAGCAGAAAAAATGCCTGATACCTGGCACTTGGCAGTTTGTGATCAAGAAAGGGACCGTGCTGAAAGAGCTTGCCGTTACCTGGGGCTGCTGTGTGGCTGTTCATGCCTGAGAGCTGGGAACCACCCCGTAGGCTGCCTCCTCCCTCGGTTCCCACACCCCACCTGTCACCAGGTATATCGATACTCCTTTGAATGCATCTCAATACTGCTGCTTCTCGTCACATTATTCCCTCTGCCTTGGACACTCTAATTTCCATTTATCACTTGGCTCAATCCTTCAGGTATTAGCTTAAAGGTTACATTTTCTGAAAAGTCTTCTTTAATCTTCTAGTCCCAACAAGTTCCCCATTGCTATCTCTTGCCATTTTCTTTAGTTTTTCTTCATAGCGCTTGACGTGAACTTTAATTGTAAAATTTATTTGTGGCCACAGGTTTAGTTTGTGACTCTCTTGATACTTTTTCCTTACTGAGGAAGTGTGACTTCTTGTTGTTCATGTGTTCTTGGCACTTAGAACAGTGCGTGGAAGGTACTCAGTAAATATCTATGAAATGGAGGGATTAACCCAAACACCTAGGCTCCTAGTGCTGTCGGATCTTTCTTCTATATATCTCAAATCCCTCTCCTTCCCCACATCTGTGCTGACACTATCTAGTTTATGCTTTGTCATCACTCACCTGGACAGCTGCAACCGCCTCCATGCTGGACACCCGGATTCTACATCTCCGCACCACAGGGTGCTGTTCTTTTCTTGCTTGGCACCCATTGGAGCTCCCATCGCCCTCTGTAGGAAGCACACACGCTTTAACGGGCTGAGGATCCTTCTCAATTTGACACCTGCTTGTCTCTCCAGCCCCACAGTCTGGTTTCTCTTCTCCAGACTTATTAGAATAATTTCTAGATCTTTGGCTGCTATTTCTTTCACTTCTGAACTCGTGTGTAGGTTATTTTCAAAGCCTGAAATCTTCCTGTCTTCATTTCCTCTCCCTGCCTTCCTCTCTTTTCCCACCTCCTTTTTCCAGGTTGACGCTTACTCTTCTCTTCCTTCAGGCTTTTCTTACGTGTCACTCCCTTTGGGAGACCTTCTTTGGCCCCATCTCCCTGCCTGGGCTTTGCTGTTGCCTCTCTGGCTCTGAGAGTTCCCTGCATATCTCCCATTACAGCACTTTTAGCCTGTTTTGCATTTGCCTTTTAACTGATTTTGGTGAACAGGGGCTAGAGTGTTGTTTTGGTGATAATAGAAGTAGACAAGTTGCGAATGCTACTGAAATATTTTTTTTGTTTTCTTCTCTCAACGTTTTTCCTCCTACTTTTCCAAGCAGGTATCAAGACTTTGCAATTCTTTACTTCAGGACAAACTTGAAGTGGGTGGACAGAAAGCAGAAACTGCTTGAAACCAGGAACTATTCTTATTTTTCTAGAAGCCAAATCTCTTTGAAGAAATGGCACCGCTTGTCTTTGAGAAGGAGGATGAAGGGGGCTGTTCTTTGGTGGGTAGTAAGAGGAAGGGAGAGATCTCCCCAAAGTGGGTAAGTGGTGGACATCTGTGTGTCCTAAGAGTGGATTCACTTCCTGAGAGATCCGTGAGGAAATGGCAAGACCTCAGAGGAAGAAACTGCATAGTACGTCTAGGGGTGGACCTGTTGGGATTCTGATCTCCAGAGACATCTGATATGCTCTTTGTGGGACCTCATATTTAGAGATTCTGTAAAAAATTTATATATGTAAATATAACTCTATATTTAACATTATATACTTAACTGCATGTATTTATTTAGATATAATGTATAAATAAGTGATACATACATATAAATAAAATAGCTAAAACCTTTTTTTTTTTTTTAAATAAAATTCTTTTAGGACTTAGTATTTTAGTGTCCAGGAACATCTTCAGTTGTGCTGTCTGTCTACTACAAGGTCTATCCCAGGTTTCTTGGTATGGTTTTTGGCAGGTAACAGAACCTGTTTTGCTTTTTTTTTTTTTCTGTTTTGTCATGGATGTCTCTGATACCATGTATTTGCCCCATTTTCCAGAAGTAGAAATTAAGGACAGGAACCGTTGTATGATAAAGGCAAAACCACAGAATATAGTGAGGACAACTGGAAATAAAAACATCCCAGGCTTTTGGTAGCTGTTTTATAACTGTGTAACTGTTGTTTGCTTTCAGTTAATTAGACCCTCTTGGCCTATAAGTAGTTCAGTCATTTATTCATAAACATTTTATGTCTATTAGCGCTGGCCTTGACACCGGGGATTTGTAGCCAAACAGAACTGGAATGTAATACATTTGAGATCAGGGATAGATATTTTAGTGTCAAACCTTATTTTTGGAATGGAATTTCTTGCATTCCCTTTCTAAAGAGGTTTGTTTTATCCACAGGGAATGCACCACCCGGGGCATTGTTTTGGCAATGCTTTTTGGTGATATATTTATATCTAGATAATCCTTTTATTTTGTAGTGATATCGGTGATTGATAGGAAGAGCAAACACTTCTAAACTGACTTTGAGTACTCTCTTGTTGTCTTTCTCTGCTCAGACGGGAGAAAGTCTGCAATACGTCCATTATCTTTCTTCCTTAAATTACCTCCACTGTGCTAAGGAAAGTGATGAACCATATATGTTTAATCTTCCAGTTACTGAGATAGAGTCAAAGATTGATCACATTCACATTATTGAGGATGAATCACCCTTCTGATCTCTGATAGCATTTATTTCTTTCGAGAATTGATAAAAATGTTCTACAAAGACATAGTGAGTGTTTTGGATATTAATGTTTCTGGACTTTGAACAGGCTAGTTATAAAAAATACTCAAAGTACCCTCTGACACTAACTTTGCACAAAGCCTGCAAGCCAGCCTACTTGATCTATGTGGAATAGATTTCAAGACAAGAACTCAGTTAGGTTTTACCTAAGTGTCTTTAATATCTGTAAAAATTAGTTCCTTGCTTTACAATAAGAAAACCAGGAGGCTAAGCAAAGGAACAAGAACAGTTCTTAAAATTATAAAAATTGAACTGACTTTGGCCTTAACTGGAAAGTTTTAGCTTGATTAGAAAGAACCTTTGCCCTCAAGGTCAAGCAAACCCTGAAGACACTAACTTTGGACTTGGTGAGGGAATCAAGTTTTTTGTGATTTTTTTCTTTTTTCCCCTCCAACCATATGCCATCAGGTAAAAGCAAAACCAAACCCAAACCATAAAACTCCAGTAACAACAACCACAACAAAACCAAGACTATGCTGGTTCTAGGGTATCCTTAATGTGGAACTAAGATGCAGATGCCCCTTGACTTATGATAGGGTGATGCCCTGATAAACACATTGTAAGTTGAAAATAAGTAAAAAATGCATTGAATACACCTAACCTACCAAACATCATAGCTTAGCCCTGTGTACCTTAAAAGTGATCATAACACTTACATAAGCCTATAGTTGGGCAAAATCATCTAACACAAAGCCTATTTTACGATGAAGTGTTGAATATCTCATGTAATTTATTGAATGCCATACATCGAGTTGAAATTGTGATAGGTTTTGCTCCATTGTAAAGTTGAAAGATGTTAAGTCAGGGACTGTCTGTATTACCAGCTGTAAATTATCTATATCAAATAGCATCCATATTGCGTTTAATTAGACAAAACATCAGGATTTTTACTGACTAGATTAATTTTCTTTCTTATTAGTTCCTTTTAAAATAGACTTAATAATCAAAATACAGATACACTGATATTATTTATGCCTGCTTTTTTCTTCTCTCTTATAGTAGCACCTGTCTGCTGCAATGGAAAACTGTAATTGCTGGGAGCATCAGTGTCAGATTAAAATAACTCAGTGCCATATTCTTATTTGTGAATCACAATAATAATATAATTTAAGGTATCCTCTAGGGGGAAAATAACATACTGTAACACTAAGCCTAAAAATCCTGCTCTCAATCTAGGAGCATTGATTCATTGCTTTCCTTATTTTTTTCTTTTTTCAAGCTTAAACTACTGTAATTCTCCTTAACTGGTTTTCCCACTGGGCAAATTTAACCTCCAAACGATATAAAGCTCTGCAGCTCATCCTTCCATTTGGAAACTGGCTAAATCTGCATATGTTTTCTTCATGGAAGAATTTACCTTGCTTCCAGGAAAGCTTCCTGGTGATTTGAAAATGTTATCACTCAGTCTTTAGAGCCTTCTGAGGTCTGGCTTCTATCTCGAGGACCTGCAGATAGTACGTACCCCACAGCTGACACCCCAAGAACCTCTTAAAGACTCTTAGCATTAATCAGATAGGTTTTAGTGTTAAAGCTTTGCATTTGTTGTCCTGATACTCGGAATATTTATTTTTTAGCCAGGGAATATTTGCCAGTCTTTTTTTAAGTTTCAAACCAAGATAAAAGATGCACTTTTTATTTTTATTTAGCTTTGAGCATGCTACTTAAAAGTGTCCTAACTAGATTTTTTTTTTTTTTAAGTTGGAGACTCTATGGAGATAAATATGCTCTAGAGTTAAGAAGCAGTGTGCCAAGCTGGAGCCTAGATTAAATTTGTGTGGGCTTTTGAGGCTGATATTCCAAATGCTACCTGAGCCAGAGTTATAGCATTTGGTGAGTACGTTACAAAATTTGGGATAAAAATGGATGGAGTGCTCGTGAAAAACGCCAGGAGAAAAACACTAGTAGTTTCGTTCAGCTCAAGATAAGAAGTATGTTATAAACATTCATAAAGAAAAATTCTCCACTTTGTTTGGAATTTACCTATGATCACCGGGACTGTAAACTCCATCCAAAGACCCAAAGTAATGATCACATATATCACTCATTCTTCACATATAGCTTGGATATTGCCTTCTCAGGGAAATCTTCCTGAACCTCACCCTCCTTCTTCTTTTTCTTCTTCTTTGATCCCACAAAAACCCTTGGCTCACACCTCTTTTAAGACCTGTCAAGTGATGCTGCACTTACCTATTCAACTGTTTGTTTCCATAACTAGAATGTCAACATTTTGGGAATAGGGATCCAGTCTTGTTCATCTCATCTCTAAAGCCCAAGAACTCCTCTCATGGTTTAAAGACAGAGTTGCTGATTGTTAAATTGATAAACGCACACGTAAAGTTGAAGAGGTACTACATTTTGGAACGTGAATTGAGAGCCAATGCTACTCATGAGGTGGAGAGGAAGATGGTTCTAAGACTTGTGTGCACTCACTGGGAAATTGGTCCTTCTGGCCGGATAGGACCCATTTGTGCCATGACTACTGGTAGGCTCAGGTGGAAGCTGATAATGACCCTGGAATGTCTCTGTTTCCCAGAATCTCCCAGTTGTTGTTTTTGTTTTTAATGCAGCTGTCAAAGTTCCCTCTGGCTTTAGCACCTGGAGTTAATTACTGGCTCCTTTTCACAAATGTCACCTCACAGGGGCTCTGTGGCTGCACCCTTCATTATGTCACAGAAAGAGTCCCAGGGCTGCTACTCAGGATCTCTGTGGCCTACCAAACTGCTTACTCCTCCGGGTCTATTTCCTCATCAATGAATGGGGCTCAATTTTCCAAATTCAAAGCCTTTTTGAGGGTTAAGAGAGGTTAGATCTGAATCACATCCATTATTACGAGGCCCTGTACCTTAGGGTGTCTCCAGCAAAAGCTGGTTTCCCACATGCTGCACCTCCTGTTACGTGTTCACTCCCAGAGGGACACATGGCATTTCTCTGCTGGATTTGTGTGTGCCGTGGGGAATAAGGGCTCTCTAAAGGAAAGCCTCAGTCCTCACAGTGACTGCAGCGAGATGGGTGGATTTCTCTTTACCTGGGTCCCTTCTTCTGAATCTCTGTGTCTCTGTAGAGTTGGGTTCAGGGCACAGGTTGCCAGATTCATCAGGAACATCTTTGTGGGTACACACTGTCCTGGACTGTGATCATGGCCTTTGGATCCAGGTGGTGGCATTGGGTGTGGGATTCAGGCAAAGGCAAGAGGGGCGAAGGCACCGCCACGAGCAGTGCTCTGGATCTAGCTCTGCTTAGAAGAGGAGGATCAGTGGATGCATGTGGAGGCTTAAATTGCTTTCGTGCAAGTGGGCTGGTGGGCAGATTATATTCATGTTTAAATAGCCAATGCCCTGGTCCCAACCCCCTGGAAGTCTGAGTGGCCTAGATGCCAAGTCAAAGGCCACACTTGTCCTTTCATGTACACTGATTTCTCATGAAGTTTGTGGCTGATCTTCTTGGGCATCCAAGGGGACTTTGGCTTCTTGAAGGAATTGTAACAAGTCTGTTTGACAGATTGATTAAGGCAGATTGTAGAAGTAAGCATTGCAAGGGATTCCAGACAACCACTCCAACTAGAAACAGCTAGAGGCAGTGGCCAATAGGTCTCTAGTTAGGAGGGCAATGCCCTACAGGAAGAGAGTGTGACTGCATGTGTCTGCTGCTTCCTTTCCATAGCCCCAAGTCTAAGCCAGTTCCTTTAACATAATAAATGCTCAATAAACGTTTGATGATTGAAGCCATGGATTCATGACAGAAGAAATAAACTGAAAGTGTCGTGAAGGAGTTAAAAATGAAGTCGAAGGACTGATCAGCATTAAAGCTGTCCTCTGCAGAAGGCTTGAGGGGACAGAGGATGTTCTGGACCAAAATGAAGGCAGGGATTCAGAGGGAGAACAAGACAGAGACTCAGCTACTAAAACTGGGATGCAAGACTGAATCTTACACATAATTACCAGGCATGATCCTGGTTACTGGGGCCCAAAACAGCCTTGGAGCAGATTCAGAATTGAGTCATTCTTGGGTCCCACTGAATATTGGGCAATAATATTGTATACATTTAAAATAAAGTCAATAATTTTATACACAAAGCAGTTTCTATCATAAGTTTTCAAGTCAGATGCATTAAAGTATAATTTTTTTTTGTATCTAAAAGAGCATGTAAAGTTGCTGTTGATCAAAAGGGTGCTGTGCTAAAAGCATTAAGTGTATTAACTCATTTAACCCTCACGACTTTATAAAGCAGGTTGTATTATTATCCCATGTTACAGATGAGAAAACTGAGGCTAACAGAGGTTAAACTGAGGCTAATATAACTTTTTAAAGGTAAGAGTCTATTAATGGTCAAGATGGGATTCAAATAGAAGAAGTCTGGGTCCTTAATCCACACTTGTGACCACAATACTAAACTGTACTTTTTGTGGAGAAATATTGCACCATCATCCCTGAAATTAGGAGCTTACAAACATTCTTTCAAAAAACAATTCCACTATTTGTGAGTTAAATGCTTCTAAATTAAGCAAATAACTGGACAACCATTCAGTTTAGCTGTTAGACACAAGCAATAAACAATCACCGTCTACCAGGAAAAAACATTTTAAGGTCAGCAGGCTCAGGGATATATTGAATTGCTAAACCAGTAACATTTATATTTCACTTATTTCGTAAGGGAGTTAATAAAATGTAATACTATTGGTTGCTCTCTCTATTGCCAGTGATATTAAACATTTACAACATTCTTTGGAAGATCAATTTGGGAAACTAGGGACCTCAACCAAGCTTTAATTATTATTACATTTTAAAACACAAAAAGTTACGTGGCTAGATAGACTATCTTAAGGATAAAAGACATTTACACTAATTTGATCTTTTGCAGTAATTTCTTTTAGAATTCTCAGTAGTAACATTAATCTTCAATAACTTATTTGAGGTAATATTCGATTCCAAAAGTGTTTTCAGAAGAATTTTATTGTAGTCCAGTGTGAATTATCTATCTTTATTTGAATGTCAAATATTATAAAATAGGCAATTTAACAAAGCAAAGAGAATTTCTGATGGCCTAAAAATTTAAGGAAAATTATTGGCAGTTATTGAGTTTATTTTATTAATTTCATTTTTTAGTGACTTTAAAAGTAAATGCTTCTTCGTATTTTAGATTTTCACATAAAGTTCTGGTATTGAATTTAGTTTTAATGAAAACATAGCCTGATTACAACTTTGTTTATCTCTGCAGTGGCATCATTTCCATATTTGAATATTATGCCAAGCAAACATCACTTGAAAAGAGAAGAATTTAGATATTGGATTTGTCACTTAGATAACACAGGAACGTGGAGACCATTTAGGGATAATATTTTCCCACATATAATACTTGTGGTAACTGGTTGATGAATAGGTCATGATAACGTTGGACTAAAAATCTAGACTCAAGTCATTTTAGGCTCCTGTGGAATTTATAGTAATTAGGAGAAATCGAAGTGCAAGGAGAAGTGTCACCTCACAAATCACCCTTTCGTGACAGTAGCTCAGGGCTGGCTTTGCATATCAAGTATTAATGACTCCACGTACTTTCATTTTCCCACAAAGTTATATACGATGAGACGTTACTCCTTGTGAAAAAGATTCCTAATGAGAACTTTAGGTATGATTCATGCAGGCTCATATCTGGGCTGAATTCATCTGCTCACAAATAGTGAGTGACGGATTGTCTTTCAGGTGCTCATAGGCTTTTGTATGAGGACAAACTCCCGTCGATGGCGGTGTCGCTAGGAATAGTGTAGTTAAATAAAGTGATTGCTACAAGGTCTAACCCATCACGTGGATTTGTGGAATTTAACTTTCGGCTCCTCCTTCCCCAACCTCATGCTCCTTTTAATTGTGTTGATTCCTTTGGGAGGTACAGGGTGGGTTTGGCTTTCTTCTGCAATACAAGTTGTAAAATAGCTATTTTCTGTCTTGGAGAGGCACAGCTCCATGTAGCCTGGAGTGAACTAAACCTTGGGCTCAAATCAGAGTCGTCTCTGGAAGCTAAACATGCAGTCTCTTACTTTTAGCCTGCGGTAGTTTCTGAGTGTCCATCTGAACCTCAGTGTTAAAGAGAGCTGTGACAAGACACAAGGCCATTGGTGGATTTGTACTACTGTTTGATTTCTTATAACTATAACAATTTACACAGTGCTTTTTAAAAATCACAATGACGTTTCCCAATGACTAGAAAACCACACATATATAGTTTAAATAATTCACAGTGAGGGTGCTGGCTTTATCAATGGTATATAATCTTTAGAATCTGGAAACACTGATGAGCCATGTCTTCAAATTGTCAATGGCAACCAATGATGTAGAGAAGAAAGCTAATAATGTGAGTCTAATTTGTGCTTTCATTATTGACTCCACCATTATACGGGGTTAAAAGATGCATTTTCCTTTCAAGCTAAACCCAACTGGCCATGGTCAGAATTTTGAGAGTCTGATTATTCACTCAAGAAGCAGAGTGGACCTGGCATTGTTTCTTAAGAAAAATTCTGGTTTTGCCTATAGGTATTTCCTTGTCTATCCATCCAGGTGGGAGCTTGGTGAGATTCTCCAGTGTCCATCCACGAACTTTTATTTTACTCTTTTGTAGTTTGTCTATACTGTGCGCATCGGCCCTCAGTCACCAGCATAAAACTGCTTCATCTAGGCATTTGGTAAAACTACAACCTTCAATTGCCAAGCTTCTATCAAAGTCAAGTAGAGAGTGACAATGTTATTTGTTTTATATTCATTGGATCTCAGGTACACAGATTGGATTACGATCTTTGTTTCCTGACCCAGAGTGATAGATTTTAAGAATACTTTTTAAGGGATAGGCATTTGGTTCATCTATGACTTAGTTGTTTCTGGAAAACTGAGCGTGCAGCTAACCCTAGGGTATTCATCACCCCTGGTAACTCTCTGATTAGTTAAATTCCATGTAAATGTACTCTAGGGGATGCTGTGGGTGCCACCCTGTTTCCTGTTCAAAACCGAGGCATGCATTCCTCAGCTTCTAGGAGTGTTGATCACCAACGTCTCAGTTGAGTCTTTCTCTGGGATTTAGCCCCCTCAGAAGGACCTCCCTTGTCCAACTTTATGCTCCCTCCCTTCTTGGTTGCTGCAGGGTTTAAAGCCCATGCCCTTTGCCTCAATGTGGGACAGCTCTGAAGGGCTGTCCTGTCCCAGCTCCAGAGCTCCTTCTGGAACTACTGAGGAGACTTCTATTAAGACTGCGTCACTGGTTAGCTCCGCCCTCAGTCCGTCTCATTTCTCTCACTCCTTTAGGAGGGAGAGCACTTCCCAGTAGATCTGCTAGACACAATTCTCCATCTCAGTGTTTACATCCCATGACACCTGACCTAAGACATCACTCATTCATTTGCTTATTTATTCATCTGTTTACTTATCTATCTACACATCCATCATCCATTCATGCACCATGCCTTTATTCATGTACCAAATACTTATTGGTTACCTAGCATGGGCCTGGACTAAGAAAATCTGGAATACACTGTTATAGGTATAGCTAGCTAGTTATGTAATAAGGATAAAGGAAAAAAGAAAAGAACATAAAGAAAGAAGGAAGAAAGAAGAGTTAGTAAATAATTGAAAACATCTAAGGTGTGAAGTATTTCAAAAGGCTCATTAAAATCCTGTTTATGCATCCACTGTGGGTCTTGAAAATAAGAAACTGTATTTGCTCTGTAATTGCTTGAATCATACATCTTTTACCTTGATTAGCAATTTCAATCAACCAAGACATTACTGAGCATTTTCAAATAAAAAGCTGCATATTTTTCAACCAGAAGTCCTCTATTCAACCTTCTTATTTTTTAAACACTTTGGATTTCCTGTAATTGGATAGTATTATTTTTTATAAAAATATTAATCTCTCTAAAGTGCAAAACTGCAAATATGACTAAAATGAGATGTTTCAGATGTTTTCTAGCCTATTGCATTTTTAATGTTATGTTTTAATTTGATGTCCTTTGATTTGTAAACTTACTTCCCTTTTGTTCTTAATGTTTATCTATATCCAGGTTAGAGTACTCTATTTTGATTTTAAGTGTACTTAGATTTTCAAACATCAAAGTTGCTAAAACATAACGGGCTTGGTCATATGTCTGAAAGGCATAAGAGCCCAGAAGAGCAATAGGCTGTTTTCTATAAAATTTTTTTAAAAATTTATTTTTATTTTTACTTCTAGCATTTTTATTTGTATGTATTTATGGGGTATAAGTTTAATTTTGCTACCTTGATACATTGCACGGTGGTACAGTCAGGGCCTTCAGCGCATCTGTCCCTGGAGCAAGGCACACAGTACTCACCAGCTTGTTTTCTTGAAAGTCCTATCTGAGAGTTACTGTTGCTTGAATTGAGCCTGTTGCTAGAATGTGGAATAACTTGAATTAGAGGAAGCAAAGTCTGGTTTCTATCTTGAAGGTTTTGTAAATTTCCATTCTAGAATGCAAGAGAGTCTTCTGTAGCATTTTAAATCTATCGCCTTTGTTTGATTTCTGTTTCCGCAGACCCGTTGAGTCCCTGTGGGATCTTGCCTTCTGTTTCTTCTATGGATTCTCCTTCTGCCAAACGGGTTTCCTTGCTGCATCACAAAAGCTAAAGCCAGTCACGAGAAGCTTTATCACCATATTTAGACAGAAATGCAATATCAGAAATTATAGTGAACTCCTTTGCTTTTAACGGCTGTAAGTGGCTGTTGTCCCACTTGCCATCTGGTGGCATGTTTTTCTCTTCATCTCCATTTATGGACCATGTGATAGTTTGCACGTTCTCTCTCTCTGTCTTTCTCTCTCCATTCATTTTGTTCACCACTCATCCACTGAACCTCCTTCCTCATTGCCTTTTTAATTTCCTTTTCCACTGCTTGCCTTATTAAGAGCATTATCAGAGTCAACCATTAATGTGTGCATTTTAAAATCCTTAGAAAGAAAAGAGATATAAGCTCTTCTTATTCTGGATATACATCCTATGGTCACATTGGAATGATTCAGGAAGAAAAAAAAAATAGCACGAGATTGCCCTTTCTATGACAAGTTGCTATTTATCTAAATAATGAGATACACTCTCAATCAATCATGTCTATTAATTTAGTATGAATTTACTTGGCTGTATCAAGCTATCCTTATGAGATTCAAATACAGTCCCGTGTCACCTAATGACAGGGATACATTCTGAGAAATGCTTTTGGTAGGTGATTTTGTCATTGTGGGAACATCACAGAGTGCGTGTACACAAATCTAGATGACGTAGCCTGCTACACATCTAGGCTGTATGGTACAGCCTATTGCTCCTAGGCTAAAACGTGTGCAGCATGTTACTACACTGAATACTATAGGCAATTGTAACACAATGGTAAGCATTTGTGTATCCGAACATATTTAAACATAGAAAGGGTACAGTAAAAGTATGGTATAAATGATAAAAAATGGTACAGCTACTTAGGGCATTTACCATGAATTAATGGAGCTTTTAGGACTGGAAGTTGCTCTGGGTGAATCAGTGAGCGAGTAGTGAGTGAATATGAAAATCAAGGACATTCCTGTGTACTACTGTGGGCTTTATAGACCCTGTACACTTAGGCTACACTAAATCTCTTACAGAAAGTAATCATGCTACGACATTATGATGGCTATGACGTCACTAGACAATAGAAAATTTTAAGCTTCATTATAATCTTATGGGACCACCATTGTATATGTGATCTATCATTGACAAAAACGTTGTTATTCAGCATATGACTGTATATTAACATTAGAAATATACTGTTTTAAGACTCTGGAATCAAAGTGGACTTGTTAACTGAATGTATTTTTGTATAGTAGATCAGTGTTAGTGGTTTATCTAATTCACATTAGGATTTATATATGGCCACCCCACATTTGCTACAGAGTGTTATCTGGCAGTCATAGGGTGGTCAGATAACAATGGTACCATTCTATGGCCCTTTATAGCAGGAAGTGAGGAAGAGGCCTGTAGCTACTGAAATTTACAAAAAGAATTTTAAGTAGGCAGATTTTAATTACCCCAGAATAGAACTTGGCCAGCACACCAAATTGTTCTTCCTCCTACTCATTTTGGAATTTCTGAAAAAAAAAAATTCTCACTGAACTGGTACACATATTTATATTCAAAAATATATTTGGATCTAGTTCATTGCACTTGATAACAGAAATTACCAACTTTAATTTCCAACTCTAGATCAGCCATTAGATTGATACAGAGAAGCCACATATGGCTAAGGCATCTATACATGAAATCTCTTACCATTCCTGGCTAGTCAGCCTGGATAGGTTCTCTCTTTCCCTCTCTCTCTCTCTCTCCTCTGTCACTCTCTGAGATTTTCACATGTACCATGTCACAAACGTGCTTACTCATTCTGTTTTCAGTATGTTCTAGAGAACGGTATATCCTCCAGGTCTAGCACTCAAGAGCTAGGCAAATGGGAAAACTAAGGGCTTTAGTACAGAGTTGGGTCCAAATTTCATCTCTCCTATTCTCTTTCCGAGTATCTTTGAGTCATTTAGCTTTTGGATCATTTACCTTTTCTAAGCCCTTTGAGCCCTCTGTTCCTCATCCCTAAAAAAGGGAAAATAACACCAAGTTTGCGGGGTTGTTATGAGGATTAAGTAAAATGATTTACCCAAAGAGCTCAGTACATCTTGACAGTGCTCAATAAATGTTAACCGTGATTACTGTGATCATGTTGCTTCATGCTGGGAACAGAGCGTTTCACTGTGGCAAGGTGGAGCAGAAGCTGCTAGATGAGTTTGCTATGGTTATTTGAGACAGTCTTTTGCCACTCGGCACTGAATCCTGTCTGCCACGTCCCCTGTGTGTGCTTAGTGCATGCACACCAGGTATTGGGCTTGCCTGTGCTCCACCCAGATCCCCCTGTACCCTCTTATGGTTTTGTGGGCTCCCGTGTCCATTATCCAGCATCCGTGTGTTTTGTGTTGAGTGACTCACACCTGTGACTTTCTTCAGACCCCAGCCCTTGGTGTAATGGGGCTGCTTAGTCTGTACATCCAGAAAACAGAAAGCACCCAAAAGTTTAAATCCCTCCTCTCTTGTTGCAACCAATGATTGGTGCGTGAGTGTGGAAGACCATTTCCTTGCTTCCATAGGTGGGACCAACTGTGAAGTATAATTTACACTTCTGAGCCCCTTAGAGGATAAGGCTGAGGCTGGGCCTTGGCCTGAAATCTCACATTTGCTTCGCTTCTTTCTCTGTTCTGTCCTGTCTCCCCACTCTCTCCCTTGCTGGCATTTTGTGGGAGCAAATTCCTTAAAAATCACTTGCACACAAACTTGCATCTCAATATCTGCTTTTGGGGTTCCTCACTAAGACACACACACAAACATACACACACACACACACGCACACACACACCTGGTTAGTAGGCTTGCTTGGATTCTGCAGAAATGTCCTCAGTTCTCTGCAGCCCTATTAAGTACCCTGAGGTCACGCATAAATGGATTTCTATGTTTGAGTTTGAGTGTTTAGAACAGGGATCGGCAGGGTCCAGATAGTAACTATTTTGCTTTTGCAGGCCACATACAACAGTCTCTGACACTTTGCTCACCTTTGGTTTGGAATACATTTCCCCTTGCCTTTACTTCTGACTCACCTGTGCTTTTTACATGAATGTCCGTTTGTCCCTCACTATCTTTTAGTTGGAGGCCAGACTGATGGCTTGCTCAGAATGAATGGTGTGCCCTTCAGTGCCTTTAAACTTTTGGGAATAGAGAGCAAATATAGCATTACTGCTAACAGAGTCATCTGCCCAATCACCAGTTTTTTTTTAAGTTCCCAGCGTTTGTACTGTAATGGCTCTACAGCCATGTTAATACCAGCAAGATAGAATTTAGATCTGTGAATCCTTGTGGAAAGTAAGCAATACCAACACCCAGAAGAGTCATTAGTATTTTTCAGTCTTTGCTTTATTGTCTTGTCTCAAACTAGCGACCTTCAGTGGATCGTTGACATTAATCCTACTCTGATACCAGTTTATTTACTAAGCGATAGAAATTCAGCATTAGCGGAGGTTAGAGAGGCTTATTTACATTCCATATTACTTGACATCTTTGTAATTTTTCCTTTTCATGACAAAGAGAGAATATTTACATTAAAAACACATCGGTAACCTCAGTAATCTCCTTGAGCAGACAGGGGTACATAAAATCAGGATGCTAGCTAAGAATGATGGGAACACAAATGCAGTAAAGCCTATTTCAGACAAATTTTAAAGCAGTAAGATTAAAGAAAAATCATGCAACATATTTAGCCCAGGGAAGTGAGGAGATACTGGGTGGTCTCCAGCTTTATCTTGATGGGGAAAGTTATTGTTTAAAGAATGAAAAGCAGGCATGAGCTGCATTTGAGATTCCGATCATTGCAATGAAGGAGTTAAGGAGGTTGGTAGCTGCAGTTTCACTGTTGTAATATATCTGAAAGTAAAGCTTTCCTAAAAAATTGAATTTTTATGTAGTATAAATTTAAATTTTGTCATCAAATAATTCTTTTTGCTCTAAATAAAATCAATATTGAATTGCAACACCCACAGAGTAGAATGCATTAGAACACCGGGATGTAATTTGTACTGCCAGTGTATTTATAACCCTCTCAACTGGTCTGGCGTGTGCCAAAATGAGAATAGCAGGGTTCAGGTGTATCTCTGAGAAGCTTCTAGAATCATTACATTTCCCAACTTTATCCATTATGAGAATAGACTGGGGGCTCAGACACATTGGCAGCTGCAAGAGCTATTTGGGACACCTCTTGGCAAGGAGGCCTGGTGGGCAGAACTCAAACAACAGATCCAGGGGGTCAGATGTCATTGGCACTGATAGTTTCCTGGCACAGATCAAAACTTAGTGGTGTGCCCGTGTTATTTCTAGGAGCTGATGTTTTAAACCAAAATCGGTGTTTTAAGGAGCTATGCTGAAATCTTGCAAGCTTTTGAGTGTAAGAAAAGTTAAACTGCACCAGTAAATGTCAATGGGACTTTTCTTTGAAAATTTGGCAATCAAGGTGGAGTCCCTGAGAAGTGCGGATTGAAGCAAAGATAGAAATAATGTGGGCACAATCCTTGTTCTAAACTGACATCTTTTAATACCAAATATAAGATTTTTTTTTTTCTGTAAAATTATCTTCACCATGTTTGGAGAATTCCAGCTTGGGTAAATGCAAGGCATTGCACTATGTATATAGATGGCCTGTTGTTCTACCACCATAATACATTATATTTCCCAAATCATACATCAGTTGGCATCTCACGTGCAGCTCTCTGTATCTGCTGAGTACCTGACCTGTCGGTGCGTGGAAAGGTCCAGGAATTATCAGGCTATACCTTCCAGGGCCGTTCAAGAGGCAGCTCTTAAGTGGAAGCATGAGGTCAAGCTAGAGTTGGCAAAGAACTGGCTGGTCCCTCTCAGTGGTGCTGGGGGATGAAAGAGGAGATTATCTATAAATAAGTGTGGGTGAAGACCAGAAGGTTAATTACAGAGCAAGGTAAGACAGAGTAAAGAATGAAACAGCATTCAGGCTGCATAGAATAGTTCTTTCATGGATGGTTAGAAACTCACTAAAGAGCTATAGCTTAGAAGTCTTCATTCAAGGGGTAGGATCTTGGCAGACAAGGTCAAAGTTGATTCTCCTGTCCTGGAGTTGGATACTGGCATCCCTGCACTTTACTCCTTCTCTTTCCTTTATATATCTTCCACATGTACTTTTCATAGTTTTCATTAGTTATGTAACAAGAAGATTGATTAAGGCATCCACTGTTTGTTGCATGTCTTGGGCAAAGATGAAGATGGTGGACGCTCAGCTCAGCCAGCCTGCATTACTCAAATGTGTCTCTAATTCCGACAACTTGAACTCTGTGGTTGAGACTTTCACCTTGTGAACACTGTATTTATCTATGGTTCACAGATGACATGAGGAGTTGGCAAGGGAAAAATCCTTATGTGAACAGTTAATCTGGCAGCCTTTCATAGCCAGGGAAGAAAAGCATCATACTTACAAATGTCTCTGAAACACAGGGCATCATCTCTCCTTTGTGACTTGAGCACAGAAGTGGGGACAGTGAGAAGGCAATGTTTATTCTTGTATGAAGTCGCAGAGTCCTCCCTTTCCATATCCATCTTATTTTCACATATCCTGGTACAAACAGACAAAAGCTGTTATTACAGAAAGTGAAGCTGATAGCTTTTAATACATCACATCCACTAAGACGAAGGCGTAATTGCAACTTTTATGTTCATTTTACAGTGAATAGTAATTAGCCTTTGGCCCATTACACTGTGTGAACATCGAATTACCCACCTGCCCTTGCCATGTCTCGTTAACTTAAACTATGTGCCTAAAGCTTTATCAGAAAACAACTCCCTCCCTATCTCCCTGCTGACATGCTACTTTAGATAAATTCATTTAGAAAAGTCACAGACTTGACGGTGATAGTCTCCCAATTTGTCCTGAGAGTTCAGGACAAGGAATTTTAAAGATGCTTTTAGTCACTGTGGTTAGTGTACATCACATAGCTGTTTGGAAATAAAGGCAAGCACACTACTTCCTTTGAAAACCAAGATATCTTTTACTTTTTTTGTGACATTGTTTGGCCATTAGCTGATTTATGAAGATAATTTGATAACCGTGTTACAAAATCAATGTGTGTACTCAGTCCCCGAGAAAAGGCAAGTCGATGATAAATAACCTTTGCTGATTTGCAGCTGAAATTTCCCTTTGGAGGAAATGGGACCTGAGGTGAAATAATCAGGGTTATCATCAAATAAAGCACAAAGAAAAACTTACCTCCTTGTGAAGTGAAAGTGAAATACATCTGTACAATGTCGAAATTAGCAGAAGACTCTGATGTAGGCTAGAAACTTAGCATTTCAGAGCTAGGAATAAATTTGGAAACCATTTGGTTGAACTGTCAGTTTACAGGAGAAGAAATTCAGGCTTAACATATAAAGTATCTTGCCTACGTTTGGAGAAAATACTTACTTCTTTCTTATAATAAATGTTAAAGTGGCTCCAACAGCCAAATGAAAGTTTGATCAAACTTTGGTGATACTTCAACATATGTCTGAGACAGAAAAAAAACTAGCTTAATTTTTGGCTTAAAAAAATCATCATGGAATTCTGCCATTGCCTTACCTATACATATGGCGATGCTTTTGTTGCGGAGAGAAGGTAGCAAAATGCCTTACCATGAGAAGCACCAGCCACTGGCTAGTTCTGAGCCAAAGACATCTGTAGGTGTATTACTTTCCAATTGCTGCTGCACAAATTTATTATCTTCCATTTCTAGAGAAATCCAAACTTGAAGTTTCAATAGGCTTAATATCAAGTGTCAGCAGGGCTGTGTTTCTTTTGGAGGCCACAGAGGAGGATCTGTTTCCTTGCCTTGTCCAGTTTCTAGAGGCTGCCTGCACTCCTTGGCTCACGGCCCCTTCCTCTGTCTTCAAAGTGCATCACTCCAACCTCCTTCCATCTCAGGATCCTTAATCTGATCATGCCTGCAAGTCTCTTTTGCTATTATGATAACATAGTCACAGGATTTGAGAATTAGGATGTGGACATCTTTGGGTAGGGCCTTATTCTGCTCACCACAGTAGGGCTCTGGCAGATGAATAAGGCCGCAAATACTGTGGGTCGTTTACAGTCACATGAGGCTCATGATATTGAAACAAGGGGAACGGTTGCAGTGTCTTCTTTGCTTACTGGGTTATGTGTCAAGAAAGTTAGCAGGTATCCTTGAGGGGTCCTCTAACAGGTCTCTGCTTGTCACAAGTGCTATGTCACATTAGAGCAATTCATCATGTTACCAAAAGTACTGGATGGGAAATGTGGAAAGCTGAAAATTTAAAAGTACCATAAGAAGCATTTGTAAGTTATGCTTGCTATGATTGTCAAAACTGTTTAGAAGCCACAGAGAATTTTCAATTGAAGCCCTGATATCTGTAGTAGTGAGAGATAGGCAATGCTTATCTCTTATGTACTTCAAAGTAAACAAGGATAATCTTTAAAAATCCAGTTTAAAGATCTTCTATTTATTTTTTTGGCCTGTGACTTGAAACTCACTGTTCCACAATAGAAAAATCAGGAAGGACAAAGGGGAAAGGACAAACAATAAAGTTTCTGTATACAGTACAGTTAACTGATTACATTTCAGATTCACTAATACTTTGTTTATGAACAGAAATCATTGGGAAAACATCAGGGTCCCTGCTAACTCAGAGGGCTGGATAAAATTATCTCAATTTAAACAGTATCTCAAAAGGTTTAGCATCCCTTGGTAAAGATAAAACATCTCATCATTATCAATTAAAGGACTCCTGAAGTCTTTGAAAAGAGGACTTGTTTGCTTAAAATACGTGAAGGTCATGTTCACCCTGTAATAGTCAATGAGGAGTAGTCATTTGTTATTTTTAAACAGGCTGTCATTTAGCTATTATGAAGATGAATAACATTTGTTATTGCCTAATAATCTTCCTGTTGATTACAGAGAGAAGGCACTTGCAGACACCTTATGTGCCTTTCTTAGTTGCTAGATTATTAATACCTTTTGATTAAATTCTGTAAACAAAAATTAAGGGCTTTGTTCTTCAAATTTTGAGACTGGCATCTAGGATGCTAAACCATGGCTTGGTCCGTGGTATTTTGAGTTGCATATGTTATTTGCCTACTGTTCATGCAACGTTGCAAAAACAAAGTTCATTTTTTAATATCAAACAGATTGTCAATGGATCATATGCTGCCTCTATTAAGGTTAGTTTTTGGATGTCTGCCTTCTTGAAGAGAGTTAATGAAGCTATAAGTTACCTGTGTGCCTTCATTTGGAGTCAGGCCTAATTATCTGGATCTTGGCCACATTATTGTCCGAGCCTTATTTCTAAAGCAGATGGAGTCACTCAGGAATGACTTCATTTGTATTAATTTGTTGTACTGTCTTCTACTATTCATCTCAAAAGAACTGTACTTCCTTTGTCACAGAGAGCAGAAAAAGACAAAAGGATTTTGGTTAGAAATTAAGAGAGAAATCTACTCCTTCTATTCATGGATACTGATGTTCTAACCTAAAGACAATTGAATGGCAGCCACTTTGAGGCAGTGGAGTGGTATAAGAGGGTAATTATGTTACCTAAGATTTATGAGCTTTCATATTTTAGAATAAGTCAGATGATAGATGTATTGATCCAATCCTTTAAAACGGAAACTCTCTGGAGCATTTTTTGCTGTTGTCAGTTTTTCACCTGGCCTTTGAGAACCCTAGGGACACTCTCGGAGAGAAATCTCTGTCTTGACTGACTCAGTATCTTGTAGATTGTTGGAAAGAACAATCGCTTTGTTATTTGTGGAGCAGACACAGGACCTCCTGGTCTAAAGGAGCGTTACATTTCTACCTTGCATTCAAGCTGGGATCATCTCCAAGGAAAATAGCATGTAAGAAACTCTTAATTCTTCTGTGGAGATATTTAGGGTTGGGTAGAGAGACAAGGAAGAGAATCTGGCTTTTGCACTGGCAAGTGGTAGTGGTGACTTCTTTTACTACCGTTTTGGCAACAAGGGACTAAAATTTGTCCATGGGTTTTATCTGGTCAATGGGATATGTCAATGTAGTATAAAAAGCCTCAGAAAAAGAATAACAACTTTATTCAATAACCAAATTGCTATTGGTAAATAAATGAAATCTAATGATCCCACTAACTTATTCTAACTAACATGTGCAATTAGAACGTGTCTATACTGATGTAAAAATATATGAATGAAAGCTGAGAAGAAAATAGATGATCTTACTGTCTATCAGTACAAAACCAAGTAGTCATTGATTTGAAGAACCCCAAATAGGAGGGGATTTTTTCAAAAGAATGTTTTATTTGCTTTTCTGAGAAATGGCTTCTAGACAGTAACTTTTAGATATTTCTGGTATTACAATTTATTTAAAGTTTTCATTAGAGATCCCTAAACCAGAAATTAAAAAGACAAATTATTGTTAAACATTGAATTTTATTTCATATTTTAGTTTGCTAGGGCTGCTATAGCAAAATACCACAAACTGGGTGGCTTAAACAACATAATTTTTTTTTTTTTATTTCAGGGTATTATGAGGGTACAAACATTAAGGTTACACTTTATGTCTTTGCTTCACCCAAGCAAAGGTTAGGGGCATGCCCTTCCCCCCTACAATGTTCACCGTGTCCTTTAGTTGAGGGTTTACTTCCCCATCCCCCTAATCCCTGGAGAGTATTACTGCCATGTGAGCACCCTAGTGTTGATCAGTTAGTACCAATTTGATGGCGAGTACAAGTGGAGCCCATTCTTCCAATCTTGTGGTACTTCACTTTGGATAATGGGCTTAAGTTTAATCCAGGAAAGTATAAGAGGTGCTAGATCACTGTTGTTTCTTATGATTGAGTAATATTCCATTGTATACATATACCAAATTTTAATAATCCATTCATTAATTGATGGGCAATTGGGTTGTTTCCACATCCTTGCAATAGTGAATTGTGCTACTATAAACATTCGGGTGCAGATGTCTTTATCATAGAATGTTTTTTGCTCTTTTGGGTAGATGCCTAATAGTGCTATTGCTGGATTGAATGGTATTTCTATTTTTAGCTCTTTGAGGAATCTCCAAATTCTTTTCCATAGAGGTTGCACTAATTTGAAGTCCCACCAGCAGTTAAACAACATAAATTTATTGTCTTGCAGTTCTGGAGGCTAGAAGTCCAAGATCAATGTAACAGCGGGGAAAATCTGGACACAGAGACAGACATGTACACAGGGAGAACATCATGTGAAGGAGAAGGCAGAGATTGGCGTGATGTATCTACAAACTAAAGATCGCCAGCAAACTTCTTGAAGGTAGGGGAGAGGCATGGAACAAATTCTCCCTCACAGCTCTCAGAAGAAACCAACCCTGTCAACACCTTGATTTCAGATTTCTATCTTCTAGAACTGTGAGACGATTAATTTTTGCTGTGTAAGTCACCCAATGGTGCGGTACTTTGTTATGGCAGCCCTAGCAGATCAATGCAGCTACTTCTTCTATGATTCAGATTTCAGTTCCTCTTTAGACCTCTGCTCACCCAATCTAAGTTAGCTCCTCTCAGACCCTGTCTCATACATTGGGTTTCCTTCTTCCCATGTCTCTCGATCACTTCTTTCCTATAAGGGGTAAACTTTTTGAAAAGGGACTTTGTTTCTGTTCACATCTATGCCTCCAACTTTGAGAGCAGGGCTGGCACACAGCGGGCATTGAATAAATGAATCATTCTATAATTATTATCCACAGTGTATCTCCAATGATGTGAAAGAAGGTACTAATTAATGAGTGAAATATAAGAATTAGTTTGTAACAGCCTCGATATATTCAAAAAGTTTTTATTTTATGAAAAAGTTTTTACTTTTAAACTAAGTCAT
>NW_012149396.1:10008788-10009248 GCF_000956105.1 Propithecus coquereli | reverse complement strand
GAGCTCACTGGGGCTACTCCTAACCTTGACTCTACAGGTTATGAGGAGTTTCTTGGAGGAGGTGATGTTTAATTTGAACTTTTAAGACTGAATAAAAATTAAACAGGTAAAAAGTGCCTGGGAATTGTAAATCTAGGATCCAGTGTGTGCAAAGACAGAATGTGAAGAGTTCAGTTAGACTGGAGTACAAGATTCGAGGGTGAGAAGTAGAGAGAGATGACACTGAGTCCCTCAATATCTACAGATCATGAGTTGCTGATCTAAAGTCCATATCGTCTTCAGTATAGATGCAAGGTAGTCTTCACAAACTCAGCATTCTTGGTAAAATATGACATCTTTTACTTCTTTAAATTCACCATTTCTGTTTTTTTTTTTTCTTGGTTAACTCTGTCTTAACTCCCCAAGATGTCCAATCTATAAAATCACCAGTTTCTCTTTAACACTCCCACACCAAGTTCTT
>NW_012149396.1:10007655-10008155 GCF_000956105.1 Propithecus coquereli | reverse complement strand
TCTTTAGTTACCTCTTACCTTGCCTCTTGAAATACTGCCTATCCTTCAAGGTCGAATTCTTCTGTGACATCTCCCTACATTCCCATAGTCAGAATTAATCATTCCACTTTCTTTCCCAATTATAGCACTAACTGCCATCTCCCTTAATTTCTACTTATGTGTATAGACATTGATCTCTCTTTAGGGGTTATATGAACTCCTTGATGGCATTTTATTCCTTTTTATGTTACTTCCAGAGCCCCCAGTTCCTGGCACACAGTAGGTGTTCAGTAATTTCAATTGTGGAATTGAATTGCATACCAATATGTCCATGAAAAAATATTTTTAAAATATTGTGAATTTTTCCCCTAAATATCCCTGAGTTGTCAACATGGACAACTTTGTAACTTCTAAGAAAAGTTGCCGATCAGTGAAGCAAAGAACAAGTCAAGAATCAAGTACAGTTTGCCCTTCAAAAACCAATGACTGACAACAATAAAGCTACAAATGATTTATTACAT
>NW_012149396.1:10005021-10005354 GCF_000956105.1 Propithecus coquereli | reverse complement strand
TCTTGCTCTTGCCCACTTGCCATGTGATATCCTCTACCATATTATGACGCAGCAAGAAGGCCTTCACGAGATGACAGCACCATGCTCTTGGACTTTCCAGCCTCCAGAACTGTGAGCTAAATAAACTTCTTTTCATTAAATAAACAGTCTATTTTTAAATTTATTTGTTTATTATCTGTTTTCTACACTTGCATGTAAGTTCCATGAAGGCATAAGTCACAGATTTTAGCTGGGTTTTTCTTTTTTGTCCATGTAGTCCCTGGAGCACATAAGATGCTTAATAGATATTTGTTGAATTAATAATGAAATGATACACCCAGGGGAACGGAGATA
>NW_012149396.1:10001004-10003052 GCF_000956105.1 Propithecus coquereli | reverse complement strand
ATCTTCGTAAATATGGTGTGATTCTGTGGATTAAGTTTGTCTTACTCTTTTGTATGTTACTCAGAATGCTTTTCTCATGGGTTTGCTAAATGAACATTTTTGGTAATTTTTAGTCATAATGATATCAATAACTATTGTATCTTGTATTATTTTAAATGCTTGTTTTATCCACAGTTACTTTTAGAGCAATGTTCCTCAAAGTTCATAGATTGGCTACAGGTGTTGGAATTGTTCATAACAGTCCTCAGTGAGATAAGGAGCTTGTGCCAGAATGTAAATTAACTGTGTCATGAAGCACTCTGTTTAGTTCAGCCATTTTTTTTTCTTTTTTCATAGCAAGACTTTATTGATGAAGGAAGCAGTGCATTGATTTACATTCTGGCACAAGCTTCTTTTCTCCTTGTAGACCGGCATTTTGAGTAGCACTGCTCTAGAGAACCTGCCCCTGTGTACAGGAGACATGCCTCTGGTCCCTGATTATTGAACCCAGAGTGGACGCATGGCCCATTCTGTGACAGTTGTCTCTCTTCCTTCCCTTTCCCTCCTCCTTTCCCCATCTGTTTCTCTCTCTGTAATGGGAACTAAAAGGTGTAGAGACAGCTAGATAGAGATGTTAGTTTGTGGTGGGTGTTTGTGTTGAAAGGTTTTGGTTGGAGTCAATACCACGCAAACCAAGCCACAAGCAAACCAAAGTTCTGGGGAGCAGAAGCCACGAGGACAGAGGTAAAGGGATGGAGAGAAAGACAGAGAAAGGATCTCTATAGAGAGAGCAGAGAGGAAAGGGCATGCGCTGCTGGGTGTGATGGGAGAAGAGATAATACATACGCACCCTCCCACCCACAAGTTCTCCTTTCTCAGTTCTCAGCTTGAGTCCCATTGTGGGGGATTCTAATTCAACAGGTTTTGGGTAGAGTCTGTAAATCTGCATTTTAACCAGTGTCCCAGTGGATTCTATGGCTAGGGACCTTTAGACCATTCTTTGAGGAACTCTGACTATTTTGTGATGTGGTCTCTACTCATCTTTCCAGCTTTGGTAGTAGCCAAACAACAGGTATTCAGACTCATGGGTCAGGATAGTTTAACTATATGATTTAGGGTGCAGGATGGCCACACCAGAAGGACTTCTGTGTGATTTGGGGACAGGGAGGTTGGGTCACACAGTAACAGTAGACCTACCTCCAGGGAGACTAGGACCAAGATCAGACACTTGGGCAATCAGTCATGCCCACATGATGGAGCCCCAGTGAAAACTCTGAACACCAAGCTTGAGTGAGCTTCCCTAGTTGGCAGTTCTCAATGCATCTTGTCATACACAGATGTAGACAAATTATTGCTGTCTTGACTCCACAAGAGAGGACAACTGGAAGCTTTATGTGTAATACTTTTTTGGACTCCACCCTGTGTATGTTTTCCTTCGGATGATTTCAATCTGTACGCCTTCCCTGTAATAAACCGTAACTATGAGCAAAACAGCCTTCCATGAGCTCTATAAGTTCTAATGAATTATGGAACAACAAGGTGGTCTTGGGGACCCCTGAAATTGCAGTTGGTATCAAAAGTGAAGGTGGTCTTGTGTGTGAGTTGTTCCTTCTAACTTTTCATTTGGCTAAACCTTTGCATCTTTGTATCAGTTATTATTTGTGTAGTCTTGAGAAAGCTATTTAAATTCACTCTGCTTCCTTCTCCATAGTTGTAAAGTAGGTATACTTACAGTACCTGTCTTATAGGGTTGTTGAATAGTTAAAATATCAAATATAAGAGTCCAAGTAAGCTAATAAATGTAGAGCCAGTAGAACAGTGCCTGGTATTATTACTGGTGTCTATGCTCACCATCTCCATCACTCCACTCTAAGCACAGTCATTGCTATCTCGCACATAGATTACTACAGAGCCTCAAACTGCTCCTCTGCTTCCATTTCCCAATCTACAGTTTTCTTCAGGTAGTACCTAGAGTGAGCTTTGTCATGCTTGCCATTCTATTTGTAATCCCCCAATGGTCTTGTATCATATTTAGAATAAAGTCCAAAATTGTCCTTCATCTACTGCCT
>NW_012149396.1:9983518-9999794 GCF_000956105.1 Propithecus coquereli | reverse complement strand
TGCCATTGTAACAGCATTAAGAGGTAGGGCCCTTGAGGGGTTAGCAGGCCAGGAAGGCTCCACCCTCATGGGTGAAATTAGTGCTGTTATAAAAGGGTAAATTTGGCCTCCTCTTGCCTTCTCTTCCACCATGGGATGACACAGCAAGAAGACCCTCACCAGATGCCAGCCCCTTAATCTTGGACTTTCCAGGCTCCAATAACTATAAGAAATGTATCTCTGTTCTTTATAAATTACCCAGTCTAAGGTATTCTGGTATGGCTACACAAAATGGACTAAGACACACTGTTTTACAGAATTCTAGTTTTCAACTTAGAACTAACTTTGCAAGTAACATATTCTATTTTTCTGTTTACTTAAATGTATGCCTGTTTGTGCATATATATGGGATTTTATGTGCATATATATGGCAGTTTATGTGCATATGTATGGGATCTTGTGGTGTCTACCATGTTGCTAAAAATGTACTGAATCTAAGACATTATATGAGGGCAGTTAGAGGGAGGCAGAATCTGCTCCTCTTCCACTGCAGTCTCTCCTGCTTAGTGTATTAAGAACAGAATGAGCCCGGGCGTTGCTTTGTTGCCATCAGAACCAGCCCACCCTGGCAGGAATAGTAAGGAAAGCTTTTCTTTGAATTATGGGGAAAGGAGGTTTCCCTGTCATGGTTCATTGTCTCTTATTTAGATGAAACAGGCATTGCTTTTAGGGGAAGGTCTGTAGCTTCCTATTTGCAAGCAAAACCTTCCAGTAGTTACAAGTCATGACACTTGGTTTTATTCCAGTAAATGAATTTAGTAAGAGAAAAATGGAAGGCAGGGAGTTTGAGGAGGAGAATTTTAATGCAGAAATTAAACTTGAAATGCCTGGCAAATGGGAAGTAAGGGACAACAATGAAATGATTACCAGTATGATTCACAGATTCTTCAAGTATCTGACTCCTTTTAGTTAATTTATGATGATGCTAGATGCTCTTTCTATAGTGGAGCAAGTACTTCTGTGGAGTCACGAGACCTGGATTCTTATTCTGATTTACTACTATTGTTACCTAAGAAATGTTTTAATTTCTTGAAGCTTTTTTTCACATGTATTATGAGATATTGATATTTTCCTATATACCTCCCTGGGTGGCAAAGAATTGCAAGTACGAAGATACATACGGAAGTATCTGCAAACTATAACATATTATAATATCAAGTATTCTAAAACATTTTTATCTTCTTAGTGCCAAGCTTGACTTTCTAAGTAGAAAACATAAAAACAGTTTGCAGAACCTAGTACATGGTAAATACACCAAAGAAAATGTTAGATGAAATTTTCATGACTTTTATTACCTTCTTCTTTCTTTAGGAGGAGACTATACTTCTGTTGCTATGTTATAAACTAATACTTAAATAAAAAGTAACCATTGTGTTATACCTGTGAAAGCATAATACAAATATGCTTGCAAAAGATGCAGGAAATATCTTTTACTTTTTGATTTTATTTTCTTTCTACTGTCCTTCTACAAGCATTCATTGCTTACCACCATGCCTGGCAGTCATCATACAAAGATGTATCTCTCCCTCAAGACGTTTAAAGTCCAGTAGTGTAAGGCAATGTCATCAGGTTTTATGGGCGCTGTGATAGACATGTGAGCATGGCACAAATGAGGCTCACTGGACTATACACAACTTACTTATCTAAAGGAAAGGAATATTTTCTTAAGTTTTTTTCTGAATATAGATTCTATCTATATATGATGACTCTTGGCTTATGTTAAGCTTTTTGTTGTTTGCAGAATAGCTTAGGACTGTTGTAAAGGTTGAACATCAAAGGTTTAATTGATTTGCTCTTAAGACAATCCGAATAAATGGTGTTTGAGGAACAGTTTCTGATGTAAAAGATAGAATCTAGACTCAAAGTAAGCCCAAACAAAATAGCGAATGCATTATTTCACAGAACTGGGAAATCCAAGATTGTACTGGCTTCAGGCATAGCTAGCTCTGGGGGCTTAAACACAGTTTTCTTCTTCTTTCTCTCTCTTTTTTTCTTTTGTTTTCTTTTTCTCTCCCTTTCTATCAGCTTTGCTTCCCTTTGTGTGTTGTCATTATTCTTTCCTATGAAAGACTGGCCTTCTCTGTATGCCCAGGGAGCTATCCCTTAATAGTGCCACAGTCCTACCCTTTTAGTTTACCAGTCCCAATGGAAAAAAAACTTTTACTTTCCAGTTTCATAATTCAATTCTAGAAGGACTGTTATTAGTCTTCGTATAGTCATGTGCTCACCTTTGGAACAGGGGAATGCATATGACATTATGTTTGGCTAGGTCTGAGTCAAATGCCTTTCCTCATAGTCTAGTGGGTGGCATGAGGGTGTTAACTGTGACTGATAGCCTCATTAGAGCAACTTAGAACAGGCGATGCCATGTTTTGCAAAGGAAGGGATTCTGGGTTAAAGCATCAATATATGCCTCTCACAAGGAGAAACACTATGTAATGATATCTCTGCAATATTATCAACACATCTATACCATAATGAATTGTAGTTAAATTGCTTAATCTGTACCTTTACTTCTTCTAGGAGCATCATCATCCTTCTGGGAACTACTCCCTCACTGCGATTCTGTGGTTAGCACAAGAGCTGCATTTTCCTACAGATCTCACTTTAGCTGCAGTTGATTGGTCTCATGATGGACACCTGACTTCAATTGTCCAATCAGAGATCTTCCCCTTTCTGTACATAGGACCAGTGAGGGCATATGTTACTTTTTAATGGCCGGTGTAACAAAATGTACAAGTAGAAATGTGTTGCCATGTTTCCTGCTGCATGGAGGAAGCTGGTCCATAGTTAGAATGAAGCTGATGCACAGGAAAGTATAGATCAGAGAAAGCATTGGAACAAGCGTTTTTAATAATAGTTTTTGCTAAGGCTTAGGTTAAAGATCTCCATGAAGGCATTTTGTAGCCCTAAGGCTATAACAGGACCAGGCACAAAAGCTGGGCTTTCAAGAGTGTCTAATTTAACACCTTAACTTTTTTTTCCCTCTGTATGGAGGAGTAAACACTGGTTTTAATAGGTTAAGTGATTATCCTTGCTTCAGCTCAAACAGTTAGCTGGTGGTAGGGATTCATCACTTGATTCCTGATCTTTACTATTTAATACAAGCCTTTGCTATCCCCACAACTGGGACTGCCGTAGCATGAACAGTGCTGCCTGATAGAAACACAATGTGAGCCACAGGTGTAAAAACACTTGTGTGGAATTCTAATGTCCAAGTAGATATAGTTAGATGTATTAAAAAGTAAAAAGATACAGGTGAATTTAATTTTTATGATATATTTTATTTAAAGCCACCAAACATTATCATTTTGAAATATAATCAATATAAAATACATTTGCTACAGTGTTTATTCTTTTTTTCAAACAAAGTCTTCAGTATTTCATATGCATTTATCCTCATAGCACATCTCAGTTTGGACATGTCACATTTCAAGAGTGCAGTAGCCACATCCCACGTAGCGTGTGGCTACTGTCCTGGACAGCGCGACCCCAGAGACATAGAGAGATGTGGGATGAGAGGGAGAACCCGCATTCAGGATGCTCCATGAGACACTGCAGCCTAATGTTTACATTCCCTGACATTCCTCCTATTGACGAATATATCATATCAAATACTTATAAAATAATTTCGTACCTTTGAGATGAAAATGTGTTGATCCTTTCTTCATTTTTTCTTAATATCCTAAAGCTTAAGAGATTTTTTGTCATTTGTTTCTCCCACTGCTTTTCATCTGCCATAGCACTTACTTAAAATTTTCTCCATTACACTAGTGCCCGTCATTACATACATTTTAGAAAATGATAGTCCCAGAGTTTTTATATAAAGATTTTCTTTTTAAGATTGAAAAATGCAGTGAGGGTAATGTTTCTTCATTTTCAAGGTTTACTGGAAGGTAAACCTTCACCATTGACAATTTAACCTTTTAATGACTTTTTGTATATGATAAATTTAATTGATTTCTTACTGCATCTCATTAAAATGTGGAGTCGCAGTTAAGAAACATAATAAAAATTGTTTTTCTTCTGCCTTACATCTTAAGGGAAAGATAGTTTTAGTTTATGCTGCTTTATCATGACAAGCAAGGCATTACATAATAATAGTTTGTGGTAAGTGTTTTGATATCTTCAAAAGTATCTGTGATAGCCAAATCCACTCATTTCTTTATCAACTTAATTCCCTGAAGTAGAGTTTAGGACAAAAATGTAATGACAATTTTAGTTCATTCATTTATTTACTAAGAAAAAAAATAGGCCCGCTGTCCATAGGTAAGTTCCTGAGGCAGGATATTTTTTCTCTTCTGTTTACTGTTTATCTAAATGCCTAGGGCATGTCTGACCCAGAGAAGACATATAATACATATTTGTCGAATGAATACAGCAGGTATTGTAATAAAAGGCTCATTTAAAAATGCAAATGGAAAAGAAGATACTCATTTTGAGCACACACTATGCTAGGCTCTGCGTGAAGTTTGTAATATACATTATAAATATAACTCTTACAAAAATCCCGTGAAACAAATATTGGCTTCATTTTATAGATAAGAAAATGGAGGCACAAAGAAGTTAATAAATTTCTCAAGATCACATAATTAAATGATATGGTTGGGATTAACTTCAGGTTCATCTTATCTCAGAGCTTTGCTCTTTCTTGGTATTAGTTTCTTAGGGGCGCTGTACAAAGTACCAGAAACTAGGTAGTTTAAAATGGCAGAGTTTTATTCTCTCGCAGTTCTGGAGACTAGAAGCCCAAGATCAAGTTGTTAGCGGGGCTCTGCTCCCTCTAAAACATGTAGATGAGGACCCTTCCTTGCTGCTTTAGTCTGGTGTTTGCGGTCATCTTGGCATTCCTTGGCTTATGGGTGTATCATTTCCATCTCTGCCTCATTGTCTGACATTCTTTTGCCTGTCAGTCTCTTTTTCTCTTCTTATAAGGATACCAGTTGTATTGAATTAAGGGTCTGGTCCTACTTCAGTATGATCTCATCTTGACTAATAATATGTACAATGATACTATTTCCAAATAAGGTCACATGTTAAAGTCCTGGGGGTTAGAACTTCAATATCTCTTTTTTGGGGAACAGAATCCTACCGTTACAATCACCATACTTGATATCTGTCAAGTTCAGATATTTATTAAATCAAAGTCCCTGGGCACTGGGACTTTGGCACTGGGCAAAGGGACAAAGGCACTGGGCATGATGTTAGATGTAGGGATGCAAAAAGTATAATACACTGTTCCTTTAGTCTAATTGGGAGCAAAAGATGCATTTCCATAAAAATAAATGTCAATAATAGGTAGTCATAGAAGTGGTGAGTTTGAGATTACAGCAGTACATGCAAGAAGAAATACCTTGTAGAAATTCAGAGATAAAGCTCCACAGCTTAAAAGAGAAGATCGCACTGGAAATTGAGATTGGAGTAATGTACGTAGAGGGGAGAGCGAAGTAGTGAGAATTGGTGAGAACACTGATGGTCAGACTCATGGAGAGAAGAGAAGTGGCCTTCTACCAAGAAAATCAAAGCAGGGTCAGTCAGAAAGGAGAAGGGCCACAGTGCAGGTAAGTCCAGACTTGGCAAACGCTATGAGACAGGGAGCAAAAGAGGATTAGGAGGAGAAAAGGTCACTGAGTACTACAATTGGGATGTTTTGGGAGACTCGTGAGTACATTGTTTCAGTGGATTCGAAGGGTCAGAAGTTGGATCGCGGTTTGAATTTAGGTTGGTGCGGACACAAAGCTGAACTTTGAAGACCATTAGATGATGGTATTAAGTGAGACCAGGGTGACTCATGAGGAGCTGCTGTGAGTGTGATCTCCGGCGTCAGTGAGGTTCAAATTCACCTTCTAAAATCTCAACTATGAATTGATTAATCAATTCTTCAAGTATTTATTGAGCATCCATTATGTGCCAGGCATGCTTCTCATTGGTGGGGCTGTCGCAGGAACAAGGAGGGCATGATTTGCATCGCCGCAGCACTTCTGTTCCAGTTGGAGGGATAGACAATGAGCAAGCAACTGAATACATGTGTAATATAATTTCCCATTCTAGTAAGAGCTATGAAGGAAAATAAAACAGAGTGTGACGTTCATGAGTGACAAGGGAGATGAGCGGGAGGTAATGAGCTAAGATTACGTTTCTCCAATTAGGAGGAAAATGTAACACACACATTTAGTTCTGGCTCTGCCATGCACCCAGCTATTATGAAAAATACTGGACCAAATTCAGAAGACTGTGTGATTTTGGCCAGTTTATTTATTACATAATTTTTTTTCTGTGTCTTATGGGGGAAATGACGAAATTAAGTGAGAACTGAACTCTGTGGTTCTCTGTTATCACTGAATCATAACATGGAAACTATTCATCCTGTTTTGGTGTTAGCCACAAATCTGATACATGTGTCTTTTATGTCCTAGTCCCACAGAATTACAGAAACATAGACCTTGACAGCTTGTGATGTACTGAAATAATTGCTGTACTTTAGATACAAATGATTATCATTTTGAATCTTGAAGAACTCAGGGTGAGGAGGGTTGAATTTTAACACCACCTCTATGTTATAAACTGAGGCATAATGTAATGAAAGGATAAAAAAATGTAAGGGAAGTAACTCCTTTAAAAAGACGTTTGTTAACTGTTTTTCACTCAACTAAGAAAAAATGATATGCTGCCTCTAATACAATGGCAGGCTCTGTCATGGTCCTTAAAAGTATGTATGTCTCTTTATGAGTGCAGAGGTGATACCCACTTAAAACTCACCATTATAAGAGTGTCTTTATCCAAGAAAAGGACTGTAGTGTTGTTTCAGTTCAATGTCTACAGATTTCTGATTCTGGAGAGTTATTTTGATATCAGAGACATTTGTTGAAAACCCTGGCTGGCAAACGCTTATAAAAATTAAAATCATTACTTGGTTTTTATTTCTAAAGGGTGACACATTACATCCAAAAATTTTGTTTCATACAGCTTCATGTTTTAAAGTTCTCATATAAATTGAGGGCCTGAAAATGCCATCTCCAGCAAAGATGGTGATGCTCTGATGGAGAGAAAAGAGGTGGCAAATTGCTCTGCACTGGTGGCTTCAACAGAGAGGATAAAGTGAGACAGCGTGCTGGGCACCTCCACCCCCAGTCCCCAAATCCTCCAAAAGAACATACTCTCACATGACAGTGCCAAGAAAATAAGGTCAATATGCATCTAAATAAATTACAAAAGACCCTTACTGTGCTGTAGGCAGCCAAGCCTGGAGGAGCCATGCTGGGGTTTGAGTTATCACCAAATGTACCGGCTCTGTGGGAGAACCGCTTTCCCTTCTTCACTGTGGTGGGTAAGGGAATGCTGCTGTTGCTGTTCGTCCACTGCCATCTTTGCTGACAGGATTCAGAGTGACAGTGGCCTGCGGTTTCATCAATTGAGAAAGGCATAGTAAATTGGCAGCTACCATGATGGCGAGCGTGTTTACTTCCCTGCCTGGCTCCTTTTGGAAAAGTGCATAAGAGTGTATGATAATGTGTGCCTTATTTTCTGACTTAAATGGTCAAATGCATCTTCTCTACTGACCTGTTGATTATGTTGATTATGCCTCCCTTGATTGCCTGGGTCTACAGTGATAGGCATCATAAAAACAGATAGAAACCCATAGCTGTGGCTGCAAACACTCATTCCCATAGCAGAGGCTTAATAGTCCAAAGTACCAAGTGCATCGCATTTGACTTTGCAGTAAGGTTTTATGTGTAATCATGACAGATGTTCAGGGAGATTATCCTTTTCCATCTCCACTCTGCCTCTCTGCAACTAGCTCATATGTGACTTGCTCCAAAATAGCCTCTCTTTTTCAAATGGATGAAGCTTGAGGCCTTCAACAGTATGAAGTCATCCTTCTACTCATCAAGCTTTTGTTTCCCCAATAGATGAATGCTCCTTTCTTTTACTTAGGCCAGTAGCAGGCTACCCTGCAAGTTCCGCTTGGCTTTTTGTGCCAAGAGATACCTGATACCAACCAGGGGCAACTTCATAGCTACTTTATATCATAACAAAACTTTAGGAACTTGTCCCCTGTAACAATTGCATATGGGATAGTAAGATTTTTTTGATATGTATTTATTTTGTCACTAATCTCCCTTGAGGGATTTAAAAAGTGAACAGGCATAATAAAATGCTTCTTGCTGTTTCACTTCTAATTTAAGGATTGACTGCACCACATGCTTTCCCTAGGCTTATTTGGTTATCTCTAAGTAAAGGCTTTTCTACCCAAAGTTCCTAGTGATAGTTGAGGAGCATTCTATTTGACATAGGCATTCCTCAGTCAAATTAGGACACCTTATAACGCCAGCTAATGTCAGATGAACTTCTCTAAGATTAGAAAAAGGCAAAAACAAGGGCATAAGGAACTCTTTGGAAAATTCTTCAAATCAGGGAGTTATATAGATCAATTTGAGCTGGTAAGTAATGCTTCTATTCTGTTTCTATTTTCTGTCGCTTTTTATTCTTTTAAAATTTTTTCTTATTTTCTGGCATTTTCTCATTATTTATTTGCATTTTCTAAGTTAAAGAAAAGGTATGCTTAGGCCTTATCTAGAAGGCACGCACATTTAAATAGTAAAATTTTTCCTGTGCAAATACATTTAAGATAGGAAGAAAAAAAAGCAAGCCACTGAAAAAGAAGAAATGCTTTTATGTGGTCCTTACGGTGCTGAGGAAGCTAATTAAGAACATCTCATTGCCTCTGTGGGTGATCACTTGAAATACAGAGCAGGGAAGGATAGAGAAGCATAAAAGGAATAACCCTCACCAGTGGTTTGAGCCCTGTTTCCCAGAAAGCACCCTAGTTGCCATTCAGGTGCCGCACGGTACAAGTTCCTAAACTGTGAGTGAGATCAGGAATCCTTAGCTTGGAAATTTGCAGTCATATAGCACAGTGAAATGGTCCACCCCTTCTCATCTCAGCAGTGGAAGACAGGAAAGCCTAAAGGAGGGGAAGGTTTAGCATAAACTAACAAAACAAATTTGCAACTAAAAACTAGACCTCCAACTTCCTTGACAATCATTTCTTCCTCTAGATGGCAAAGGAAATGATTCCTAGAAGACTACTTTTTTCTTTTCTTGGAAGTCTCAGTACCATGTCATTCCACATTTGACATTTTCTGAACTGATAAATTATGTGGGTAAAACAACAGATCAGTATAAACCCATTTTGATTGGTCATTTCTTTCTCCATGAAGTCCCTTTATTTTTGATTGTCTTTCTCATAAATTTAGCATGGCTCTAATTCTGAGTAAAATCAAGCGATCCATTTTAAATTGACTTCTGAGTGTATATACTGGAGCCTATATTCTAGGGAAACACCATGTGGCCTGGGCTTTGGGAGACACAGAAGGATTAGATGCCATGTATCCTATACATAAGCTCAAGGAACTTATCATTAATTTTGAGAAATAAGAAACTTATGGGAAACAATTAAGCAAAATCCAAGATGACATATAACACTATATTCGATTTATGAATGCCTGGGAAACCTTATGAAGGAGATGTGATTCAGGTAGATATTAAAGAAAATGAAGGATCTCATTGGCCAGAAAAGAAAGAAAGAAAATTGCATGGTTAAAGTTTTGCCAACAAGACCCAAGTATAGCTCCACAGCCCTTGTGGTCTGAGACATTTCTTTCTGTTCTATTCCTAAATTTCAAAATTGATTCCTCTGTATTTAGTTCTTGGGAAGATTATCAGATAAGCCAATCTGTTGGATTGTTTGAATTCCACATGTTTAGCCTTTGGATTAAATTAAATTAAGGATGAATTATGACATTCAAAGTTCTTCAATGAACTGAAAGACTTTGAAGGTCCTCTGTCTTTTCATATTTTACTATTTATCATTGTTGGCTGTGATGATGTGTTTCCAAGAATGTGGAGCTAATGAAGACAGTTATTACTGCAACCTATATGGTTAGTTTCATTTGATTTGTGGCCATTGTTTATAGGCCACACATCTCACCAATTTGCACACTTATTTGCTCAGGTGACACGGTGCAGGTGGCTCAATGAAAAGGAATTACCAATGTTACAGATAATCTCCACCAATGAGATGTGATGAAAGAAAACAGAACACGATGATGAAAGTAGGCAATAATGTCCCTTCTCCAGATGAAGAAGGGCAAACCATAAAGAATTTAAAAGATCTGCTGTATACTTTATATTTTAAAGACCCCTGATATTGTAAAGGGTCTGAGATTCTATTAGGTCTATCTGCTCTTGGATAATGGGTCAGTGTCTATGTCTCTAAGCTCCCTGGGGCATCCTAG
The DNA here is from genome assembly GCF_000956105.1 of Propithecus coquereli. Lineage (NCBI taxonomy): Eukaryota > Metazoa > Chordata > Mammalia > Primates > Indriidae > Propithecus > Propithecus coquereli. The sequence goes on along the minus strand of NW_012149396.1, from coordinate 9,989,457 downwards.
AAGGACATAATTATTCTGACAGTAGAAGCAGTTAGCCATCCCCCTTAATCCAAATAGGTCCATTTAATAAAGCCCTCTTTATGTCCAATATGCTTAGGCAAAGTCTATTTATTGGATGTAGTAATGAAATTGGAAATTTGACTTTTTCTACCTTCTCTTCTCCCGGGCTCTTCAGGCCCTGGGTTGACTCATGGCTGAGACCCCCAAGTTGGTCCCTACCTCCTGGTATTCATGTCCTTATGTAGTCCTCTCCCCATGAGTGTGGATGGGATCTGTGACTTGTTTCTAAACAATCAAATACAACAAAGATGATGGGATGTTGCATAAGATTGTAATTTGGTTTTGCTAGCAGACCTTCTCACTGGTTTTAATTAAACAGGCTGCCATGTTGTGCATTGCCCTATGGAGAAGCCCACGTGGCAAGAACTGAGGCAGCCTCTGGTTGACAACCAGCAAAGGACTGAGGCCCTCAGTCCCACAGTCCACAAGGAACTTAATTCTTACAACAACTGGTTGGGTTTTGAAGGAGATTCTTCCCCAGTCCAGCCTTGAGGTGAGACCTCAGGCCCAGCCCACATCTTGATTGCATCCTTTTGAGAGATCCTGAAGCAGAGGATGCAGCAAAACCATGCCTGGACTCCAGATTCACGGAAACTTTGAGATAATGAATACATGTGATTTGAGCCAGTTTGTGGTGATTTGTTGCATGGCAATAGACAACCAATGCACTCCTTTTTATCAGTTGTGAATGGATTGGTAGCTACTCTTGAGTTATTCGCATATTGCGCTGGGCCCTTTCATAATCACTCTTCTTAGATGGAGGCTAAAGAGGCAACTCAGTTCTCTATGCACCTTTCCAGAGAGCAGGAAATGATATCAGAAGCCGTCTTCTGTCACTTTTAGCTTTGTGTTTTCAGTGTTCTATCTCCAATGGCTGAGGCTGGAGATGGGAGCAGAATTGCAGTTGGGGACAGGGAAAGATAAAGGGAGTTTAGCTTTAGGGGTTTGAGAGTAAAGACAAGTTTCTTCTTGCAAAGAGTGGAAGAGGGAATTTTAATCTCTAACTGTAAAATTAATAAAATTTCTAGTTCTTAAAATGCTCCTCCTGTAACCTTAGCAGCTTTTACTACTTCTGCATGTATGAGACACCCAAAAACTTAGCCAAATTGCAGAGGAATGCATGTGGCACAGTCTGGCTTATGTATAAATTAGTAATCGGGGACTTCAGCTTTCATTAAGAAAAATTGGTAAAAAGTTATCCCATTGGGGAATAGGGAATTCTAATAAAGTGTCCACTTGGTTAGTCTCAAAAAGTGTCCAAGAGAAAATGCAGTAAACTTCAATGCTGAATGTGGTAGCCACCTCCTGGCTTTATACTGGCATTAGTTCGAAGCTTTCTAGCTGGTATTTTTCACTAAGAAGTCTGAAATAGATTATAGGTTGTTTTTGTTTTTGTTTTTTTTTTCCTACTGCTGAGCTTTTTTTATTCCCAATTGCTCTCCTGAGAGAAAATTGAGTATATGACAGGGAAGACAAGCATGAAACCTCTCATAATCCAGGCTTGTGTTCTCAAGAGATTGTCCTTGATATACGAGGCTGCTCATTGAGTCTTTCGTGGAGTTTATTTATTTGACCACGTTCGCCTAGACTTAAATGCCTCCATTAATCAATACTGAGCTTCTCCATGCTGAATCCGTAGAGCTCATCAAGATGAGAACTTTTTAGTTTAAAAGTTAAAAAAACATCTCAGCTGTATACATAATCCTTGGAGAAATAATAGATCTATCACTGGCCGATAACACATCCACTGACAATTGAGTTTTATTTTTGTTCTCTATGTTAGGATTACTGATGGGATTGGGGTGAGAAGGAAAAGGTTTACTTAGAAACGCATTAAAGAAGGTGGATTCTTCAGGAGGTTAAGGCAAGGGCACAATTAATTCTTTGTTCATTGTCTCACTCATTCAGTGAATATTTGAGTTCCTACTATGTTCCAGGAACTGTGTGCTTGGCTCTTGGGGTACCATGTGAACAAAACTGTCTCTGTTGACCTGGAAGTAACCATAAAGGAAGATGAGATACACATTAAATGGCAAATTATAGTGGAGCTTGATAAAAGTTACAGCAAGGATAAATTTAGGGACATCTAACCCTGTGGTGAGGCAAGATCTTCAGTTACGAAAAGAAGTAAAGACAAAAACCAAAGAAGCTACTAATGATTCATCTGATTGAACCTTGAACTAGCACTTTATAGCTCATACAGAATACACATTCTGTATCAACTCTGTCAGAAGAAGTACCAGGAGGCTTAAGGGATAAAACAGAGGTGAATGGGACGAGGAGGAAAGGCCTGAAGCATCATCTTGGCTATCAGAATGTCATTCTTTGTGCCACTATTTCTTTTCCTATCTATTGTTTAATTTTTGATTTGTTTTCAAAATAAAATGAATTTGAAGTTATTGCACAAACCAAGTATTTTGATGTTGCAGCACCTGTAGAGGAAAATATGTATTCAGTCAGTATTTATTGAGCATTTATCATGCACTGGTGCTTACAATTAGGGAGATATTATGGCTGGGAGATATTAATTCTTAAAATAATGATAAACACATACCTTCTTCCAGGTACCCAATCAAACACTAATCTAGGTGCTTCTGTGAAGAGATTTTGCAGATGTAATTAAAGTCCCTAATGAGTTGATTTTAAATATGGAGATTATTCTTGGTAGGTCAGACCTTTCCGGATGAGCCCTTAGAAGGGACTGGCTTCTTCATGGTGAGATTCCCAACAGCATCTGGGTCTACAGTTGCTCTCTCTTTGCTGGATTTACCCTTCCTGACTACTTGCCCCACAGAGCCCTTGTAATAAATCAACCTTTTCTCTGTCTCTTTGTGTGTATGTGTATGTATATATATTATACATATATATTTAACTTAATATATGTAATATTGTGTATATTTGATTTTCTTTTTGTGGTTGCATCCTGACTGATGCATTGAGATTTTTAAATAGTACTTTGACCTCATTTAACATATATTTTATGCTCTGAACAACTATCGTTCTTATGAAATTGAGAAGATGTTGTTCATAAATCAATGCAAAAATCACCCAGATATATTTCACAAGGTCTGGTCGGCCCCCAATTCATTGCCTTTGCCTAATATCTTTGGTTAAACTGTGAAAGGCATCTGGCCACCGGGTGACTTGCCCATGTGATTCCACTGCCCGTGCTTGTGGCTTGTTCTGGCTCTGTTCAGGAATGGCGGGCTTTCCAGCTGGCTGGGCGGGAAAGCGGCATGTGCCAAGCTCTGCTGGAACGTTTTGAAACAACATTGCATATAACGTAATTAAGTAGGGATGACTGAAGACTTAATGCCTTCACTGAATAGAGTCGAGTCTATGAGGAACCCAGAAGCTTCATCTTGTATTTTTAAAGAGGAGAAAATAAAATTTATGGAAAAAAAAGGACTCTATTGCAATCCTTTTGATTCCATCAAAATATAGAGAATTTTTCAAAATTATTTGATTCAATTTTTATAACTTGGTTCATTATTGATTGTGAAAGAAGTGTATACTTAAAAACCAAAAAGATAAGGTATAAGAAAGAGGTTAAGAACCAGCCATAATTCTACTAGAGGTAACTGTGGTTGTGACCTGGGTTCTGCAGTCTTTTCATTGCATATCCAAACTACCCTTTTCCTAGGAGGCAGACCTCTGAGGACTGTATTTCTCTGGTTTCCCTTGCTAGATGCCTTCTGATTGTTTCTGCCAACAGAAGGCCCTGGCGGGCAAGTGGGAGACTCGCTGTCAAAGAGTTGGTGTTTCTAGCAGTGGCTCTGGATCCCTCCAGAAAGTCCCATCCTCTGCAGTGTTCTTACCAGGCAATCCTTGCCTTTATTTGAGTTCCTTCTGGATGGCCCTGGATCTGAAAATCTGATAATTTCCTTTCCTTTTTTCTTTCTTTTTTTTTTTAATCCTTCCCAGGCTTAGGTGTGATAGTGACTTCCAGATGTTGTTATTCTCTGGTTTGCTCATTTTTCCCTATTTGGTCTTTCAATTCTTCCAATACCTTTGTAAATTAGTTCCCCCAAACAAAATTATTCTATTAAACCACCTGACAAAAACACCCCTTTCTTGAAAATCCATTGATAAATCTACATGCTCTCTTAACATATTATAAATGCCGTTCCATGACCTCATATTGTAAGACCTACATCTTATTTTGTATTAGCTTTATTGAGGAATAATTTACATGTAATAATATTTACCAATTTTAAGTGTACAATTTGATGAGTTTTGACAAATAGATACAGACATGTAACCACCACCACACTCATGATAGAAAACATCTCCATACCCCCTCAAAAAAATTCCCTTGTGCCTCTGTGTAGTCAATTCTTTCTATCCCCGCCCCTTGAAACCACTATCTGCTTTCTAAAGTTTCCCATAAACGGACACATGTAATATGTTGTCTTTTGTGTCTGACTTCTTTCATTTCACATAATGCTTTTTAGATTAATCCATGGCGTTTCATGTGTCAGTAGTTTATTCCTTCTAATTGATGAGTATTATTTCATTCTATAAATAGACCACAATTTGCTACTCACTTACCAGTTGTAGGACATTTGGGATGTTTCCAGTTTTTAGCTATTATGAATAAAGCTTGTATGAACGGTGGAGTACAAGTCTTTTTGTGGATGTGTGCTTTCGTTTGCCTTAGGTGAGTACTTAGGAGTGAAATTGCTGGGTCTTCTGGTAATTATGTGTTTAACATTATAAGAAACTGCCAGACTGTTTTCCAACGGGGCTATACCATTTTTCATTCCCACCAGTGTTTATGAGGTTTTTAGTTACTTTACAATTTTTCCACTACTTAGTAATGTCAGTCTTTGTAATTTGTCCATTCTAGAAGGTATGTAGTGGTATATTGTTGAGATTTTAATTTATACTTCCCTGGTGACTACTGATGATTCAGGATTATTGTGTTTTGTCTGATGCAACATTAAATATTATATTTTTTAACTCAGTGGACTTTCTTTATATTTTAACTTTTCATTGGAGCAAGTAAATAACAGCCTCTAGATCACATTAGTTAATCTTCTTCTAATGTAGCACATTGTCTTTCTCTCCCTGCATCCCAAACTTTTCAACCTGAGATTTCAGGATTTCTATTAAAATGTGAGTTTAATACTGTAAATATCTTTTTAAAAAACTCTGAACATATTAAAATCATAATAATGCTTCAGGATAATCACAGTCAATCTGTCATACATATTTATTTAATTAAATGACAATAAAGGGATAAAAAGTTCTGAGTCCAACAAGACCGATAGGATGATAACAGCAGACAAAGGATCCAACAGTTCTTCTTCTAATTGCCAGAATGAAGGAAGTAACTCCACAGATATTAAAGGGAGGCATTAATGAGAAACCAGTTGATTTCTTTTGCAGAACCCTGAAACCTAAGAATTAGCAAATTGCAGGGGCCGTTGTATGCTTGTTCACAGGATTCTTACAGCTAGCCATGTATTTTCACCAGGGAGGAAAATGAAGATTTCATCCCCAGGCAACTGACAAACCTCTGAGAAAAGAATCCCAGATACTCTATTTTGGATGTCCCTCTAGTGGAAAAATATAGTTTTACAATCACTACAGTGAAGTACCTCCCCTACTCTATCAGTGTCTGGTTAACTTACTAGTTCTCCAGGTTAAGTGTTAACAGATGATCAAAGATCACAAGATTTCTGAGGAAAGTCTTCTACCTAAAAGAGAAACGTCATGAATCTGTAAGAAGCAGAGACAATACAGAGAATAAGAAAAACATCTAAAAAGATCTTTAAGGAATATTTTAAGTTGAATAAGTGAAAAATACTAATTTAGGCAACACAATGAAGATGGTATAGAATAGTTACATTTAGATTACCAAAAAAAAAAAAAAA
>NW_012149396.1:9974572-9983278 GCF_000956105.1 Propithecus coquereli | reverse complement strand
TGAAGAACTTAAGTTTCAGAAAGAAAATACTGATACAATGAAAGAAAGAAGCCAACATTAAACCACATTATCATGAAATTTTAGTACCGTGGAGATATAAAGAAAATCCTTAAGCTTCCAAAGAGGGAAAGAGTTGACATGCAAAGGATCCTGAATGGAACAAGATCTCTTAATAACAACATTGGAAGCAACGATGGAACAACGGTTACAATATTCACCATGAAAATTATTTTCAATCATCCTTCAGGGCTAAGAACACAATAAAGATATTTTCAAACATGAAAAACTCAAAACATGTAGTTTTAGTGCACACTTTCTTGAGAAGTTACTAAAGGATACACTTAAGCAAAATATGGAATAAACTAAGAAAGTGAAATACAAATGATTAATGAAAAGGGGAACCCAATGCAGGAGAGCAATGAAGGGGTATCTAAAGATGTCAATAAAGGAAAATCCCAGGACAACTATAGTTCATCAGGGTCAAGACAAACCGGTCTAGACTGCAGCAGGCATGCCAGGGGCTCTGGAGGAAAAATATAGGAGAAAGAGAAAATTCATGCATGAGATTTTATATATGTGTATGCATATGTATTAACACACACACAGACACATATATCTATCACTCAAATGTGCTTTGTATAACACCCATACATGATAACATAAACACTAGCTTTTATTTAATATATTAACATGTGCATGTCAATATCATATATATTGAATAATGATATATAACACTATAGTTAATATATTAACATATACATATATGTTGGGAATATGGAGTTAGATGGTGGGTGGGATGTAGAATGATGGCAGTATAAGAAAGATAAATTTTTATCCACTGTAAAAGAAAGTTGGCAGATAGTGCCTAAAACTAAGAAATTTAAAATACCAGTATCTGTACATTAAAAAAAATGTATGGAGGTAAATACTGAAAGAAACAGCTAAGAGAGTTAAAAGTAGTTGGCCCTTGGGAGTGGGAATCAGTAGTGGGAAGGGGTGGAGCAGAATTTGCTATTTTTCGTTATAAACCATTTACTACAACATAAATTATGTGCATGAATTACTTTGAAAAGTTTATTTTAAAATTTGGACCCAAGACTTATAATGTATACATCCTATTAACACCGTTAATTTCTGGCTGACTTCCAGGGGGAACAAATGAAATTAAGTGAAAATCTTGTGATGCATCTTAAGTATGTTGACTTAAATCAACACTGCTTTTACAACAACAGTAGAATTTTTAAAATATATTCCTGATTTACTGTACCATTTTTATTATTTTCAGTAAATCAAAAATCCTAACACAAGATTCATTCAAATCATTTGGTTCAGTAGCTAGTTTTAGACTTTATTTCTGTAACATTTCTTATGGTACAGACTTTTAGATTCTTACTGTTCCTTGACACACAGTAACATTAGGGTGTGACTAAATCTTAGCAATCACCCAAAATTGTCTCATGCTGGGAAGAAAGAGTGGCCTATATATTTGAAGTTATTTAATTACATAAATAAATAGTTTGATTTATTTCTTAGATATGGCATAAAACAGGTGCAAAAACCCCATGTGTGGACATGATGATAGAGCAGGTTATATTAACCTTTTCAACAAGACATTTGGGACAGGCAGTTAATCTATGAAGCCATCAACTGGAAAAAGACATCACAATCTTTACTGCTTTATTGAAGAACTGTCTAAAATGATATATATGTATATATATTTGAGTGTTAAGAAAGAGAAGTAAGACCCCTTTTGAAAAATGAAATAGTAGTATCTTATCCTTATTTGTGAAAAGTGGCCCTAATGGATTCTTTTTGTTTGATAGTGGTGTTTTCTGTACTGTGTCATAGCTGGATAAAATTCCCAAATTAGGTACTCAACCATAAGAGAATGTAGCAACTCTAGGAATCTGCAAAATTGGCTACTTATAACATTGTTTATGAGAGTTAATATCTGAAACCAATTATTGAAAACCTTAAATGAGTGGAATGTTGCATCCAATCACATGAAAGTCTTGATTTTCATGCTATAATACTTATTCCTTATCTCAAGGCTTCTCTAGATCATATTGACCTGAAAGAAAGTTCCATATCAAAATAGATGGCATCTGTTCTGAACTGGTTTTCTCCTCCTTAAAGATTAGCGCAGGCTACTATATCATGATATAAAGATGAAGATATAGAATTAAATAAACACTGAAAGAAGTGTGCTCATTGTGATTATAAAGGCTCAGATAAAGCTTTTTGGATAAGAAGAATAAATGGACTTTATTCCTTGAGTGGAAAAAAATATTTTGTTGGTGTCAAAAAGATAAAAAAAAAGAAAGCAGTGAAGAAAGATCTAGAGACAATCTGAAAGAAGGTTGGAAGACAATGCTGAAAATTCCAAAATGATGAGAAGTGTTATGTAATTCAAAAGCCTAAATTAAAAGTTGGCTAAAAAGTTTGGTTGACCTGTGGACTCTGGTATTCATTTTTCTGTGTCCTTAATACATATTGTATTGCCTGCTCCTCTAGTTTAATAGATGGTTGTATAAATTGGTGTAATTCAATAAGTAGACAAGGTAAAGGATCCATATTGTTTTAATTTGGAGGTGTTCATGTTGAACAAGAGAATGTTGTCTATGGATTTTTCCTTCAAGCACAAGTTTTCCAGGTAAAGAGAAGATTCAGGACCTTTTTCTTGGTATCTGAAACCTGACTGTTGTTTCTGCCAACAGAGTGTTACTGTCTGCTCATTAACTAAGCTTAGGAGTTGGCTTGCCGAAGCTTCAGGGCATATGGAACCACCAGAATTCCCAGAAGAACCGTTGTAGGTCTGTGTTGGCAAACCTTGAAGCAAATGCAGAATGTGGTCTTACTGTGAATTGAGAAGTGAATTATCTGGGGGCATAAATGGACAGTTGTTAGTTGGCAAACTCAATATTCAAATAAAATTGTAATACTATTTGCCAAATTTGGCTCAGAAATGAAGATGGTTATTAATATAGTCAGACGTTGGGACCTAAGAGATTTCATACGATAACTGTTTTCAAAAATATTTTGTTATGGTAATATAGCTACTTTTCAAAGATTGAGATTTCTCTGCTCTAAAATATTTGGATAATCTTTAGGACAGAGGTGTATGATTCTGAATCTATGCCTTTTCCATCCTGGGAAGTAATTAAATAAGATTGTCATGACCGGAATGTACTGGGGTCCATGCCAGGCTTTTTGCCATTTCTTGAGAGCCTATGGAAGGTTTTGGGTCCAGGGGAGCACTTGTGTAGACAGAGTGTTTCTTGCGATCTCCTTTGTTCAGTCTAAGGTGCCCTGAAAGAACTGATAACTTTTAGTACTGTGGGGACGTGTCATTGATACAACTCTTTCCTTCTCTTCTCTTCCCTCTTTATTTTCTCCTTTCATGGCCTTTATTCACACTCAATGTGTAGGCATGTGAATTAAGTAGTATGGGTCTAATAATACAGAGGCCAAAAGGATATTTAATATTTAAAATGACTTGGCATGAACACAGAAAGATAAAAACATATGAATCCTCAGCATCTACACTTACTTTGCTAATCATTTGATATTTTCTACTTATAGTGAAATAGCCTAGAATACCCCATACAACTGCAAAATATTCTTTTAGCTGGCTCTTTCACTTATTGCCTCAACAGTTTACATTTTAAAAATAACTTACCTTTTTTTTAACATCCTTCCACATAACTTCACTAATATACAAATTTAGAAAACGTGGGCTCTTTAAAGCACACTATTCATATTTTGGCACCTTGAAAAGCATGGAATATCTAAAGATACATTAACATGATGATGTGAGAAATTTCATTCCGTGATCCTTTTATTTTTTGAAAGCCTAGATCATAGAAGGAACTAATTGAAGGGAGGATTAAGAAGATGGTGTATTATTGCATCTCATGAATATTTAGTGGAGGGTTAGTTTTCTTGCTCCAGGTTGGACCCAGATATCACTTCAGTGGTATAATGGAATTCCAGTGAACACAATGTTTTCTAAAATTCTGGCAGGCAAAAGTTATTATATTAGTTTTGTGTTAGCTGGTGCTGTAAGGGACCATAGCTCTTAAAAATAATTAGATCTTACTGTAGCACCTTCCAAGAAGAGCAGTGTTTTGAGAGAAAAATGGGCACATATTGCTTTTAAAATACTCCTTTGCCCCCAGAATTAACATTGACAGGAAGCATATTTTCAGAGGGAGTGAATTCTCTGAATACTGATTTCACTTGAGATTGCTGTTTATTAATATTTGTTCATGCTTTTAGTAGAACAAGAATCAAAGTTATGTTTTTGCCCATTTTCAGAGTCACCATTTAAATCAACAAGAACAGTTATTGCTGAATTTAGAACATACCTCAATATAACCCAACAAACACAAAGCATGTTTTATTATTTGGTTTAGTAAAACATATTTTCTCCCATTTTTCTTTCACCTAACTTGCCCTTCTTGTGAAATGTTTCCATAGTTTTTTTTATATTTTTTAAAGAAAAATCTGCCTGTGTATATAAGCAGAGACATATCTGCTCAAAACTGGCTTTAATCTCTCTGAGAAAACAGGCTTTTGAACCAAAATTTATGTGTTATAGCTTTATGTCAAAACACTAAATGAACCTTTTAATATTTGTTGGTAACTGTCATTACAAGAAAAACATATGGCGTTGCTGGTTGAAGTGTCTCATAATTATGCAAAGACAAAAAAAAACCCATAGTATGACAATACTAGTACTTGTAATACACAGTCAAAATATAATGCATCATGGTCTACTTTTTAATTTATTACTTTTTTTGTCACAGTCTTCAAAAGGCTGCACCTTTTTCTTGTCTGGATCATGTAAGAATGGTGCCATTTTTTCCCTTAACAGACAGTGAAATGTCACCGGTAAATCATTACCCTCATCCTCTCAAATAACTCAAAGCATGCCTGTCAAAAATGCAGGAAGGAATTCACATGATTACAAATAGGCTTATCATCACCCATCTCAGGAAACAGTGAATAGGGCCAAGTAGACAGGCATACCAAACTAATGTTAAGCCAGGAGAGGAGCAGCTTTCCCCAGGTTGAACATGTTGTCCATTGAACATGACAATAACCCTCCAAAGTCCGTATTGCACAGGTGATTCCCTTTATTTTTCTTACAGTGATTATAAAGATAAATTGAGTCATCTAGAGCCTCCGAACCAGCATTTCTTATAAATAAACATGCATATTTTGTTATAAATCTTAACATACTTTATGTGTCCAGAAATTTACAGAGTTATTTGGAACCCCTGGCTTTGTATGTTAGCCAACCAGCATCCCAGCCATAATCATTCATTGTCTTCATTCCTGAGCCATGTGACAAAAGCAGACGGGAATGATGCTGTATCTAGTTTGTTGTACTATATGCTAATTCTCTTCAAGCCAGAATGTTGTCAACTGTGCCAAGCACATATCCCTTGTTTGGTTTTTCCTTTGCATAATTTCTTCAGTTAAAGATTGAAGTGAATCTCAGAGTGGATTTATATACCTGTTTGAAGTAGTCACTGACTTTTCATTGGTAAATGTGCCCTTTCATTTGTATGAGAAGCCAAAAGCAATTAGTATTCTAGTTGAGTTCAGATTATAGCAAATGATATAAGCATATGGCCAAACATTCTTTTAATGCCAGATCCTACTTACTAGTTTTCACTTCTAGAGTCAATAAAGAAATCAATTCCATTGAAAAGGAAAATTCAATAAGAAAATCCTTTACTACATAACTGTAATTATAGATGAACAATTTCTTTTGTAAAAGAAAAGATCAGAAATATAAATAGTAACTCCCTTATAGATCATTCAATAGAACATGAAATAGCTATACAAACAAAAATGGCTATATTTGCATTATTCCTTACATAGAAACTCACGTAGAAACAAAGCAGGGATTTGAATATTCTTTTTTCCTAAATAAATCGTTGTGATATGTCATTGTGGTAGCGTATATACAGGAAAGGAAAAGCATTGTAAATATGTTAGATTTAGCAATATTTAAAAGCTTAATGCTCTTCCTCCAATACATTGATTCAATCATTAAAGCTCCCATCTGTGAGCTGGTGTAGAAAATATTGAACTGAGCTTCCCCTGATGTCTTTGGCTCTATAGAAACTACATTCTCACTGTCCAGGTTACCTGTTTAATGACCTGATTACCAATGCTTGACTCATGTAAATTCTGCTTAAATATACTTAGGTATTGTTGACTTTGTATGAAAAACAGAAAATTGTTAGAGAGTGTTATATTTCATTCATTTTATAATTCTTCTAAGGCTGTTTTTGCCCTTGCTGTACAATTTAAAATTGGTATAATGCTGTGCTTTGGTTGGAATCCAAATCATGAATGTGAAAAACAATTGTTTTATTTATATAATAATTAATTAAGAGGATTTAATATGTTAAATAAGGTGCTGAATATTTGTGGAGTTAAATCCTAGCGACTTTAACCTTAGCATTCTTATTCAAGTCAAGAGAATTAACTAGCCTGTTTTCTATCACCTTCTTCACCCCTAGTAACCCTTTAATCCCTTCGATGCATGGTCACTCCACAGTCTTCCAAAAATGCTTTCTTCAGGGAAGAGGGGAGCCTAGTGTGTGACTCAGCATAAAAACAGAGTTGTATGTTCACTTCCACCAATGCATGTGGGCGGATTTTACTTAAAAATAAATCTTGAGTCAAAAATTTCATTATAAAGAAGGTATTAACAAAAATTAAGTAAGAAAAATAATTGAGCATAAGATTAAACATTTGTAGTGTTTAAAAAATACATTATTAGGTAATAAAACTATTAGGCTGAATGGGTTAATTAATTCATACTTTTGACCTTTATTCTTCAAAGCACCATGCTTCATTCACATTTGTCCTCTTCTTGGGAGGAGATCCAGCTTGGAATGATGTCAACACATCTAATTACTTGAACAAGGAATCTTAATGTAGACTCCATTGGCCCAGCATGTAGGGGGTTGATGAACTTATTAAGTGTGTGGTCGATGATATATATATTATTTTCTGGTGACTAAGTCCATGGTTTTCATCAAGTTCTCTAAAGAGCTCATATGTCAAAGGTTTTAGGACCTTCTGTTTAGTACCAATAGAGGATTGGGGTGATTGACAATGATAAGCTCATTATTACCAAGTCCGTAAATTCATTAGCCCATATCCAGTGTCCAAACCTGAAAGTAAACCCTTTCTCAAAGAGTTCATTATGTTTTCTCTCAAGTGACACCTCTTTTTTCAATTCCCAGTCGCTGAGGGGCGTGACCGGTCCTAGTGTCCTGAACTAGAAACCTGGAGGTCATCTTTGACTTTTCTTGCTTCATTACTCCTAACCTCCAATCAACCAACCATGCTGTGTAGATTCAGCGTTACACACAGTTCTCAAATTTTGCGACTTCTTTCTGTCTTCAAATATCCCATCATTTCTCACTAAGATTATAGAATTTGTTTCCAAATGGATCTCTGCCTACAATCCCAGACAAGTGATTTTTCTAATGTACAAATCTGATTAAATCACCCCTCCTGCTGCTTAAAACCTCTATGCCTTCCATCTGTTCTCTAACAGAGATATTACCTAGTGCACAAATGCAAAAATTCTCATGATGTAATGTGTGACATAAAGATGAAGAGTATTTTATGTTTTTATTCTCTTTCTGTTATCATTTTTGTGATGAATTTCTGGCAACAGAATGGCCTATGTTTCAATGTGCTGTGACTTCTAAGTGACAATTCAGTATGGACACAGATGAAAAGTTTGTCATATGGAAAATACATAAAAAGCCAACTTGAACTGCTGGGACAAGACTGTTCCATGTCATGGCTTTCCAGAAGAAGAAATATTTCTTTGAGACCTTAAGGGATACCATATGAATAGGAGAAAGAGGGTCTCAAACAGAGGAACTAGCATATACCACATATCACACTCTATTGTCTAACTCAAATGTCTAACTCTGATAGTAAATTATATGGTTTTTGAAGATAGAGACAATCTCACATGAAATGTCTGATATATACTCATGGAGTTTTGATTATTTGTGATGGATTGAATAAAAATGACCACAAACCTTTACTTCTCCCTATAATCACACCTTTGCAATGTGACTTTGCAATCCCCCCGGTTAGGGGCAGAGGCTACTCCTCTCATTTTGACCCTGGCTTGCTTTTGTGACTTCTTTTGGCCAATGGAATGCAGCAGAAGTGATATGTCAGTTCTGTGCCTAGGCCTCATGAGACTGTGCAAACTTCTCTTTTTCTCTTGAAACCCTACCCGGTTGCTCTGTCAATATGCCTAGGCTACTTTGCTGGAGGTGACTGATGACACGGGCAGAAATAACTCTTTCCAGCTGAGGCAATCATGGGCCAGTTAGGCTTAAGTTGATCTGGCTGTTGATTGTAAGCACATGAATGACCTCACCTAAACCAGAAGAACTTGCTAGCTGAGCCCAGCTCAAATTGTCAATCTGTAGAATCATGAGCTAAACAAGCCACTAGGCTTTGGGATGGTTTATTATGCATTGAAAGTTAGCTCACATACCCTTTAAACTTGTAAAGCAAAATCAATCTTGAGAAGGAAATATTATGTTTAAATGTACCACATAAGACTGAGTTGACTGAATTGATTATAACATTGGTGCACTGTTGCCTGGACTGGATTTAAAACTATAAATTAACAACTTGAAGATG
>NW_012149396.1:9936204-9971577 GCF_000956105.1 Propithecus coquereli | reverse complement strand
CACGTAATTGAATTCAATTCGCCTTAGGAGGAAGTAGCCAATGGTTCAGGTACTTTATACTATTGGTTTTTGAAATTATTACTGCTGTTATTTCCCAACAGTAAAGGGATCTTTTCAAAGAAAATTTTGGGAAGAATATCAATTGATAAAAGAGACAGAGGCTGAACTGGCCTGGTGGAAAGTGGAGGTACTGGAGGGGCATTCTCCTTGGCACAGAAGCCTTTGAGGACCCTTGGTAGACCCATCCAACACTGCAGAACAATTGTGATAAAGCGCTTCCCTACAGCAGCACTAATTTGAATCGTATCGTATCTATTTCCAGATTGCTTTTGTTGACCAACACCACATGGACCGTGGCGAGGCGTCTCCTCCACTCCACTCATAAGACCGAGGGCTGAGCATGGACCAAGGGTAAAACTGGGGGTGAAGCCACAGGATTAAAAATGCCTATGCCATGAAGTCCCTTAGAGACATCATTTTTCTTTCTTCAAACTCTTGGCAAATTTGTCTTTTAAAACAGCCTACACTGAAGGTGAAACCTCTGACCCTCAAAAATATGGTGAGCACCAGTTTCATGCCGATGAAAACGATGGCAGAATGTGGGAGGACAACTTAAGGCAATTAGACCTTAGGCAAGTCATTTACACATTTTTTTCCCCCAGTTGTGTGAGAAATAGAAAGAAAAAAACTAAAGATAACACAGTGTTAATCAAAATGGCCTTTCCTTTATGAAATTATGGAGACAGTAGGTAGCATGTCCTACCTTGGCAAAATCAATAGGTGGTAACTCTATAGTGGTCCCCAAGTTTACTTCTGGAAGATTAAACTGGAACCACTGAACCCTAAATCTTGGACTATCTGTTTTCCATACCATAGGGATCAGCAGAGATAATAGATCTAGTCAGCGACCAGATGCAAAGAATGCAACTGCATTTTTAAAAGGTTTTCATTGTTCCTGTGCAAGATAATCGGAATTTTCTGCCTCTGTTATGTTTTCTTTCTCATAGGCATACTATCTTTGTTATTTATTAGCTAACGGTAATTTGCTTTTTATATTCTACTAGAAAATCTTGATCACTGAATTCTGATGGTTGTTATAAATAGAAAAACTGTGCGTGTGTGTCTGAGAGAGAGAGAGAGATACATGTGCTTGGTCAGTGAATTACTGAGCTCTAAATGGTTGATTGGAGTTTGCAGGTTAGCTAAAGCCATTCATAAACCCTTTACCTCATGCCTTCCTCTACCAATGACAAGATAGCTAAACTCCTTCAATTTTCTTGCAGCCAAGAGCAGCCAGTTCACCCAGTTTTGACCAGGGAGAGTTAAGCAGAGGATGCTGGGTGGTGCTTAGGGTAAATCATTTAGAAGGAACAGACCCAGTTGGCCTGCTCCTTTACCCACGGACCCTGTACCTCTCTCCCTCCTTCCCATGGAACAGAGATACTATGCCAAGGAACACATTAGCCCTCTGTCACCACAGGGGTGAAAGCCAAGCACTGATGCTGATGGCCAAGCAGAGAGCGGAATAAACATGTGATGGTAGAACATCTTAGAAGACCTGCACAAGGCTTGAGCTTCTTGCTCTCATACTTTTTGTCATGTGAGACCAATAAGACCATTTCAGTGTAAGCATTGTTAGGTGGGTTTTCTGTTAATTGAAGCAGCATGCAATTCCAAACCAAAACAGGGTTCAGTAGCACTGAATGTTAGTCAGAGATCACCTTTCACAAGAGTGCAGGTTTTAATTGCTTTCTGCTATGTTAGTGCACATATTTTGTATTTCACATAGCACATAGAATGTTTTTGCTTGACCTAAGTTATATTTTGTAAGGTCCTAAACACATTTCTTTTCAGTTGACAGCAAAACAAGTATGCATACTGACTGCGTAATTAACATAAACTCTATTTGAGAAGTAGAGTAAAAACATTTTTGTGGACAACCATCTGTGTTCCTGGGGGTGTTTATAGTTATCTTACTCTAGGTCTTAGATCTATCTTTTACCCTGACATGGATGAGGCTCCAAAGAACTGTCTGATTTGATTCCTTTATGATGAACTTGACTCTGCACTAGTATATCTCTCTCTCATTGTCAGAATAATAGGATCCAGAAGGCTAGGTACATTAATGAGGTCTAGAGGGAGAGGACTAACATGACTACTTGGCCTATTTCTCATCTAGGCTTAAACTCAATGGGTCAAGAAGTTGTTGTGGTTCCCTTACAGTCCAATTCAGCTTGCTAGGCACATTGGTGTTAGAGGTCAGAGGCATGGGTGACACTACACAGGGTCAACATGCCTGAGTGCCCTCCGCACAGCCCCCATGGGAATTCGTGGCAAGGTTAGTTGATAGAAGAGTCAGGGACTCTTAATGCCTGCCATAATTTGTAGAACAAGGTGAGGACATGCACAGAGGACTAGAATTTGGGAAGCAGACTCTCTGGGGAACCTCAAACCACAGGAACAGCTATACATTTCATAGATTATGTTCCACCCGCAGAGAACATGGCTTTTGTGTTGAAAAAGAGACGTGTGTTGGCAGGAATCGGGATTCGTTTCCTGAGCCAGAACAAACTCTGCTGCAAGAGCAGCTGTATGTCTGCTGGGTAGCATCCCACATGGAATGAGGAAGAATCTAGTCTTGGGAGAGATGGAAATTTAAAAAATTGTAAAGGCCAGAAAAGGCTCACACCAAAACCAGCAAACTTCCCTTGTGCATATATTTGGACTTGCTGCCTGGCATGGTCTTGACTGCCCTGGATTATCTTTCCTGTTTTCCTGACTTTTAGCCCGGGATGAGGAGCAGGCATGTTTGTCAGCATTCATTATGAGCATCCAAATTTGGAAATGCAGAGTGTCAACCACAGGGAGCTCTTGTTATAAAGGCGATTTTCTTGACTTGTTTATTCTTAATTTATTTATTACAATTCACAGTCCAAAGTGGACTTTTAGAAAAACCAATGTTTGAAATTCCTTGCTGCCAGAGCAAAACCTGTCCTTAGAGCCAGAAAGAACTGACTGTGCAGGCTTTCTTGACTACTGAGCCTGGTCATTCGCACATGAACAGAAAGTTGTTTGGGTTTCAAAAGGAGAACTCTGGGAATTCAGGGAGAAAATGATCAATTTAAAAAATGATTATTGAAGTCAGTACAGAAACTGTGGAAAATGTGAAAGCAGAGAGACAGGAGGCTCACAAATTCAGAAAACAGGGCTCTTTCTACTCTCGCGTCGGTGGTTTGAAGTTGACAAAGCCCAGGCAAAGAGGTAGGGAAGCATTTGAGAGAAGGACTCAGGGTCAGATCCTGAGGTAGCTGGGAAAGAGGTTAATCTGGGAATGTTCATTCTACCGTCAAAATAGGAAAAGGTGTTCACATCGCAGTGAATTTCAAAGCCAAGGAAAGCAGAGATTGGGAGAGCAGCTCAGGCATCACAGTTCTCTCCTGGAAACTTCGGAAGAGGCTTAGAAAGCTTAGAAGGAAGCAAGAGTGGAATGCCCAGCTCTGAAGCCAGTGGGGAGGGATTCTTCCCAAATCTGGAAACAAAGAGGAGATTCTCCTTTGGTAATCGGGAATTAAAAGCTGAAAATATTTCTTAGGAAGGGTTACAGTTATGGAATGGCAGAACCATCGGACTTAGTATTCTGGTGGAGAAATACTGAAAGAGCTGAGGATTGGGATAAGAGAATATAAGGGCCTGAAGTTTAGTGGCTCACATGTTATAAATGTGGATTTCTTTGCTCAAGGGTAGAGAAGAGTTCAAAACAGACACTTCTTCCAGTTGCACATTGAATTGCAGGACAGAAGAAGCAGTGTCATTAGGTAAAGGGTTGTACATGACCCTGTGCATACAAATGGAAGCGTTCTGCATGTGTGACTCTCATCTCTCATGGGCATCGACACCAAACAGAAATATGGGATATCTTGGTCTAACTTTTAAGATAACAGACCTGTGCTCACATTACAGGTGGCTAAACTGATCATGTTTATTGCTGGGGGTTGTGTTTCCAAATCTTATGGGTGTTATTTATATGTATTTTGACAGCTCCCAGGAACTCTGAACAGATTGTGCTTCATTTGGAGGAGTCTGTCATAATTTCAGACGGAGTGTTCAAGGCTTCAATCACCCCAGAGTGCAGGTGCTCAAGAAGAGACCTAGACTCCATCCAGGATCTGGGGTGAGACCCCTCAAGCTGGGACTGAGCCCCATAATGAGAAAATGTTCTCAACAGGTATTTGGAAGGTGTCTGCTTTGTGTCAGGCATTGTTCTATGTGCTAACAGTTAAGATCCTTGTACCCTGAAGCTTATGTTCCAGTAGGATGTGACAAACAACATACAAATAAATATAATAAAAGGAAATTTGTGCTATAGAAAAAAAGAATAGCGTAAGGGGGTTAGGCATGCCAGGATGAGGGTCTGGGAGCAGTTTGCAGGGCTGAATAGGGCATTACGGGTAGACTTTGAATAGAAAGTGACATTCGAACAGTGGTCGAAGGAGCCAAGGGGTCGCCTTAGGGGGCGGTCTTGTTCGGGCAAGCCTTCCAGACAGAAACGATTAGGAGGTTAGAGGAACACAGAGGCCATGGTGGCAGGATCGGCGTGAGGCGGGGGAACATGGCAGAGTGAGAAATGAGATCAGAAAGATATCGAGGAATATTATAACCAACATTAAGAATTTTTGAATTTTACTTTATTGAAATGGGAGATCCATGAGAGACCCAAGTGAAAGGATGACATGATTTGACCTATTTTATTTTATTTTTATTGACAAATCATAGTTGCATACATTTAAAGAGTACAATGTGATGTTTTGATACATGTATACAAGGTCTATGATTAAATCAAGCTAACTAACATACCCATTACCTGGCTTACTTATCATTTTTTGTGGGGAGACATTTGAAAATTTGAAATTTACTTTCTTAGTTATTTTGAAATATATATTACATTTTTATTGACTGTAGTCACTGTGGTGTGCAATAAATCTCAACATCTAGTCTTTTTGTCTATCTGAAACTCTGTACTTTTTGACTAACTTCCTCAAATAACTGAAAGTAAAACTATCATATGACTCAGTAATCCCACTACTGGGTACATATCCAAAGGAAATGAAATCGATATGTCAAGAGATATCTGAACCCCCATGTTCATTGCAGCTTAGTCACAAGAACCAAGGTATGGAAACAAACCACACGTCCATCAGTGGATGACTGGGTAAAGAAAATGCGGTATATATGCACAATGGAACACTATTCAGCTTTAAAAAAGGAGGAAATCCTGTCATTTGCAACATCATGGATGTATCTGGAGGCTATTATGCTAAGTGAAATAAGCCAGGCACAGAAAGACAAATATTGCATGAATCCACTTATATGTGGAATCTACTAAAGTTGAACTCGTAGAAGTAGAGGGTAACATGGTGGTTACCAGAGGCTGGAAAGGGGTGGTGATGGTGGGGAGGGAGGGAATGGGGAGCTGCTGATCAGAGATTTGATATATTTTAAAGGGATAATTCTTGAGTTTGTGTGCAGAGTAGACAACAGGGAAGCAAGGGGGTAGAGGATCTGTCTAGTGTAATAGCAGTGGGGATGGTGAGAAGTGGCTGAGTTTTAGATGTTTATCGATGGGTATGTATCAAAGGCAGAATAATAGGATAGATTGATGTGCAGTGTGAGAGAAACATTGGGATGAGGGGTTTTTGTGTGAGTAACTAGAAGGGAGGAATGACCATCTACCCGGGTAGAGAAGGATGTGGGTGCAACACATTTGGAGTAGGAGGAAGGCCAAGAATTCAGGTATGAAAATGTTACATATTAGATGCTTTTGCCGATTTCTGACACTTACTTGTATTTGTGGGGACATAGCAAAGAAAATTTGTTTTGTTGAACATTAATTTCTATGTAAGAATAAGAGAGTAACTAGGAAAAGGGGGAGGGGTTGTGGTATCCTAGGATGGGATATATTTGGCATATTTTATAGAAATGATGTGTCTTTTGGATTATGGTGTTACCTCTCAGCCACACTATAACCTTGCTTAGTAAACTTGATCTGATCAAAAACTGAGGTAGAAATAAACAAAGGAAATTTGGTTTCAAGATCAGGAAGGGTAGGGAGAGCCTGAGAAGCAGGTGAAAATTTTTCTTTTAAAAAATATTTCTAAAGATTTGTGGGACTGAAGTTTTTATCTTGTTGGTCACAGGAAAAATGGGGGCAATTAGAATAGCAATCTTGCATAATGCTGAAAAGGTTTTTGTGATACGATGCCCATCGTTTTGCAGGGAAAACAGGAAGACCTCTGGTTTACCATTTAAACACGTTCAGCTGAGTAAAAAGTGCCAGATCTGGAGGACTGTCAGTGGCACAGTCTGAACCAGGTTTGTAAGACCAAAACTCCTCTTTCATTTTACTTTCCTAATAAAAACACTGAAAAAAAAATCTGGGTTATAACGCAAATGAGTAGAGCCTTCTGTGGGTACGACAAAGATAGTACAATCCCTGGCATCAGTATAAATGCCTTTCCGGTAATTTATGTACTCTCTTGAAATCCCATGAAATCCCGTACAGCAAAATGTCCTGAGTTTCCTCCTACTGGGGGAAGTTCAGCAGGCAGCAGAATAAGACACCAAGAAATGGAAGCCTTGGCCTTGGCCAGCTGTGGTTTTGGAGGATTTATCTCCATGCCTTCTCTTACTGCCGAAGACCAGGATGAGGAATCAGACTCACATGTAATCCAGCCTTGATCACTAGGTGTATTGGTCAGATCCTAATCCTAGCTCTACTTCCATAAATGCCCTATAAAGAACAATTGCTATGACTTTAATATTAGTCTGAAGTTCCAGTGATGTAATAGAATAAAGGATGAAAAATCTATATGCATTAAAATATTCTGTGTAAGAAAATTTCGTTTTATTCAAATTTCAGATTGCAGAATGTATAAATATGTTAATCTATCTTGTTTTTAAGATAATGAACACACCCTTGGACTAGAAACACACAAAGTCCCAAATTAGCTATACTATAACAAAAGTGCCTTCAATTTTAAAGTGGATGTAATCTCTTATTAAGCTTATAGTGGTCAGTGTGGTTCTTCTTAAGCCTTCTTATCTGATTTTTTTCTCTCATCAGCATTTCGAATACAATAATACATGTAACTCTAGCCACAGGACTCTTGCTATCAAGATTTAAAGGGGCATAGTTAAAAGACATATCATATGGCTTTGAAACCTTAATATTAAATACATTTGAGGGCTATGTAATTAATTAGCCATAGGTAATTAAATATGGTTCACTTGGTGCCTATAGCTGTATTCTAAACTATTTGGAAGACTCAAAACTCCCTGTAAGTAAAAGTAGGATTATTTATATTTCAAAGACCAAAGCTGAAAGGAGGACCCCACAGGTAGTCTGTTACCCACTAGTTTGCACATGTGACTGTGTAAAAATAACTTTCTGAGGGTAAAGATCGATGGCTTTCCTTAAAGAAGAACACAGGGACTCAATAACTAATTAGCTTATGTCTCTCTGTTCCTGTAATTAACAACCATGCTGGAATCAACTTTCTGAAAGTGTGAAATAGCTATTACAGTACATGGTTTGCTTCTACCACCACACTCTATTTTTATACTTGGGATATTTCTTTTCTATGGACCTAGTTCAGCCAAAAATTTATATAAGAATTCTCTTTCTCTCATGTCCAAAATATAAATATAACATCCTTCTCTAGGGTGAAATTAACATTTTTAAGAGGAATACTAGGAAAAGGTTGAGGTTAATAAGCTGGATGTTAGAAGTCAAGAGCTCTAGACTCTTCTTTCATCTTCAAAACAAACTTGTGTCAATTTTTATTCTGGAATGGACATCTCATTATTTTTTGACCTGAAAATGGTCCAATGCAATAGACATCTCTATGCATTATCACATTAAGCTCATTGTAAGGATCCATACAAGCAGATTGGTCTAGGGATTGAGCCTGGTGTTATCATAAATAACATTTAAAAATGGGCAGCTGCGTAGAAAGTATATAGTGACATAAAGGTAGACTAGTGTTTTCACAAAAATTCATCACAACTAGTTGAAAAATGGAAAAAAATCAAACAAGTTATTTGACCTATTCAATACCAAATATTTTTCAATAAATCGACCAGTTTTATTGATTATAGCAATAGGGCATTGTCTTCCCCTGCCATGTTCACTGTTGGCTGACAGTGTATAAAAGTGAGCTCAAATTTGATATGTAGTCATTATCTCAGAATCGTTTAGACCTACAGTCATCTGTGATGACTACACCTGGATGACTCTTTCTCATTCTTCAGGTCTTAAACATCCTATCCTCAGAAAGGTCTTTGTTGACACCACTCTATCTAAAGAAGCCCTCCCTCTGTCTAAGTACCTTCTCTCTTACACATCACTTTGTTTAATCCCTTTAGAACACTTATGTTAATTTTTAATTATTTTTTTAATGATCTTGGGATTATTGTCTATTTTTCTCCACCAGAATGGAAGTTCCATGAGGACAAGGATCTTGCTTCTCTGGTCTATCAATACCTAGCTCAGTGCTAGGCACATAGAAGACATTCAGTAAGTAATTGCTAAATTTTTGGATTAAATAAGGCAGAAGACAGAGCACTGTCAAAATCAGTCAATGTTGTCAATAATCAATTGATTATATGCTGATGTGATAGGGGAATACAAAGAGTTATATGCCCTCTAATAATTGTGTGGTTTTTTTTTTTTGGTTCTAGAAATTAGACATTTATAAGTACATTTAGCTGTACAAATATCATCCTATCAACTAGAGATGCAAGAAAAATAACTTCATCATACCAAGAATAATTTCTATTTTGAGCACTGGTTCAGCTGGTAGAAACTTAATTAAAGCAATTTGATGTCACCCAAACTAAGTTATAATTTCAGATGGCTGACACACTGACAAAGTGTTCAGTGGTTATTTTTGTATAGGGGCCATTATTTAGGCACAATGGCCCCACCCCAAGTGAGGTGTCCATCTTCCACCATTTGACATATCCTGTCCAGATAAAACACCCCTTATTTCTGTCCTGTAACTTTCCTTCAATGTTATCCTCTTCCACATAATTGAACCTTGATCATCAGTACCATATCCCTATTTTGGCTCATAGGAATAGGGAAAGACAGAGTGGAAGCCAAATATTTTTAATGGCTTAAAACAATTATTTATTTGCTTCCAATTCCACAGGTCAGCAATTTGGGCAAAGCTCAGCTGGGATGGTTCATCTCTGTTCCACATGGTGTTGGCTGGACTCATTTATGCATTGGTGGACATTTGGCAGGTAGGCTGTGGCTGGCTTGCTCTGAACAGCCTCACTCACATGTCTGACAGGTACGTGGCGCTGTCAGCCAAGGTACCTCAGTTTTCCTTCATGTGTTCTTTGCACTTGGCAATGGGTTCCAGGAGGGCAAGTCCTAAATGTACAAGCTCTTATCAAGCTTCCGTTTGTCTTGCATTTGCTAATGTGTCATTGGCCAAAGAAAGTCACACAGCTGATCCTGGAATCATTGAGGGAGGGAATTACACAAGGGTGTGGACAAGGGGAGAAGTGAGTCATAAGGGAACAAGCTAGATGATGTTTGCAGTGAACAATAGACTGGAAACTATATCTTTTACAAAACCATTGTTATGTTCTCAAATATGTTTAAGACAAACCAGCCCAGAGATCACATTATTAGAATGAAGAAGTGCAAGGAGTTCTGGTTTTCTGCCAATGCTTTCATGTCTGAGGCAGTGTTTCCTGATAACTCATTGTTAGGTGCATCAGTATGAAATCCAAGGCAGAGTTAAAAAGGCTTGTTAAGTAAATCTTGCTATAAAAAAGTGAAGCTAACAAATATTGAAAAAAACAACTCATATGCATTCTGAGGAACAAAAAAGAACACATCAGGAATTAAAGAAGCATTTGCGGATACTTAGAAAATCATTAGCTTAGCAAATCTTTCTTATGTAATTGGTATTTGAGGCAGCTTAGTGGAAAGAAATGTTATTTTGCTTTTATTAAGCATCAAATATTTAATGCATTCATATAATACATTTTGAGGAAAATCACCCTTATCCAAAAGGCAATCTTGACTGTGCCGTGCTATCAAACTTTATTGCTCATTTTGCAGTCATGAGGAAGAGCTCATAGTTCTAATGAAACAGGAAATATTTTGATTAGCATAGCAATTTTTATTGAAACATTTATAGTATTTGAAAATGATTAAGCAACAATAATTAATGCCATATTCATTTATTATTGCAAAGTAAAGATGGCTATCATCATGCAGTTTAAGATAAAATGGGTTAGATTGCTTTATTTAGAATCAAGTCATGGAGTAGAACTTACAGATTGTATAAAGCCTCTTCTCTAATCGGTCCACGGCTCATCATCAGTGTCCCAGTGTCCTTTGGTAGTGCAAACATCACACAAAGCCCAGGTGTTTCCTATGTGTTACTGGAAGTCTGTGGATGAGACAAAGTTGTTAAGTAGCAAAATGAGACAAACCTTCAGAGGCAGAAAGGATAAACAGCTTGCTGAGTACATCCATCTTTCAGTGACTCTGGTGAAACCAGGTTAGATAACAAGATATCAACACAACCTTCAAACATAGGCATCTAAGATCATTATTTCAGCCCTATCTTGGCATAGGAAGAGAAGAGAAACTAACGTTTAATGTGACTATTTGCCAAGAGTTGGTCTGATTACTTCCTGTGCAGTATTTCCTTTAGACACAGGAAAAGTCCATGTCTGCCCATTGCTTCATTATATCTGGATTAGCTGATAAAAAGTTTTATGAACTTTTCTTCCATGCTATATGTTGAACAGATAGCAAAAAAGAGGAAAATAAATGGAAAATGAAAGAAGGAAGAAATGATTTTTATAGTCTTTCCTCCTACAGTTCATTATTATTTATTTATTAATGTATTAATAGTACTTGATTGTTTTTTAAATTAATTTGTCCGCTATATGACTGTCTTTACATAAGCAGGCCGAAGGATGAAATAATACTTAATCTTTTAATTTTGCTCCTTTATCATCATCAAAATTACTTATATGTAAAATCCACGCTTCATCACAGATTTCATTTTGAACACAGTTATATCCTCGGCAAATGGACAGTTAGACAATTTATAATTTGGGGCTATTGCAACAGTGCTGCTATGAATATTCTAGTGTGTGTTTTCAGAAGAGTACACATTTTGATTGAGTATATTCTGAATCAGAGGATGTGCAAGTGATCAGCTTTGGTACGCAACATCAAATAGTTTCCCAAAGTGATCGAACCAACTTTATTTCCACCATCACGTATGAGTATTCTGGTTGCTTAACATCCTCACTAACATTGAAAAAAACTTTCTTCTTTTTCATTTTAGCAATTCTCCTGTGTAATGCATTATGCCTTTGATTTTCTTTTCCCTCATGTCCAATGCAATAACCAACTCTTCATATTTTTTATTGGCCATTTGTCCATGCTGGGTTGGAGTTTTTAAAGAGCACTTTGCTTCGTGTAAAGGAAAGGTATTTGGAGGAATAATTATGTTTCCTGATAGCCCCAGCCAGAAAAACAAACAAACCCAGAGAGTGTCTTTTCTTCGTCTAACCTGGTCATTTGTCTATATGTGGCAAATTAACTTGGTCGGCAGGATTAGGTCCTATGATTGGCCAGTCTGGGTCACCCCTCCTCTGCTGTGACTGGCAGCTCCCACTGGAGCAATTTGGTTGCAGTGGGGAAAGACCAGCTCCATAAAGTGTAATGTGCAGAACAGTAGTATCTGCTACACTTAGGAAACAGTCTATTTAAGTGCCTCTCTTAGTAACACAAATAGAAAATTATACCCATTGCCTTGAGTTAAATGCTATAATAGGATCTTTTATGGCCTAGTAAAGGGTGTACCATTCCCAACCCACTGGTATGCTGAGCTGGTCACTGGCTCAATGTCATTAGAAACTCTCACATGAATTGAGCTGTCCCAACTGAATTTTCTTAGCAGGAAATAACTCCCAGAGCCCCAAAGGGAGGTAAAGGGATATTGATTAGTGAGAATATTATTATACAACAGTTGGTAAGGCTGCATTTAAATTGGCAGTATCACTTTTCAGTAGAGATATACTATCTCAACTAAAAAGCAATAGCAACCCAAGCTAAGGCTTGCTATTGGACTAACCCCTTTCCAGTATGCCATTTACATAGTGTTTATAAAAAAATTATCCAACTTTTTTTTAGGTAAGATTGTATCATGTGTATTTTTCTACAGCTTTTTTCCTGACAATAATATAGACCTATTTAATTCTATTTAATTATTGAATAGTACTCAGAGTATTTCATGTCATAGAATTTATCCAACCAATCCCTCCCTGATGGATGTTAAAGTTATTTCTATTTTTTTTACTATCAAAAAATGCTTTAATTACTATCATTGTGAGCTTCTTTTTTCCTGTGGATAAATACCTAAAAATCACTGTGTCAAAAGTGATACAGATTTAATTTTATAAATACTGGCCAGATGTCCTCCAAAGATGGCACCAAATTAACAAGCTAAAGTATTCTATGTTGGTAAATATTTAGAATTTTTTAAAAGTTTTACTTTAATGATGCTGCAATGACCCTTCTTAAAGATGTATCTTTGTATATATGTGAATATTTCTGAAGGAAGGATTCCCACAGATGTAATTGCTTGGTCAGAATGTATGCATATTTTATTTTATTTTTTAGAAATTTATTTATTTGTTTATTTTTTTATTTCAGAATATTACAGGGGCACAAATGTTTTGGTTACATAAATTGCTTTTGTACTGAGTCAAAGTTATAAGTGTGTCCATCCCTCTGATAATGTGCATTGTATCCGTTAGGTGTGAATTTACTCAACCACTCCTCCCCTCCTCCTACCTACTTGATTTCCGTTGAGTTTTACTTTCATATGTGCACATAAGTGTTGATTGATTAGTTCCAATTTAATGATGTGTAAATGTGGTATTTGTTTTTCTGTTCTTGTGATACTTAGCTTAGAAGAATGGTCTCCAGTTCCACCCAGGTTAATACAAGAGATATTAGTTTACCATATTTATGGCTATATAGTACTTCCATGGTATACATATACCACATTTTATCAATGTATTCATGTGTTGATGGACACTTGGGTTGTTTCCACATCTTTGCAATTGTGAATTGTGCTGCTATAAACATTCTAGTGCAGATGTCTTTTTATAGAATGTCTTTTTTTCCGTGGGATTGCTGGATCAAATGGTAGTTCTACTTTTAGTTCTTTGAGGCATCTCCATACTCCTTTCCATAGAGATTGTACTAGTTTGAAGTTCTACCAGCAGTGTACAAGTGTTCCTATCTCTCTGTATCCAAGCCAATATTTGTTGTTTTGGGACTTTTTGATAAAGGCCATTCTCATTGGAGTTAAGTGATATTTCAGTGCGGTTTTGATTTACCTTTCCCTGATGATTAGAGATGTTGAATATTTTTCATATGTTTGTTGGCCATTAATTTATCTTCTTTTGAAAAGTTTCTGTTCATGTCTTTTGCCCACTTTTTAATGGGATTGTTTGATTTTTTGTCTTGCTGATTTGCTTGACTTCTTCATAGATTCTACTTATCAGCCCTTTGTCGGATGTATAGCATGCAACTATTTTCTCCCATTCTGTAGGTCGCCTGTGCATTCTAATGATTGTTTCCTTGGCTGTGCAGAAGCTTTTTAATTTGACCAATTTGGTCACATCCCATTTATTTATTTTTGTTGGTGCCGCGATTGCTTTTGGAGTATTCTTCATAAATTCTTTGCCGAGGCCAATGTCTATAAGAGTTTTTTCAACATTTTCTTCTATAATTCTTATGGTTTCATATTTTAAACTTTGGATTAATAATACTGAATTGTTCTCCAAAAAGCACTATCTATTCAAATGTTCACCCTCTCCAAATGTTAATGCCTGATTTCCCATAAAATGTTCAACAGTAGTTACTGTCAATCTTTATAATTTTTGCAATAGGATGAGTGAAAAATTCCATCTTGTGTTTTACTTTTGCCTGATTGCTAGAGAATCTCTTCATAATTTTATCATCCAACTGTGTGTATTCTATGAATTAGCTATCCAAAGCACTTACTTGGACTGTTTTTTTCCCAGTAAAATAATTTTATATTAACTTTACATATATACACAAATGCAGTTCTACATTTTCCCTGAGAATTTTTATTTTTCTTAAACTCTACATAAGGACAGGTGACAGAGTGACAGAGACGTTGACTTTTGCCTCTCTGACTCTTGTTTATATTTACAGGCTACCTTCCAGTTGCTTTGTAAATGAGTACATTAATTTTTAGATCATTGAAATAAATTTTTGACAGGAATTTATTTTCTGGTCGCTACGTTGCATTCTAAATTCTCCAAAGGAGAATTCAACAGCCCCCCTCACTGTTGAGGGACAAACAAATACATTTCACCAAATTTGTTGAAACAGTAATATCTATTCTTATTTTTCTTTCTGAGACTGATATTAACTGTTTCAACAAAAATCTTTCACAAAACATGGCGTGAAATCACATCTCTGTGGTCTACATTTGGATAAATAATATGGGTATTCTATTCACTTTAAAAGATATACTATTAAATGATTAAAGAAGAGATGCACCTAAGATCTTTTAAAGAAATAATTGTCATACGAGGGTGTGAATGTGAATAGAAGATATGGGTCCAGACACAGGGGAGGGAATCGGGACACCTGGGTGTGGGCCCAGTTACGGCACCAACTGGTGATGTGTTGGCTTTCTCGTACTCGTGCTACGTGTGGTTTGTGTTTGATAGTTTCTACGGTTCCTTTTGTGTTTTACCTTCTGTGCTACACAAGACAATTTTATACCCTGTACCTTCTTGGCATGCTGGTGTTCAGATCGAAATATTCTTTTGAGGTCCGTGAAAGGCTGGTTGGTTGTCCTCATGAGAACAATTGGACAGTGGTCCCAAGGAAAGTCTGAGGTGTTACCATAATCATTACCAACCACACAACATTTTTTTATTTTCTGCTCAAAACAGCATTTTTACATAGAATTGAAGACTATATCAAACGCCCCAACTGGCAGTCAGATTTATAGAAAATTTAAAGCTTAATTCAGCAGAGAAATTTGTCAGTCACGATGATTGACATCCTAACAACTCCAAACCTACATCTTAATTTGTTGTTTGCAGGCCAGCCATCCCTTGTCAGCTTAAACTGACTGGATATAAACTTTTAAAACTCAAAAAGTATAAAAGTATAAATATTTAAAAAAGTGTTGTATACTGAAATCAGTAACTCAGATTTAAAAATGTGATTTAAAAACACTTTAAAAGAAAGAATCATCCCATTGACATTTTAAATTTCTAATCTTGAGATCCCTAACTGTATTCACTGTGGCAAACCAGGAACATGTATATCAAAGTCCCGATTGAAATTGCCAGACCTATAGATAATTATTTTAACCATTACGGCCCACACAGGCTCAACCACAAAAGGCTCAATTTTTAAAAAAATGAAAAATTCTCTATTTATGCATTTTACTTCACTGAAATTCTTATTTTCATGATTAGGGCTAATTCAATAGAGAGTAACAGAGGATTCTCCTAAGTGTGCACGAACACACAGGAGGGTACATACTAGTGTTTAAAGAAACCCTCCATTGGTCAAATGCATATATTTTACACATCTTTTACACATTACCCATGAAAACTATGCATTTCACATATTTACTAAATCTTTGTGGAAAAAGCAAGAATCCCAAAATCTGAATATATCTCTTTAAGCAGCTTTGTCACAGGAGTCCTTTGAAGAAAGGTGACAACCTTTGGGAAAAGGAGAATTAATGCTATGATAATAAGCTCACCAATTATGTGTAAGTGAGAGGAAGCCATTGTGAATTAATACATATGTCAATGTTTGACATCTTTTAAAGGAGATTCATTTTACTTTGCTTCAAGAGAGACAGCATGGTATATGGTCGAGATGATCTGACAGATTGTTGGGAGATGTCAATTTTGGCCCTGGCGCTTACAATCTCTGTCACTTTAAAAAAATAATCTCCGTGGGCCAAGCTTTCCTTATTTGTAAAGTGAGGCACTGGGTGGTTCAAGTCCCTTCTGTCTCTAATATTCTGACTCCAAGAGTCACATTCATCATGAGAAATTCTCCAGTGTATGAATTACTAGCTTGAAGTAGCTGAAGTACTTTGGGGAGCAACCATGATATTCCCTCTCATTCATTTATTCATCAAATGTCATTAATTATTTAATGTATTCCAGGTACACTCTAGGCATCAGGAATAGAAGATGAATAAAATACGGTCCCTGGTCCCAAGAAACATATACATAGTCTAGTAGGAGGCAGTCATGTAGCACAAATGTGCTGTGAAGTGTCACAGATACCCTGTTAAAAGTCTGTACACAGTGTAAAATGCACAGGGGTACACATCAGCAAGAAATCAGTGCTTCTATTTGGTTGGGTACAAGGGGAGCTGACGGGAAAGTCTTTGCAGAGAAGGAAATAACTGAATAATCTCTTAAAATACGAGTTCCACTAGAGAGGTGGTAGATGGTCGGGAATAGGCGGGGGTGGGGAACTGAAGACTTACGTACCGAGACAGCCATTTACTTACAATAAATTACAGTTTTAGGCTCAAAGGAAACATAAGCATTTGATGAATTAAATTCCACTTTGTATATCAACACCAGGGAATTATGATTATTAATTAATGTGTTGATCACCTCCAAGGTGTAGGAAGGTGTTCGCAATGCAGAAAAAAGTAGTAATTTGTCCATTTGAGGGAATTTAAAGAAAAGAGCTTTGTAATTTATAGTTAGTTGCTTTTATTTATTTTTTTCTTGTCTCGTTCATGTAATGTATCAAAACAGGAAGGAGAAAAGCCCTCCTGTTTCATCTATTTTTTAAAACTGAAGAATGAAGAAAACAGATTGGTTAATTGCTGAGCTGTACCTTTGTACCTAACTATATATACACCAAAAAAGTATGCTTTATCCAGTCATAATCCCAAGAAAACAGATTATAGCTAGCAGGTTAATGTTTTGTTATTTAACAACCCAAAGTAAAAAGTGGGCACTAATGCTATAGCAAGCTGGTCATTAACCACTGTGATTTCTTTGGGTTATTGGTATTATATCATGAACATATAGAATGGCTTACCAGTTTTACATGCTGTGTCCATTGTATTTATCTTACCCACTGCTCACACAGATGGCCCTTATATTCCTGCAGAGACTGCTTTCACAACAATATCGAAAACAGTAATGAATGCATTATTCTTTGTTACTTGTGTCAATCATTCCGTTGAGGGGATACTTCAGACGTGACATGGACTTTAATGACAGGGCTCCCACGCACCCCTTGAGCTGCTCAGTTCTCCACTTTGTGTGTTGCAAGCACATCTTGTATTCCAGACTAGATTGTAAACTGCTATGAGGGCAATGACCTTGCTTTACTAATTTTTTTCTTGTTAAATTTTGCCCTCTTTCTCACCTCAGAATCTAATGGAAGACTTCAGGTACGCATGATATGCTGGTCTTTGCTAAAGTAATAGAATAAATATGAAGCATGTAATAACTTTGCGTGAAACAAATTAGTATTTCATTTTTTTTTTTTGTCATTGGGACATGCGTTTTATTAATTAGCGTATTAGCTTAAAGTTAGTCGACCTTGAATTTGAAGCTCATTCTTCCCTGGGAAGGATGGTAAAGTAGAAGCCCATGTTTATTGAGGGAGTCTGTTTATATTCCATGCACAGTGTTCCAAAAACTTAACCTCATTGAGTCCTTATAAAAAACCATGAGAATTATGCCCAATATTTCCTTTTACAGGTGGTAGAACCAAGGCACAGCGTGTTAATTCCCCAGGTTCCCACAGCTGGTGAGTGGTACGGCTGGGGTGCATATGTTGATATTTTCCAAAGCCTGTAAACTGCTTCTTTCCCATGAGCTACAATTCCTATGTGTCCCTGGATATGTTATTAGCACCTCTGAACTCCAATTTTCTTGTTTCTAAAAATGAGGGTGTGATGGTTAATTTTATATGTCAACTTTGCTAGGCTATGGTTCCCAGTTGTTTAGTCAAATATCAGTATGAATGTGCTGGGAAGGTATGTTAAAGATGTGATTGACATTTCCATCAGTAATCTTTAAGTAAAGCAAATTACCCTCCATAATGTGGGTTTGCCTGTCGAAGGCCATAAGAGAAAGGACCAAGATCTCCAGAAAAGGATAAAATTTTTCCTCTAGACTGCAAAATAAAAATTCTGCCTGATTTTACAGCCTTCAGACTTGAGACTTCCGCATCAACATTTGCTCTAATTTCCAGCCTTCCGACCTGTCCTTAAGATTTCATAGTTGCCAATCCCCACAACTGCATGAGCCAATTCCTTAAAATAAGTCTCTGTCTCTCTCTCTGTATGTATACACGCAGGCACACACACGCCCGTTCCATTGGTTCTACTTTTTCTGGAGAACGCTGACAAACACAGAAGTTATTTTATGGGTATAAGAATTAGTATTAAATGTGGTAACTTGTGTGAAAACAGCTAGCATTACCAACCACTCAGTAGAATTTTATTATCTGCTTCTCTCCTAACCTTTTTTCTATTTCCCTACCATCCTCTTTAATTTAGTTTTGATATTTTTCTCTCTCTTTCCTCTTTTCTTTGTAATAAAACAAGTTCTTTAATGCATACAAATAACATCTTTTCAAATTTACTAACTATATCAGCACAAATATTCTATTAAAGTAGAGTGATACTGCATGACTATTAGTGCCTACAGTGACATTTACACATTTACTTTCACAAGTGAGTAATGACAATTCATATGCACCGCATGGCTGTGAGTAATTGCTCCCTTCTGAAGATAAAGGTTAGAATGGTCTGTAGTCATCGTAAGTTATTTGCCATGTGTGTGCAATTTCAAAATATATTTCCCACAATGTTGTTCTGTCTCTTTATTTTCATATAGATATTTCTCATCTTTATGCGACACAAACTTTACATTGGAAAAGCATTTTATTATTGATTTCTTCATGGGATAAGTAGTACAGCAAATTTGACACTCAATTCACTTTTTCCTTTATAGCAAATTTGAAAACATTGGGGGCATGAAGGCCTATAATGAGAATGTGTCTAAGGATATAAGATGAGAGAGGGAAAGAGGGATATTGTGCAAGAGAAAGAGGAGGGGGGTGGGAGAGAGATGTGAGAGGGCACCAGGAAAGCTCTTTATTCTTTGAACTATTATCAGTATCTAATTACGTATACCTGAAATTAATTTACAAGAAAGACTTAATTCTAAATAAAATAAGCCTTTCCTTCTTGGGAAGGCAGCACATAAAATTCACACTGAGATTTATATCCCTTTCAGGGAAGGGAGTGTCCCTTGGTCATTATCACAGATTCAACTGCTAGCACATAATAGGTGTTTAATAAATATTTTCATTGCATAGATGATGCTAGAATCAATTCTGGAGACTGAATTTTATGAGTTAGGTAGGAGTGTCAATGTAGCAGGAGTTTGATGGCACAGGTGGGGAAGATAATGGTGCAGGAAGGGGCAAGGGAAACAGTGAGAGAAGCTTTGCAGTAGAATAAGTTTAAAAGTTTATACATTTTATTATCCTTCCAAGACCAGACCAGGATCTCTAAAGCTACAGATCTCCATTTAGCTGTTCAGTAATTGTGATGGTTAATTTTATGTGTCATCTTGACTGGCCATGAGGTGCCCAAATTAAACATTATTTCAGAATATATCTGTAAAGAGATTAGCAGATCCAGATGAGATTAGCATTTGAATCAGTGAAGAAGACTACCATCATCCAGATGGCTGGGCATCATCCAACCCAAACTCCATTGAGAGTTTGAATAGAAGGAAAGAAGAGGAAAGGAGAAATTCTTATTTTTTTTCTGCCTCACTGCATGAGTTGGAACATCTCATCTCATCTTCTTTTGTCGTTGGATTGGGATTTATACCTTTGGCTCCTCCGGTTCTCAAGCCTTCAGACTTGAACTGAATTACACTACCAGTTTTCCTGGTCTACAGCTTGCAGAGTGCAAATTGTGGAACTTCTCAGTCTCCATAATGGTGTTGGCCAATTTCTCATAATAAATCTCTCTCTCCCCCATATATAAATGCATACAATACACACGCACACACACACACACACACACACACACACACACAGCTATGCACTGCCTAAGGAGGGAGTGCGTTCTGAGGAATGCATTGTTAGGTAATTTAGTCATTGCGTGACTATCACAGAGTGCACTTACACAAACCTAGATGGTGTAGCCTACTACACACCTAGCATATATGGTATAGTTTATTCATCCTAGGCTATAAATCTTTATAACGTGTTACTGTACTGAATACTGTAGGCAACTGCAACACAATGATAAATATTTGTATATCTAAGCATAGAAAATGCACAGTAAAAATATAATATAAAAGATAAAAATGGTACACCTGTCTAGGGCATTTACCATGAATGGAGCTTGCAGGACTGGAAGTTGCTCTGGGTGAGTCAGTGAGTGAGTGGTGAGTGAATGTGTAGGCCCAGGACATTACTGTACACCACTGTAGACTTTATAAATACTATGCACTTAGGCTACACTAAATTTACAAAAAATAAAATAATTGCACTATGACATCATGATGACTGTAATTCACTAGACAATAAGACTTTGTCAGCTCATCTTGTAATCTTATGGGCCCACCTTCATACACGTGGTCTGTCATTGACTGACACACTGTTATGTGGTACATGACTCTCCCTCTGTATATGAACACTATACTATTGGTTCTGTCTCTCTTTCTCTGTAGAACTCTAATACAGGTATGCACTGTGTTGTTGAGTCAACTGGCTAGCCAACTACACTGCCAGTCACAGTTGAACCGAGAACATCCCCTGCATTCAGCCGAGCAGGCAGGCAACCTGTCAGGATGGCAGCCACCCAGTGGCCATACTCTATTGCTTCCCTTGGCTTAGGTCTTGCCCTGATCAGTAAATACAACCCTGCCATTCCTTAAGCAATGTCTGTACTCACTGTTGCACTGGTATCCTGAAAGTGTTAATGTAGCTTCCATAAGAGGCCTAATTTAGAACCTGGCAGCAGCTTAGCCATTGAAAGAAATATGGCTCATTGCATGCCAGGTGATATAAATTAAAGTTAATGTTATATATGATGAAATGTCCTTTTAGATATTATGTGTAATTTTGAGTATTAGGAAGTCCCAGTAGGCTATCTTTTTATTTTATTAGAAACCAGTCTACAAAATTTCTACCTATATTCTTTCTTTTAAACAAAGCACCAGGAAAAGGTTATATGAATAATCATATTTTTAGCATAGCAGGTAGATTAAACATATAAAAAGTTATTAATAATAGGCTGTGAAAATATCTATCACACAAAAATAACAGGCAAAAGGTTAGCATATATTACATAAAAATCTCATAGTTTTTTGGTAAAAAAGAATGCAAGAAAACCCCAATGAAACTCCCCAAAGACTTGCATGAGAGGTGATATAATTTTTTAACATGCATGTGGAAAAATGTTCAACTAAACTACAAAGAAATTAAATTGAAAGCATCTGTGAAGTCACCTTAGATTCTAATTATATTAAACTGGTAAAATTATTTAATCTCCTTTCTTCAAGTTTTTCATCTGTTAAATGGGGTAAAAATATGACACAGGTATTATATGAAAATTTAATGTATTTTTATGCATGTATTAACTATACATGAAAAATGCTGAAACACTATTTGGCTCAGAATAAGAATTGTTATTATTACTGTTACTCCAATATTAAAAAAAAATGATAACACCACATGCTAACAAACATGCTGTGAAATGTGCATGTGCCCATATTGCTGCTATCAGTGTACATGGAAGTAACCTTTTGGGAAATATTAACATGAAAATCTGGTTTAAGAATTATAAATTTTTATCCTCTTGACACAATAATTCCAATTAAGGTTATTTATCCTAAGAAAATAAATTCAAAGAGAAAATAATAACTCTATGCACAATTTACAAATTCCTCATATTCCTAGAATGCTTAAAAATGTTTTTATATGAAGAAATACAATGTAGCCATTGCAAATAATAAATAGAAAGATTATTCAGTCAACCTCCCCCCCAAAGTTATGATAAAGCAAATAACTCAAAGAGAATATAAAATGGTCCTGTAACAAAGATTATGTTTTATGATTTTTCATTATTGGTAACTTTTTCTCCTTCCATACCCCACCCACGACACGGCTCAAGAAGAGAAGTGGGGGCAAAGGCCTCTTTGGGAAGCAATAGGAAGTAACATGGAAGACAGGAAAAGGAAGCTGATTTCTTGCCCCTCCTCTTCCTGTGGAGACAGAGGGGAGTAGAAGGAAGTACAGTAATGATGCATGCCAGTCATCGTCTCCCCTCTGGGCTGAAATATTGGAGGGAGTGGGTGTTATTAGGTACAATGAGGGGGAATCCAAAAGCATAGAGGATTTTGCGTCCTGCTTTCTATTTGGAACTTGGGGTGGTGGAAAAAGGGGAAGACTGCCATTCATGGCAACCTCATGCCAACATGGGGCAGCCGGATGAAAGGAGTGGCATGGTGAGCTTACTGTGAATCAGAACCACGGAGCTACCATCACTCTCATTGGCGTGGAATGGGTCCAAGAGTGAGAGAGTTTGCAAAATGAGCTGTGAGAGAATAAGGGAGTAGCTGAAATGAGCACTGTGATGGTTAATTTTATGTGTCAACTTGACCTTGTCACAGGGTGCCCGGATTAAACTATTTCTGAATGTGTCTTAGAGGGTGTTTCCAGATAAGATTTGCATTTGATTCCGTGGGCTCAGTAGGGTAGATGGCTCTCCTCGATGTGAATGGATGTCATCCAATCTGTTGAGGGTCTGAATAGGACAAAGAATGGAGTTCACTCCTTTTGTTTTCTGCCTGTCTGCATGAGCTGGGCATCAGTCTTCTCTTGCCCATAAACTGGCATTGATACCATCACCTCCCCTAGTTCTCAGGTCTTCGGATTTGAAGTAAATTACATTACTGGCTTTCCTGGGTCTCTAGCTTGCAAATGGCAGATCATGGGATTTAGCCTGCATAATCACATGACATAATCCTCATAATAAATCTTATCTATATCTTTATCTATCTATATCTATATCTATATCATCTATATATCGTATTGCTTTTTCTTCTCTGGAGAACCTTGACTAATGTAAGAGCTTTTCATGAAAAGTTTGCCTTGAGATAGAAAAGACCTTGGCACAAAATCCATGAGAGGTTCAGCTCAACTAGGAGCTATTGAAAAGCTGTGACTGAGACCCAGGAAGGGGAGAGATAAGGTGATGTCAGAAATATGGGAAGGTTGCCCGTCTCTGTCTGAGGCAGACAAATCACAAATGTACCACCACTTGCTCCATAGACACCACTGTAAGGGACTTTTGATAAGCAGAATAATGACCCTCCGAAGACATCTGTTTCCTAGTCCCTTGAACCTGTGAATATGTTACCTTAGATGACAAAAGGATTTCAAGATGTGCTGAAGTTAAAGATTTTGGGATGGAGATTATCCTTATTCACCCAGTGAAATCACAAGGGCCCTTAGACATCGTGAAAAAGGGAGGCAGGAGTGTCAGAGTCAGAGAGAGAGCAGTAATAGTGGGCACAGAGGTCAGAGTGATGTGGCCATGAGCCAAGGAATGTTAGCAGCTTCTAGGATCTAGAAAAGACAGGGAAACAAATTCTCCTCCAGGGCTTCCAGAAGGCACTCAGCCCTGCTGCCATCTTGATTTTAGGACTTCTGACCTCTAGAACAGTAAGATGATATAGTGGCATTGTTTTAAGGTCCTAAATTTGTGTTAATTTGTTACAATAGCAATAGGAAATTAATCCAGGGCCCAAGGAATTAGTCTCTGCTGAAGGGAGGTCCAGATCAGCCTCCTTTCAACAGAGACCAGCAAGGATCCAGAAGGTGCCACATGGATTTCAAGTCCAGAGTGTGTCGCGGCCGCAGGAGCTCACAGGTGCTCTCACACCCCAGGTGCCATCTTGGGGAGCAGTGGGGTGGCTGAAGTGTAAGTGGGTAGAATCTAAAAGGCAGAGGGTATTTATCTGACAGATGCTGAATTGCTTCAGTGAGGCAGTTTAAACCCAAACAGGCATAAACTTCTTATATAATGATCAAGTTTAAATTTTTTCTCCTGCAACTTATTTGGAGGAGGCTCACAGGAAAATAGATCAGTTCTAGAATTAAACTGAGGAAGGGTAGGTAGCTACACTGCTGTGAGTCTAAGCTATGATCGCAAAGAATGATAATGTTAACCCTGAGTTTGTGTTGTATGCCAGGCACCATCCCAGCAGTTTATATTTATTATCTAATTAAATGCTCACAACAGTACTGTGAGGAAGGTACTAATGTTGTCTTCATTTTCACAGATGCAGAAACCAAGGTATCAAGACATTAAACAATGCCAGAAATATTGTGATTTTTCAGTGGCTGAGCCAAAATTTGAACATAAATAAGGCTGAAAGGAAATACAGAAAAATGAAAACAGTTTGATTTATTCTGTTGGCAGGATTATGGATTTGTTCTTTTTGTTTTAATGTTTGTTAATGGCAAAATAAACCCATGATTGCACTTTTTAAAAATTTAATATTAGCAGTTTCCAATCTGTGAACAAATTGTATTCTGAAATTATCAGCCAGGGAAGTTTGAAAAGCATGTGGTTTGTAGAGAAACACTGCTGTATGTGAATCTCTACTTCATCATTTTTTTTTAGCGATGTTAAATTGGGCGACTTAACCATTATGAGTTTCAATTTTTCTTATTTATGAAATGAAGATAATAATATCTATATTGAAGACATTTTGCAAGTACATGCCTGAGATATAGTCACTCAACAAATGCTCTTTCCTTTCCCCTCAAAACACTTTATTTTGATAATCTTCAAAACTAACAACCCAGTTTCCTATTTGAAACAATACAATTCTTGGTGGTGTATATGTCTATCAAAACATCATGTTGCACGTTTTGAACATAGACCATAAAGAAACAGCAGATCAGTCGACACATCTGTGACAGTCACTGTTCACCAGATGTGTTATACTAGGAGAGTTATTTCTACTGTTCATTTCTAACAGTCCTAATATTGCTTCTTTGGGGAAATGAACTTCGAGTTATGACTTGGTACAGTAAGAGTATGTGTCGTAGGGCCCCACAAGTGAGAACTGCCCCGTGCTGTGCTGTTTTTGCTGCCGACCAGCCCCTGCAGTGAGCTCTCTGTTAATATTATCGAAAAGGCGCTGCTTGTGGTGCATAGAGAATGGGGCTTCAGGAGAGATATAAGAGAAAATATTTTCAAAAATGGGTTGGGTAGATACTACTGAGAAATTTCTGTCAACTCTCTGCAGTTGTAGCTACTTTAGAGAAGATAAATATTCTTCTTGTGGTTTCATTATGGCCAAAAGATTGCTGCCTCCATCAGTGGGGCCTCGGGCCCCAGAGTTGACTGTATTTTCCATTGACACATTCAATGCAACACTTAGAGTGGATTCTTGTGTATAGTAGATGTATCATACAAAGCCTCTCTTCCAGCTTATATGTACTAAATGTGTACTTACCCTTGAGAACCTACACTGTGCTAAGTACCCTTCACTGTTCAGCAACATGGATGTGATCACTTAATTAAGATATTATTTACTAACCAATGTTTTATGTATGTTACATCCCAAAGCCGCTCTGTTTTAAATGATGTAAAAAAGGTCTTTTGGGTTGAGAGGATATAGGGATAAAAGATGAAATCATTTAGTGAATAAATAAATGCATTCAGCCATAAGGCCAGTCATGAAAACTGAGCAAAATTAAAAGGCTTGAGAAAGGGAAGAAGCATGCTGTTAGATGTGATTCGAAAAGAGGTAGAGGGCAGAGGGAGTACTAATCAATCAATCTCAAGCAGTCCTCCAGCAATGAATTCCAATATTTTTGCCTTGAGGTCATTACCACGATTTTATAAAAGAAAGAAGGTAAACAGAGCATTTCGGTTACATTAAAAGAAGAAAAGCAAAATGCAAGAATGTTTTCATTCCCCTGCCAACAACTAATCCATAAGGATCTGTTACTTCTCAGAAATCTCAGGTTGACATCATCAAATTAGTTTCTTTCTTTCTCTTTTTCCCCGTGATTAGAGAACCAAGTTCCTGTATTTGTACTGTTGCCTTTATCACTGTGATTACATTCCTTCAGCCGAACAGCTTATTCATGCGAAGCCTTATAGGCCTAAAATGAAGAATATCCCACTTTTCATGCTTCTCGTCTTCAGTGAAACCATGACAAAAATAACAAAGACAAGACTCATATAAAATAACACGAGGAAGCTAGTTTTAATCATTTGAGAGATCGGTGCTCTCTACAATTTTTTGCTCAAAGCGTCCTTTCGGATTATTGCTTTAGTAAATCCTGGACAGCTGGCATGCGGGTTGATTCCATAATAGTTTGGGGGACACAGCTCTGAAATTAGAGCATTAGAATTCCGCAGGTTTAACACACAGGAGTGGTCATCGGCAGGGGTCCACAGGCTGTGGATGAAACTTGTTCTGTGCACACGTCGAGGTCTCAAAGTTTGGAGGGGAAGGAGCAACCTCATATCAAGAAGATTAGCACCTAGAGGTTATAGGAAAAATTTCGATGAGCCCCGGATTAACACTAAGCCTCAGCACTAACGGCTTGATGTAATGCAGCAATTTTCCACCTGTGTCACCCAGCCTGGACCCAAGCACACAGCTGACACATGAGCACAAGAAATCTGCAGTCCACTTCCGGACCCTTCTCAAGAATCTTGGCCTTCACAGATTTGCTTTGTGTGGGGCAAACGTGAGAACGTACAAGTGGCAAAGGAAGACAAATACGAGAAACTAGGACAGGGAAAAACTCTAAAGTACAAAGGGTTTATTTAGTCCTCTTTTGTGGCTTTTTGGTCAAAAGATCATTTTTATACTGTAAATGTTTTATAAATGATATACTAATTTGAGGAGAAATTACTTTCAGAACATTGGATATGTGTTTTAATTAACCAAGAAGGGATGAGTAAATAAAGGGAAGAGAGAGTGTCAGGACTACCACTTTGAATTTCTTTACCTCAAATAATTATGTCCCTGAGCACCTGAACACGAGGGTTAGGAACTAGCATACCTAATTTAAAGGCATCTGGATGGAACTCAGAAATCCCTTGGCTGTTTAATCTCCGTGGCATCAAACATCCAGATATCGGGAAGTGCTGGTTATTGTTCCAGCTCTTGTTTTTTTGCAGATATTTTGAGGTTTCTGAGCATCGTCATTGAGTCAAGTTCACAGGAAGTATAGGATGAAACAGGTAAATGTTGATTGTGCCTACAGGATTTTTTAACTTAAAGGAAAATTAATGATACTAAACTTAGGGTCTGGCATAGAAAGACCATGAAGGCATCTTCATATCCTTTTTTCTTAGCCACTTTTAGTGTTCTTGTGAGGTCAGAGAATTCTTTTACTAAGTAACTGGAGGTAGTGTTTTTTGAGTAGGCAAATGGAGGTAAAATGGCTGAAAATAGCCACACAGCTGTTTTGAAAGGGCTCCTAATTCAACAAAGCCACATAGGCATTGGAAATGGAATACTTTTCTCAAACAGGGCTTTTGTTCTCCTTGCCTTCCATATTGTTTTCATTTGTGTTAGCAACAAGAAGATGGGAGAAAAGACAAAATGATCATCAAAAATGTGTCTGACTAGGCTGGGTATGGTGGTTCACATCTACAATCCCAGCACTCTGAGAGGCCAAGGTGGGAGGATCACTTGAGGCCAGGAGTTTGAGACTAGCTTAAGCAACATAGATGTCTCTCTCTCAAAAAAAAAAAAAAAAAAAAAAATACAAAAGAAAGAAAGGAAAAAAAAATCAACCGGGCATGGTGGTCCCAGCTACTTGGGAGGCTGAAGCAGGAGGATCCCTTGATGGGAGGATACCTTGATTGTGCCACTGCACTCCAGCCTGGGAGATAGAATGAGATCGTGTGTCCAAAAAAAAAGAAATATGTCTGACTAAGGATATGATAACCGAGATATAAACAGCAGGAAAGCTTTTATATTTGAGTGTCATTGCAGAATGAGTAGGATTTCCAGAAAGTTCCTGGGGTACTTGCTAAACACTTGGTGCCAGGCTCCATGCTGGAGCGTGCTGATGCTGTGAATTCTCCACAGCTCCAGGCAGCAGGTAGAGGTAACGCGAGAGTTGCCTGTGTGTCTAGAGGAGCCTTGGATTTGGCATTGGATGTTAGGAGTGGGCATGAACCCATGGTGTAGGGCACTGAGAGCTATATCACGCTGCTTCCAATGGGAAAGTGGTGGAGAAGATTAGTTTGGGGGACAAGGCGGTGTGAAAGGATCAAGTTGAAAGAATGCTAGTAAAAATCATACTATGTTTCTTACCCTATTGCTACCACTTTTATCTCCCTGATTATGCCCTTATCCCACAGGATTGAATATTTCCTCTTTCATAATGATAACAAAGTAGGCCATGAATGATATGGCCCCTGAAAGCTTCACATAAGAAACTTCCCAAAAGCTCCCCTGTGTTAAGAAAGGACCTCAAATCATGCCAAAGCATTTCATTAGGAAAACAAGTCAGAAGAAAATGCAAGACATTTTATATATTCCTTCATATAGTGTCCTTTTGGAATTTCTGCTTGAGGGTCAGTCCTGGACAGGCTTGACCACAGGCCTAATGATATGGGAAGAAAGTATAAGGAGAACACAAGTCTAGAAGGCATGGAGGTGGCATTAATAAATGCAAGCAGGACTGTTAAAAATGTGCAGGCAGGTGCAAACTTTTATTCGTATTGTACATGTTTTAGCATCTGTTGTTTGAAGATGCATTTAGGAATTAAGATTTAAAGCAGTCAAAAAACACCTCCAAAAAATCCATATGGGTAGATTAAATTTCAAAATTCAGCAACGAAGTGCTCTGGTAATGAATGTTACCAGCTGAGGGAAACTTTAATTTCTTAAGCAGAAAGGTGAGCAAAACCTGCAGCTCCAGTTTCCCCGGCTGCACTAAAAGTACAATGGATTCAGCACGGCCTGCTGTCACCGCGTTACTACGTCAATTCTCCAGGCAGTGAGTCTCGTGGAACATCACCAAATGCACATATTTTCCACTCTAGGAATATCCTAAATGCTTCAGAGCAGGTACCTTTTACCACAGATTCTTATTAATAAATGTGATTAATGGAAAGCGTTCATTTACTTGCAT
Source organism: Propithecus coquereli (assembly GCF_000956105.1). Classification (NCBI taxonomy): domain Eukaryota; kingdom Metazoa; phylum Chordata; class Mammalia; order Primates; family Indriidae; genus Propithecus; species Propithecus coquereli. The sequence goes on along the minus strand of NW_012149396.1, from coordinate 9,942,266 downwards.
TTAGAAAAACACCATCTCCTTCCCTCTGACTTCCAACTTTTGATCTTGTGGTTATCAAACCTAGGTGACGGGCTGAAGTTGTGGGGATTTCTTTGTGACATGGTAAAATAAGATGTTATTTATTGTTGTTTAAGATGTTAAAGTGGAACTATTTCTGCCTTGGTTTTCGCTGCAGTGCTAATACAATACCAAAGCCAGTATCAGACACACCCTTCAGAGGGAGAATTTATAAATGCATTTATAGAGAACTTGTTCTATGATTCTTGGATCTGGGATCACTCAACCAGACTCACAATATAAAAACAGGTCAGAGGGGAAAGAGGAAAGGACTTGAGAAGAGATTCTTTTTTGTACAGAGTTAGTGCTCTGACGCTAGTCTAGTCCCCACCTCTCAAATTGAAGGACGAGGTACCCTTGAGAACATCTCACGGTGTTGCGACGGTGGTTCGGAGTCTCGTAGGGCAGCGTGTTGCTCCTATGTTTGCAGCAAAAGAAGGGATGGGGCTGATGCCCGTCTCTCCTGGAGTCTGTCAAGGCAATTGCTCTTCATGGACCAAATGTGGGTGAAGAGAAGAGAGAGATGGGCGGGTTTGCCTCGAGTCCTGTAAAATGGTATCCATTGGAGGAATGAAAGGCCCCCAACAGCAAAAATCAAGAAATATATGCTGGCTCCTTTGAGGCTGAGAAAGGAGTCACAAGTTGGCTACCAGCATCCACCTAGGTCAGGGGACTTTGTCAGACATGCCAAGCAGGGGGCATCCAAAGAGACAGCACAGGCCCTGCAAGAGTGTTCCTGTTAAAGCTGTAAGGCTAATGCTGCACAGAACCTATGTTTGACGGTATCAAGAAGGTTTTTCCAGACCTCCTGGCTCCTTCCTCCACCTGCTTCTAGGGATAAAAAACCAATAAGCAAGCTGGGATGGGTTTGAGGGAGGAATGATTGCAGAATCACACCACAAAGAAATCAAGAAGAAGGAAATTCCTTCCTTCTTATCTATCTATCTATCTATCTATCTATCTATCTATCTATCTATCTATCTATCCTGCCTCAGCCTTCTAATGTGCTAGGATTACAGGCATGAGCCACCATGCCCTGCGGAAATTCCTCTCTATCTCAGGCTTCTAGCCTGAGGCAGGGACAAATTGCCAAGTGAGGGTGGTGGTTCTTAAATTAGTTTTTGTCTATTTTTATTTATTTATTTTTAAATGAGGCTGCTTATTCCAATTTCTGAATGAGATTGTGTTTGCAATGGACCTCAAGGATGTCTATTACTTAAGAGGGAGCAGAAATTCATGAGCCTGCAGCAGCTCGCATCCTGGGGCAGCAGAGGCTCCCCACATTGACTGACATTTACAGGGATGGCGAGAGATAAAAATGAAGCTGTGTGTTGACGTGTCCAGAGGAGCTGTGCTGGCTACAATAGCTAAACACCTGTATGGAAATGGCTCTGGTTGTTTTTCTGCTCATCCTGTCCAGATCCTGCTGCAGAGGACATTGGCTGGCTCAGTTACAAGTGGACCAAGCTGGGCCAATGCCACGTGGCACCATATTAGAGCCTGAGGCAAAAGAAAAACAATTGGTAACACTAGTCTTGCCTTTGTTTAAAATTTTGATATTTTATCATCATGGATTTATTTATTTGCATTCATTTTGATTGTTAAAAATATTACATAAAATATTATTTATCTTGATTTCGGTTTTTGATGCTCCCTTAAATTTCATGCTCAAGGTGAGTGTCTTTAGTCTCCTCACCCTTGCCTTGGCCCTATTTGGAGCAGTTTATTTTTCCAGAGGAAGAAAACTGAGTTTCTGTCATTTGTTGTAACAACCCTTTTCTCTGTCCCTTCCTCCCATATTATCATTCTGCTGCCAGATTTTTGTCTTCTCTAGATATCTCTGGAGACTTTCACATCCCAACTCACCCACAGATGTCTTTCTCAGGTCGTCAACCCCAATAAGTGACTGCAGCGTTGCTACTTGGGATAATGTTACAATTGGAAATGTGGCCAAAAGTTACTAGAAGTTTTTTCTCTAATAATGGAAGTGTTTTATTCTGATGTTCTGAACCAGGGCTTAGCAAGCTTTTTCTGTAAAGGGCCAAAAACGAAATAGTTAAGGCTTTGTAGGCTATATGGGCTGTGTTGCAACTACTTAACTCAGCCATTATAGCACCCAAGCAGCCACGGACAATACATGAATGAATTGGTGTGACTGTTTCAATAAAACTTTATTAACAAAACAAGTGCAGGCTAGATTTGGTCTACATGTTGTAGTTTGCAAACCACTATAATTTAAAAAGGAATAGCAATGTGTGGGATAATTGCTTTAGAGATCTTTATGTCACTAGAATATTTATATATGTGTGTGTGTGTGTGTGTGTGTGTGTGTGTGTGTGTGTGTATTACTATGGAAGCACGTTTAGCCTGGTTTTTAAAAATTAACCTATTTCTAATCTTCAAACACCCATCAAGTAATGAATGGGTGACCTGTTTTTATAATAATAGCTTGAATTTATTGACCATATGCATAGATTATATAAATTAATCCTTAAAACAACTGTGCAGTTGTTATTATTTCCATTTTAAAGATGTGATAATAAGGGTCTGAAATCAGGGAAGTTGCGTAAGGCCACAGAGTCAGCCTTTAGTAGATTTGAGGTATGAGGCAAATCTGCCAAATTCCAAAGCCAATGTGCATGTCCCCTATGGCCCTCTGCCCCTCTACTAAAGTTCTTCTGCTGGAACAGACACACAGGATAGCTTAATTAGAGTACAGTTTTGGACTAAACTGGAAGAAGAAAACAAGGAAGTCATGGTCTTAAACACTGACAAACCATGCAGAAATGAGATCAGCAAGCCAGAGGCAATTATTTTGATGACCTTGAATCGAAGATTGACTAACTGAGGATTTCCTTTTTAAATTTTTTTTTTTTTTTTTTTTTTAGAGACAGAGTCTCACTATGTTGCCCAGGCTGGCCTTGAACTCCTGGGCTGAAGCAATCCTCCTCCCACCTCAGCCTCTTGATTAGCTGGGAGTACAGGTGCACACCACCATGCCTTGCTAAGGGTGAATTTTGATTTTATGTGGCTCGGGGAACTCAAGTTCAGACTCAGACCCATCTTTCCTGTTGAAGTTGGTACCTTGTTTCATGCTTAGCCATGAAAGTGATGGACTCAGTACTTACTATAGTGTAGCCTTATGTGACTTCCTCTTACCTTTCCTGATTACATTAGTGAAGAATGACCTGACTATAGATAGCTCTTGGCCTTAGGTCTGCACTGGCAACCTGAAGTATTATTGGAGTGGCAACAACTCAGGGAAAATTAAAAAAATATATATTTGATCTCTGTATTGGAAAACCACACTTATACGTGTACACACATGCATGCACTTGTGTGTGTATGTGAATATAAGTGCAATCAGTTGTTTTTTGGTAAATATTCTGTTTTTCTTGAAAACATAGACCCATCCTTTATGAATTCATTGTTGCAAGCTTTTAAACTTACAAAATATTATATATTCAACTCCAAACTCTTGATTTTAAAATGGCTTGATGATTTAATGAATTATTAATTATTAGGATGATATATAAGGATAAGTTTTAGCTTCAGCTGAAATAAAATGGCAACACTGACCAGCTTTGCTGGAAGGCAGCAGGGAGTAAGGTATGTGTCCCCCTGCCTTTGGAGCATCTAACTAACACAGGCGCTGGTTCCAATTTTCTTAAAGAGTAAAAGTACCCGTTTTGTGTGATGTAGAAAAACAGAAAAGTTCTCACTTTTGAGCAGGTTGCTGAGACATTGAAGTGCTATGTATATGTCTATCTGCAGAAGATTCAGGAAAATGAATTTGTGAAAGTAATTAGGGTAAAATTTCTAAAGAACAAAAATTTTGGCCAAATATAAGTTCCTAAAAAAAAATAGAAAAGCCAGAGAGTGACTATTCAAGAGAGGTGGGAAGGCAGGAGGGTGACCTTTCTAGCTAGCTGGCTCTGTGATGCGCCATCTAAACTTTTAAAGCTCTCCAGTGGAGGGGAAGGTCTTGAACAAATGGATCATTGATTGTATTAAAATGAATACAAAATGAATTAAAATGAATTAAATGAATTAAAACGTTCATTTTTATGTTCTAACATTGTAAGTCTACTTCATTAAACACGGAGCAAAACGCCATCTCACAATTAGTATAGCAATGCCCTGGCTGTTTGGTGAGCATGCTTGACCCAGGTTGTGTGATCCTTTCAAAGCGTTCTATTGTTTTCGTTTTCCTTTCTTACTTAAACATTTTGTTTTGATGTGAACTTTTCATCTCTGGTGCTCACCTAATTCTGTATACAATTTCCCTTAAGAATATTTTAACTAGTAGCAAAATAGCTTCCAAAGAATGCTGAGAAAATTAAAAATGCTGAAGTCCTATCTCAATACTTTGCAAAATTATGTCTAGCTTTCTCTGGTTTCAAATCCTTGCTTCTTCTCTCTCACTGGCGATTAGAACAAATAGAAAACATGTGGAAGTTGACAAGACCTCGTTACAGTAATCCTTCATTTAGCTTTTCTCATGAAAAAAGATTTTACAGATTAGTAAGAACTGGTCAGGTTTTATTTTATCTTACATTTCTTAAATTCATGGCAGGATTTTTATAACAGTCTAAGAAAGTATTCTTAATTTTCATGTATTCATCTCTAAAGAGTACTAGGCAACTCCATCCGTCTGTGCCTTCGTAATGTCATCTTCCTGCCCCAGGCATCTTCTTGCCTCTTACGGTCAAGTTCTTGAAGTTCTTATGGTAGGATTCTCCCAGGTGTCTGTGTGATCAGTAACCTCATTTACTTTATTTTATGTTCCCTGGAAGAACCAACCACTTAACTTGATAATAATCATTATCAAATATATATCAATTCTTTTATCAGCTATATAAAGTGCATAAAGGCCCTGAGCCAATGCAAACTCAAAAGACCGACTGTAATGGAACAGGCGCCGCTGCCAAGGTGTGTGGGAGGTGGAGCCAGGTGAAGCTCCGTCGCAGCAAACGAGTCGGTGGTTTGAAGGGTGCGGAGCAAGTTTGTGTGTGTGTGAATTCTAACTTCTGCATGTTTGTTCACATTATAAAAGTGTCTTCAGAGGCTTACTGTGATTGTGCGTAGTCAGAGGACAGAGAAGTCTCCCAGGTCTAGGAATTGGGACAAGATACCAGGTGGACTCTCTGCATTTGTTGACATCACTGTGGTATATTGATGACTTTTCCTCTGAGGTGACGGTACTGGGAATGTGGCATTTTTCCTTTTGGTCTTCGTTACTCAGGCTTTAGTGTTAATAACTACGAGCACAGGAAGACTGAAAGCTCACAACCTTCCCTCGGTAACCCTAGGCCGAAATCTGGGAATTACTCCATCAAGGACCACGCAGGAGGTAACAAAGTGGAAGGGGCAGGAAGATCAACAAACAGGTTCCAGTATGTGTTGGTATAAAAGGGTTTTGTTTTCTTTTGTATTTTTGTCCATAAAGAGGGTATCATGGGAGTGTGGGTTTATTCTGGGGCCAAGGTGCCTGGCAGGTAAACTTGTCACAAGACAAAACCAACTAAGTATGGCGGTAAGAGATGAAACTGAAACTGCTTCCAGCCTTCATACTGTTTTGTCCAAGGCTCTTGGGCTACACCCTATTGCTAAGCTTCTGCTTAACCCCATAATACCTTTCTACCCATCCTCTCCCAGTCACCAAAATATCTTCCTCATTCCACCCACTCCAGAGCTATATTTACTAGAAATAATATGTGACAGTCAGTATTCTAGGTGCTGGGATGAAAATTTATTGTCCAGCCTTAAAAAAAAAAAAAAAAAAAACCCACAGTATTTTTTTGTCCTCAAGACCTAGGGAGGAGCCAAGATGGCGGATGAGACAAGCCGCCAGTCAGAAGGTCTCTGCAAAAAAGACGAATTTTAGAAGAAAGAGAGAAAAAATAAACGAGCAGAGAAACATAGATCAGGTGAGGGTCGGAAGGAAGGGTGCCTGAAACTACAGGAGACTCCACGGGAAGACATTGCGGAGGAGAACTGGAAGG
>NW_012149396.1:9911484-9928584 GCF_000956105.1 Propithecus coquereli | reverse complement strand
GACTAAGAACGAAGTAATCCTTAAAAGTTGTGTTATAACTGGTTTGTGTTTTTTTGGGTTTTTTTTGAGACAGAGTCTTGCTCTGTCACCCTGGGCTGGAGTGCAGTGGCATCATCATAGTTCACTGTAACCTCAAACTCTTAGGCTCAAGTGATCTTCCTGCCTTAGCCTCCCAAGCAGCTGGGACTACCGGCACATGCCACCATGCCCAGCTAATAATTTAGTTCTTTTAAGGCGTTGAAAATGCAACAATATTCTCTCCATTTCAAAGTTGAGGAAACCGAATCTCAGGGAGATTGAGAATCTTGCTCCAAGCCACACAGCCAGTGAGTGGCAGGACTGGAAGTTGGTATCATGTCCTCCTGTTTGCAAAGCCCATCCTCTTCCCATAATGACATGTAAATTCTTTACTTTAAAATCTACTCCTGTGTTTTATTTGCCTACTGCTTAACAATTCACTCCTTTAACTAAACCAACACTTCCAAGAAGTCCTTGTGCATCAGTCCCGGGCCGGCACATAACATGGAAGAGACCCAGTTCCTCCTAGGGACTTTCATTTCCACAAGTAACTAGATAGTGTTCTGTTAAAAAAAGAACAAAAGCCTCGTCTTCTTTCTCCTTCACTAGCCAAGTCAGCAGGTTCTCTTCTGTTCCCTCTCTCAGTGCTTCTCAGTCCTGGCTCCATAGCAGTTTCCTCTCTGAGGACTGGGAAAAAATCAAGTGCCTGGCCTCCACCCAAGTCCTACTATTTCCTAATATCTAGGGATGTGTCAGGGACATCTGTACTTTTATAAAACTGCACAGGTGATTTTGACATACAGACAAGTCAGAGAACCTTTTTTATGTCTCAAATCACAGCATTATCTGATCCCTTGGTGTTACTCTAAAAACTTCTTCCTTTTAACTCCCTCCCCATATTCAATTTGTCACAACATTCTGCAGATGTCATTGGTCAAGTGTCACGTGAAGACATCACCTTCTGTTTATTCTTTCATCAACACTGTCATATTTCATATCCTCACCATTTCTTCTAGATACTGAAATAGCTTTTAAACAAATCTTTCTGTCTTCCCTCTTGGGTAGATCTACACTTTCACCAGAGCGATATTTTGTGAATGTATATTTAACAGAACCATTGCCTAGATGAAATCCTTACAGGGTACCTGTTACCTGTATGAAAAATTCCAAAACTTGCAGGTTGGCATATAAAGCCTTCAATAATGTATCCATCCCTATTACATTTTTGCAAACTTGCTTCATCTCCTACTCTGGTCCTAATCCTACTATAATATAAATATTTGCTTATTTAATGAGTAAAAAAAAAATGGGTTTAAGATGTAGCCACACAAACCATTTCACTGTTTTCTGCATATGCAGTGGGACACGATAGTATAAGATTATCAACAAAAGCATGCACCCACTTTTGGGAACATTGTGAAGTACATAGCTTTTGGGGTGAAGGTATTTCCTTTATATCCAGTATTATTCTTTCCCCCTCCCAGCTTTGTTGAGTTGTAATTGAGAAATGAAGATAATAGTATACCTTTAAGGTATACAATGTGATAATTTGATGTGCGTGTACATTATGAAATGATTGTCACAATCAAACTAATTAACATATCCATCACCCCTCATAGTTATCATTTGTGTGTGTCTGTCTGTGTGTGTGTGGTGAGGACGCTTAAGATCAGCCGTCTTAGCAGATTTCAAGTATATAATACAACATTATTAACCATAGTCACCAAGCTATATGCTAGATCCCCAGAACTTATTAATTTTATAACCAACAGTTTGTACTCATTGACCAACATTTCCCCATTTCCCCCACCCTACAGTCCCTGGCAACCACTATTCTACTTGTTTTTGTGAGTTCAACTTTTTTCCACATATAAGTGAGATCCTGCAGTATTTGTCTTTCTGTGTCTGACTTATTTTAATTAGCATAATGTCCTCAAGGTTCCTCCATGCTGTCTTAAATGGCAGGTGTTCTTCCCTTTTTATAGCTGAATAATATTTCTTTGTATAGATATACCACATTTTCTTTATCCATTCATAAGAGCTCACAATCCCACCTCTGATTATATATCTAAAGGATCTGAAATCAGCATGTCAGAGAGATATCTGTACTCCCATGTTCCTGCAAGCATTATTCACAATAGCTAAGACATGGAAATAACCGAAGGATAGTATTATTCTTGATGTTTAGTGTGATAAACTCAGGTTCTAACAGACAGGGTGATGAGACTAATTATTCCTTTTACTGTTACAGAGAAGGCTAAGTTAGCAGTTATGTTTGAATTATTCAATCACATCTCTAAGACTAGAATAAAAGAAACCCTGCATTTTGGGTTTATTTGCATTTGAGTTTAAAAAAATATCTGCCTTCTCCCTTATGCTGAATGCTTCCTGAAGACAGGGCTTGCGCTACCTTGTTCACCATGGCAACTTTTTTACCCATAAACAGTGCCCAGGGCGTAAGGAGATGTTCAGAAAATAGTTTTAACTGCCTGTCTGATTTGCATTTATATAAAATATTTCTAAAGAGGAAGTTATTGTCTCCCACTGTTCAGAGCAATGCTGAGACAGATAAAGGAGCCTAATTGTATCTTTGGGATTTTAGCTGAGTGAATGTACAAAATTTCCAGTTATTATTCCATTTCTCTGTTCACAACCATGGAAGGCAGATGATGAATGAAAAAAATATTCCCATTGGTTTTTAGACAGTTTAATAAAAGTATATTTTATATCATTTACTAGTAAGTCCCAAGTTTGAGGACTCTCATAATATACTCTCAACATGCAAGAGATCAGATTAACTTTCTCATTATCTTTGCTTCCCAAACTCAGAAAGTTATTAATGGACACAAAATAATCCAGCCCTTTTAAAAATCCAGCCACTGTACTCATCTCATGACCTCTTGCCACAGAGAATTCCATACACCCAACTAATAAAGTAGCACCTATTATTAGATCTAAATTTACTGCCTACTAATTTCATTGAGTGTCTCTCTGCTCTCATATTATAGAATGTGATAAAAGGGAAAAGCTCATTCATTTTCACTGTGCCCTTCATTCTTTGGAATCCCTTATGTAGTTTTCTTCCTTTTCTCATTTTTAGGCTTAAAAATGTATTGGTTTGCATTTTGAAGAGGGAGGATTATTCGCGTAGTTTTCAAAAGTAGAAATCTAATAACAAAAGCCCTTTTCCATATTTGTTTCCAGAAAAAAACTTAGCAGAGAACAAAACAACAATTACATGTTAATTCAGATTTATTTCTGGGAGGCCTGAACAGTTACTGTAGCAGAGCAGCATACCTGTTTGCTGGTTTTCAGTTCTGTCTTGGATAATGCTTCTTCTGTCTTCTGGAAGGTTGTCAAACATCATTAGGGTTCTCTCAGTGATGTTTCATTGTTTATTCTTTGTACTTTATTTCCCTAGTAAAATTTTGGCTGCCTATAAGATGACTATGATGTTTCTTTTTTGCCCTAACATGTAGAAAGATCTATAACTTTGTAGAGTATGAAATGTCAGAGAAAGACTCATGATGGAAATGCAATTGAATTTTAACCACAGCAGCTAAAGCCTCCGTTATGGTGAAGCCTGTGGAATAAAGACTGGGTGTTTTGTTACTTTTCTAGGATGTGAGGAGGTAAAGATTGTATACAGTTCCTTGGTGGAATACTATTCTCCGTCACTTTTTAAAAATACTTTTATAAGAAGATCCTTGTTATGTTTTACTCTCGTTGAATTCTCTGTACAAGCCACCAAGGGGCTGGGGTAGAGGAAGGACCAGGTCACCAGCTCTCTCTGTCTCTATTCTATTCATGAGTCCCTCATCCCTAGAAAGTGCTAGTCTTTCTAGGGATAATATTGCTGTGAACTCCAAACGGCCACCAACTGGCAAAAATCAGATTAACCATGAAGAAAATACTTCATTTTGTGGAAGTTATAATTTCCTTGTCTCATCAAGAAAGTGAACTTATCCTTTGTTGTCTACCCATTTCTGAAATGGTAACTCATATAAGACTGACCACTAACAAGGGGCCCTACTACTGTTGCCTAGAGGACATGCCACTGAGCTGCTTAAATGGGTGAGGTCCCTTCTCAGGATAAGAAGTCACCAGTTCAGACAAATGTTGAGCTTGTAGAGTAAATACAAATGAGAGAAGACCACAGAGAGGTAAAGAGATCTGGTTTAAAGACAGAGTTGCACTCTCATCCAAGTGCTAACCAACCCCACTTCTGATATTTATTCAAAAGAATCAAAATCAGGATCTCAGGCTGGGCGCGGTGGCTCACGCCTGTAATCCTAGCACTCTGGGAGGCCGAGGTGGGCGGATAGTTCTGAGCTCAGGAATTCGAGACCAGCCTGAACAAGAGCAAGACCCCGTCTCTACCAAAAAAAAAAAAATGGAAAGAAATTAATTGGACAGCTAAAAATATAAGTAGAAAAAATTAGCCGGGCATGGTGGCACGTGCCTATTGTCCCAGCTACTCGGGAGGCTGAGACAGTAGGATTGCTTGAGCCCAGGAGTTTGAGGTTGCTGTGGGCTAGGCTGACGCCACGGCACTCGCCCCAGGCAAGAGAATGAGACTCTGTCTCAAAAAAAATCAGGATCTCAAAGAGAAATTATATTAGCACTTCTGTGCTCATTGCAGCGTTATTGACAGTAGCCAAGACATGGAAGCAGCCTACATGTCTGTTTAGATGAATGCATAAAAAAATGGTATATGTATTTATATGTGAAATATTACTTTGCCTTAAAAAACAAGGCAATCCTACCATTTACCACATGAATGAACTTGGAAGACGTTAGGCTAAGTGAAATAAGCCTCTTGCATAAAGATAAATACTGCAAAATTCCACTTATATGAGGTGTCTAAGGTAGTCCAATTCATGGAATCAAATATGAAATGATAGTTGCCAGGGGCTGGCAGTGGGGTTGGGGGAAATGAGGAGTTATTAATTAATGAGCATAACATTTTATTTAAGTGATGAATAAGTTCTAGAGATCTTCTATACAACATTGTACCAAAAGTCAACAATGAAATTAACAAAGAAAAAAAAAAAGGCAGAGCTATAAGAGCTGTAGCGTTAAGCAGTCTTGCCAGAACTAATGAGAATGAATGGATTGTGATCCATCTGTAATCTTCAGTAATGACATTGAAGGGAGGGACGGATGTTCTAGCAGAGAGCAGATGCCGGGGCAAAGGCAGGTCCTGGGGTTAGGTTCCAGCTCAGGCCTGTCGTGAACATAGTCACAGTTGGTGGCAACTTGCCAGGTGCCTTAAGGACTTCCTGCAAGTGGTCGCTGATCTTCATTTTCCCAGCTTTCCAATATTGTATTAGAATTGTTCCTACCTGAAATTCCTGGAAAGGTTTCTGTGAACTTGATCAAACCCTGACCGATAACTTATTTAGTACTGGAAGTGAGGTGCCACTGTAACAACAACCTGAAATATTTGCCATTTGCTTAGCATTTGGATGACAAGCAGCAAAGAAACTGATTTAAGAGACTGAAGAAATAGTGGCCCATGTTATGTAAAATATTTTTAAAATACTGTCATCTACTATATCTTGAAAGACAGACTTTGCATCTTCTCAGCTTGTAGCTCTAGGGGAAGGGCTGGAAAACAGAACTGTAGTAGTGCATATTCACAACCATTAGTTAAATTGGCAGTGTATTATAAAAAAGAGATGACCCCAGGAAGGAATTATCTAGTTTGCAAGCAGACAAGAAAAGAAAGATTACATCCTGAGATTCAAGGACTTGAAAACTTAGAAAATTTACTGCTTCTAGAGATTTTAAATAAGGTTTTGAATAACATAGATTCAGTAAAGGTTCTCAGCTGAATCAAGGGACTCAGGGAGAAGATCAGATTGAGGATATGGCTGTCCCTCTCACTGTTTCCTATAACCTCAAGGTTGTCACCATACGTTTAGAACTATGTCTAAAAAGAATGTTAATGGTAGTTACTAGTACATGAAATTGGCTGAAGGCAAATGGGTTAGAAGCCTACTAAGTTATTGAGAGAATTATATTGACAAAGAGCTCATGAGGCTACACTAAGAAGAAGTTTGTTCGACACTTAAAGCAAACCACTGGGTCTCCCTCCTTCTATGAACATGAGACAGACTACGAAGGCTGTGATGGCCTTCAAGCACAGCATGTTTTCTACCCCTGACTCCAGTTGTTGCCAAGGAGTATAAAAAATAAGGAAGAGTCTCCCAGAATATGAGCCAAGAGCCATTAAGAACAAGGAACCAGGGAGTTCCTCCTAGAAAGCAAGATCAGGGCCTATCTAAGGAACCTCCCTATCCCTGTTTGGGAGAGTGGAGACTGCACAAATTCTGCCAGAGGGATATAAACATTGCTATGAAGCAGTGACTGCTTCATGCCTCTGTTAGTATTCTTTGGATGTGTTCTGAGTTCCAATATTTTATGTTGGGAAAATATGTAGGGAGCCAAAACCTTCCATTTTTAATCCAAAGATTGCCAGGTCAAGAGGAGCTATTCGTAGATCATATGCAGGTTAATGTGCACCGTGTTGACATCCTGGACTCTAAGCTGGATGCAGTGACTAGATAGGTTGTCTCCCTTAGGGAGGGCTGAGGGGGTTCTCTGTGTGCGAAATCAAAGGAAAATATCCGGGGATTTTCTGTGTGGGCACGCTGTGGCAGAGGCAATGTGATACAGCATGGTTCATGTTTCCTCTTCACAGCTGGTGAGAAAAAATAGATTTCCAGGTTTCCTTGTACATAGCTTGGTGGCCATGGGGCTGGGCTGTGGATAATGGGATGTGCTTCAGAGATACGCAAGCTGAGAGCTTCTCTGGCTTCTCTGATGCATCCAGTGATGGCCACAGACTACAGCAGTGGGATCACAGGATGGGAGCAGCTGGGTTGCAGAGTCACCGAGAGACCTTGGATTAACCTGTCCTGTGCTATGTCACCGAGCTTGTCCTGTCTTGACTTGAATACCATGCAACTGAAGCCAAATACTTGCCGATTTGTGCATATCTACTGACACCATTGTGTCCTGAATAAAATTCAATTTGAGACCTCTAGGTTTGGTTACAGGTCACTTCCCTCTTGTCCCAGTTGAGTTACAGTTATGAATCCTGCACATCTTGGGATGAGTATTGCCATTTTTGCTTTCCCAATATTTTTTTAAATTTTTCCAAGTAAAATATTGGAGTAAAAATTAGTAGGAGATTTCAATGATTTCTCAAACCACCATGGATACAGAGGGCAACCTCATAGCAAGTAAATTGCTGTCTGTCAGGAAAGACGACGTAAATACTCACTAGGCCTTGGACATATAAAAAGCAATTGAATCCATGAAAGACAGGGAAAGAACATCACTGCATAAGATGGTTTTGCTCAAAACCAAGAAATGCCTCTAAAATAAGTCCCATATTAATTGTATTACACAGAGTGGTATCAGTAATTTTCTTCAAAATATTTTATGTTTTGGAAGACTTGGTTTAAAAACCTCTGTAGGCATTGTTATACATAGAAACTCAAACTGTACAGAGCGCTTCAGAAGTTTCTGAAGCGATAAAAACGTTCTATATCTGTGCTGCGAAGTACAATAGCCACTAAACCACGCACATGGCTACTAAACAATGGAAATGTGGCTGGGGAAACAGAAAACTTAGATTTTTTATTTGATTTAATTTTTATTAGTTCAATCAAGATAGTCTCATGCACATCTTACTGAGGCTTATTTCTGAGTATGTGCACATGCCGCAAGGTCAATATTAACAGTAAGTTTCCAGATGGTGTTAAGAATTAAGACAAGAAAATACAAATGCAGATTTTTGAAATAAAATAGAAATTGGTAGGTTAACATACATCCCACACACATATAGTTTATAGAATCACAAAAACCTTATTTTTGTATTTTTAAATTTTAATAAACAAAGGGTGTTAATTTAGGATACTAAGGATAATTCCCAGTTGGGGAAAGAACATATGGCTAAAGTAAACAGAGACAAGTCATCTGGTTATTGACCAATTTTGTGGAGCGGTGTACAGCCTTTTCTTTAAAAAGAATCAGAATAGCTGCTCTCCCATAAGAATGGGAACATTCAGTATTGCAGAAGCAGTACTATTAAAAAGAGTTGCTGGCTGGGCACGGTGGCTCACACCTGTAATCCTAGCACTCTGGGAGGCCGAGGTGGGTGGATTGCTCAAGGTCAGGAGTTCCAGACCAGCCTGAGCAAGAGCGAGACCCTGTCTCTACTAAAAAATAGAAAGAAATGATTTGGACAATTAAAAATATATATAGAGAGAAAAAATTAGCCGGGCATGGTGGCGCATGCCTGTAGTCCCAGCTACTCGGGAGGCTGAGGCAGAAGGATCGCTTCAGCCCAGGAGTTTGAGGTTGCTGTGAGTTAGGCTGACACCACGGCACTCTAGCCCGGGCAACAAAGCGAGACTCTGTCTCAAAAAAAAAAAAAAAAGAGTTGCTGGTCCTATCGATTTACACCCTCCTTCGTCATCTTTTTACCCACGAGGGGCCATTTGAAATATATTATGCCAGAACCAACCATTCAGAAGAGTGTGGCGAGTGGTCACTGTGGCCACTCAGCTATTTTATAGGCACCTGAGACCTAGTCAGCCTTGTAAGGGGCAAACTAGCAGCTCCGTGCTAATTCTGAGTTCCCTGGTGTTTTTTTTATAAGCTATAAAGAGAGGCAAGAACACACATATTCTTAAAGGGTACAGGAAAATTACATGTAGGGAAAGGACGGGGTGGAATCAATGCCCCTTCTACTTAGAACCTAACATTTTCCTTCAAATGATTTTTTTCCCCATAAGCAGGAGTTCGGCAGATGGAAAACCAGGAAAAACCATTTCCTTTCCTTACAATTCTTTTCCCCCCTGCCTGGAAAATCTCTAACAGGTTTTTTAAGCTAATGGGGGAAGCAAATTTGCCTTCTGCTGTGCGTAGGCCTTTCTGCACTCAACTTGGCTCTGCTGTGCCTTCCCCTAACTCTGAGCACTCAGGAGTGTCGGCCTGCTTTCTTCCACGCCAGGAACTCTTTTGTGTCTTCGCACAAAGCCATCCTCTTCCCCAACTATGGGAGACCCGCCGAGAGGACATTCTTTCATAAAATATACCTTCTGCAGACCTTTGATATTTGATTGAGACTCATGCACATTTACTTTAAGAGAATAAAACAATTGGCAGATTAGTTATCAAATTTAAGTTTTAATTTAAGGTTTTTAAGAGAACAGCTCACAAGACACTGACATAAAAACCAAATATTACGGAGATACTCTGAACCATAAAATTAAAATATCAGGTTTGTTTTTAACCTTTTACAGATGGTGAAACTGAGACCCACAACAGATAAGTACCCAAAGCCAAACATGTAAAAGTGATGCTTGTAAAATCAGTTTCATGAAACAGGCCCCATGTTCCTTATTTTCAGCTTGTATTGTGTACACTGAGGACTGTTTTTGCTGAGTCTTTATTGTTGAATCTGTACTTGGACTAACCATGATCAATGGTATCCTATATCTGAGTATCCTGGGACAATCAGTGCTCAAGAAATCAATAATATTGTTGCTTGCATAGAAAATTTTGTGAAATAGAATTATTTATACCTTCGTAGAGGAAGTCTTTCTGAGACATCTCATTTTCTATTAAAGTTCTCTACACAGATTGAAGAATATGCATTTGTTAATATTATCTCCAGTCTCTTTGCTTGAGTTTTGTTTCTAGATTAAGCACTAAGGATACAATTACTAAGGAAAAAAGTAAATCACTGCCACTAAGTGTTATATTTCTTTGTTTATTTTTTTTAACTGACAGATCAAGGCCCTACTTTACCATTCATTTAAACACCTCCCAAGCCTGTGGGAAGCCTGTCTATTATAATGACACTTTGTTTTATGACATTCAGAACCACAGGGTATAATAAGAGAATATTTTCTGAATTTCTCTAATTTGAAGAATTTCCAGAATTGGCCAACGCTAAGTGGATTATTGTGTATTGCTAAACCTCCAGAGGGGTTGTTTTCATGTGATAGAGCCCTCAGAATATTTAAAGCAAGGAATGGAAATGGTAGAAATATCATATTAACAAGTCAAAAAAGAAAAGGCAACTGAATGGCCACATCTATGAAAGTCTCCAAAGAAGATGAGTTTACAGAATCCATTTAAATATTTAACTAGTAGAGCTGGAAGCTAGATGGCTGAGCTGTGTTCTGAGCTGTAAAATTGTCACATATATTTTCTTACAGCATTATGGGAATGGGTCTGGCAGACAATCTAAGGACTTCAGAAAGTGCCAATAGCCCAGATACCCGCAGAGCTACACCTCAAAGTGCCAAGAGAAAATCCATTCATCCAGCAATCGCTGTATCTGTTTGCAAATTAATTTACTTGAATAAATTCCCATTCCCCAAAAACAAATTCGAAGAGGACACATACCCTGCTGATAATCCAAGTAAAGTGTGTTTTACAGATGGGAGATTAATACGGCCAAATGTTTGATGGCACTTTCTTAAAAAAGAAAAGGGAGGGTGTTCTTCCCACTAATAAAAGGCAGCTGTGAAAAAGGAAAGCTAACAGCAGACGGTTCTAGCGAGGAAACAGTATTTTAGAAACAGAATGATGATATATCATAACTCCTGACTTGGGAGTGTGTGTGTTGTGATGGGAGCACATAATGAAAATAGAGATGATTCTAGCTCTGTGTAGATGAGGCTCTTCCTCACAGCCTCCCCATTTAAAAGACATGTATAGTTTTTATTTAGTAGAAGTATATTTGAGTCAACAAGCTCTCTTTCTCTCTTTTCATGAATGTTCCCATTTTCACTTTTGACTCGATCATTGCTTAGAGCAGATTACTCTATGGTGATTTATTTTCTCCGAATACCTAACTGAGATCACTTCGTTGAAGAGGAAGAGTTTGGGAAATTGAGTAGATAGGAGAGAGGGCTGACTTTGAGGCTTAGGGAACCACAGAAATATGCAGCCCTAGGCAGGCAATATGTGCAGAGAGGATACCAGGGAGGCAGGGATTAAGAAAGGAGCATCAAAAAATGAGGTGTGAAGACACCAAAGGAAATGACATCCTTTTGGCAAATGCGGCGTGAACCCTTGCCTGAACGCCACCTGTGCCTTCCTTTAAGAAATTGCTAATAATCAAGTAGATAAGGTTGACAGTTGTATGAAAATAATAAATTTATAAAATGCAAAAGATAGGGGCAAAAGATTATGCAGTAAATCGTGTATCCTTTTTATAAAAGAGGTACGTCTAAATTAACTGGAGGCAAAGTTGGTTTGAAAGAATGATAGTTCCCATGGTTTGGGCAAATTTAATTTTTAGAATAAGCTTTAGTAAATAGTATTTTATTGCTTTCAAGGGCAGAGAGTAACTAGAATGAGTTTGTAATTAGCATATCCAATGCTCTTCTGTGGTAAAGACACCCTCTGGAATCAGGCCCCATAAGTTGTCCTTCCACTGCTAATGTTCCTCACCCTCCCATGTTCTCCTACACGGGTATTTATCTGGGCACTATGTGAACTAATCTCGTCATAGCTAGTTCACATTCTGTGAGTTTCAGGCTCCTGAGGTCATTCCCAGTATCTAATAGCCATACAACTCTGTGCACTGCCCTTCCTGACTCCATCTCCCATCATTCTCCACCTGCTGACCCCCTTTCCTTATTGCCTTCCAAAAAGCCCTGATACCCTCAACCTCTGCTATGGTTGCTGCCCTTTTACCTTCTTGTTTTAAAGGAAATTTGGCTCTTCCTTGATGCTTCACCATGACGCCCTTTCAAGGAGTAGCTGTTTTCTCTTCCAAATATCACACATCCGCTGTATCTGAAGGTGAGGCAGCTGTCTTCTTTGATTCCCACTGATGTTCTCAGACTGTGTGTTCCTCCTATAAATGTCCAGGTTTGATTCTCATATTTGTATATGACCCCTCTTTAATGCACCTAGTCCCATCCTATGCTTGTTTCACAATTCCTCATCCAACCCTGTCTTCATCTTCTTCTTTACCCAGTTTAAATTCTATGCTAAATTATTATAATCACTCCCTTGCATACGCTCTCATCTCCCTTGCTCTACTTTCACCATGTACTTGTTTGGCCAACTACCTTGACTGATTCTAGCTCTTTCTCTACTCTGCTCCTAAGCATGAGCAGCTAAAGATTGCTAAAAAAACACACACCCTGTTCCTAACCAACTAACCTCAGTGGGCCCTGAACGTTTCCTGGCAGTCATGCTGTTTCCTGACTTTGTTTACTTACTCCGCTACATGGCTATGACATATCTTCCTCTCTTTCCCTCTATTTTTATTGTCTGCTTTCCCTCCCATTCCGATGAGAGCAACTGGTCATATTCCCAGCTAAGGCTTGTATTTCCTCTTTTGTACTAAATACCACCCTCCCTTATCTACTCAAAGACATCCCTTCATCTATTCTCACTTCTCTGTCCTGCATCATTAATTCTCTCCTCGCTATTGAGTAATTTCCATCAGCCTCCAACACACTGTTATTTCTCCAATCTTAACCTAAACATCTATACACCCATAATTTGCTGAAATAAAAAAAAAAAAAGAATGGAAAGACAAGCACCACATGTACTCATCATCAAATTGGTATTAACTGATCAACGCTTATGTGCACATATAGTAGTAACATTCATGGGGTGTTGGGCAGGTGGGAGGGGGGAAGAGGGGATGGGTATATTCACACCTAATGGATGTGGTGCGCACCATCTCAGGATGGACACTCTTGAAGCTCTGACTCAGGTGGGGCAAAGGCAATATATGTAATCTAAACATTTGTACCCCTGTAATATGCTGAAATAAAAAATGCAAATAAATAAATTAAAAAAAAAATTAAAATCTTCTCTTGATCCCACTTTTCTCTCCTGGTACTTAACTCATTTCACTTCTTCCTTTTACGGAAAAACTCCTTGAATGGGATTTCTACACTTGCTAACTCTGATCTTTCTCATCTCCTTCTCTCTTGAATCCATTCCAATGAGGCCATCATTTTACCACCTCATCTACACTACTCTCATCAAGGGTTTACCCTTGAAAATCATTACTGAATGATCTTCATGTTCCTAAATCCGGTGGTTGACTCTGAGTCTCCATCTGACTTGACCTCTCAGAAGCATTTAACATGGTGCAGTACTCTCTTCTTGGAACACTTTCTTCACTTGGCTTCCAAGAAATCGGTCTCCTGATTTTCTCATACTCTTCAGCTATTCTTTTTATGTCCTCTTAAAAATTTTCTCCTTATCTTCCTGATCTCTATTGATGGAGTACTGCTAGACTTAGTCCTTGGATATCTTGTCTTTACTCACAAAAATCTCATTTCTTTAGGTATCATGTCCATTTGGATATAGAACGGGCATCTGAAATTCAAACTGTCTAAACTGCTCTTGACATTTTACTTTCTCCCGACCCTAACCTGTTCTTTCCACAGTCTCAGTTAATGACTACTTTATTTATCCACTTAGGCCAAAAATCTTGAAGTCTTATCTTTGTCTTCTGTTTTTCTCTCACTCTCATTATTGAATTCATCGGTAAACGCTACCTGTTCAATCTTCAAGTATATCTGGTAACCACTTCTCACCAGCCCACAGTTACTTCCTTAATTCATGCCAAAACTATAACTCACCTATGTGGTTGCAGCAGCCACCTAATTGGTTTCCCTGCCCCTCTGCAGAGCAGGCAGAGTGGTCCTGCTGAAACATGTCCCTCCCCTGATGGAACTCCTCCAAGGGCTCCACTCATACCCAGCACACAGCCTAAGGTTACCGTGGCCTACGGGTGTGACGATCTTCCTCTGCTATAGCTTCCTGACCTTGGCCCTCTCGCTCATTCATCTCCACCCACACTGGCCTCCTGGCTATTCCTTTCTTTTGTCCAAAAATCTGGAAATGGCACAAGTGAGCATTTTTTATATTTCTAAATAAGCATCAGTTGAATTAATCAGATAGAGCTTGAGAGATACTGTTGCTTCCCCAAACACAACAAAGATATCATTAGAGCTTGGATATGAATTCGCAACTGTCTAGTCTGCAAACCTATGCTCTTTCCATTCTGTGAGTAAGACTGCTTTTATTAGGGTGTATTTTCAGCCTACTTTGGAGGATGGCTTTGAGCTGGCCACTGTAAAATAACTACCAAAAACTGGTTTTCAGATTTTAGGATTTTTAGAAAACATTCTTCCCCGAATTTACATATAAACCATAAAAAGGCAGAAATTTCAGATATTTTTTTCCTTGAAAATGTGTGTTGAACATTTTGAACTTTTAAGACATGGTTGGTTATTTCATTTTTATTTTTCATATGTTAGCCTTGAACTGTATCTTATCTACTGCAAACACAGCCAGCAATTATCTTGTTTATTATAACTTTTTTCCTTAGAAAAGAATATAGGTTTTTCTACCATTATTGAACCTCTTATAGATTTTGGCTCAAAGAAAACCTTTTGAACTTATAAGAGGTTTTGAATTCATGAATACTCAAGTAAATTTATGGTTCTCGGGTAACTTGTCCTCAAGATGGAGAAAGGAAGGTATGATCCTAGCACAGATAAACACATCAACCACAGTTTCAATAAATAAGTAAACACTGATTCTTCCAACTGCTGCCAGCTCAGAAAAGATTAGTTAGAGGGCTGCTTTCTAATGTTTGTATATATAAATTCTCTTTAGAATTAGAGGACAAAGGACCTTTTTTACAGTTAAACGAGTTACAAAGCAAAGGATCACATATCACATAATATGAGTGTGTCTTTCAAAGAGAGGATATATTCTCCTTTAGATCTAATTTTCCTTTCTTCTCATTTCCTTCCTCCCTTCTGCAATGACTTCCCAACAAATGCAGCCTCCTTGGAGAGGCTGCTTCAGGTTCCTAGCTGTGTTGTGACTCTGGGCACAATAGGAGCCACTTTTCTCTCCCAGCTGATAATTTTGTAGGGAGACCTGATGTGAAAAGCATTCCTCGGTGCCAAGCCCCCTGCTGCTGAAGGACCCAGCCTCGGAGATGAACTACCCGTTATTTTGTTTTCCTGGTGTGCTTGTTGGGTCACATGGCATCTTTCTTTGGAGAAGAGACTGTTGCTGTTTTAAACTCTGCAAAAATACAGTCAGGAGCCAATGAGGAAATTTGTTTGTGGGGAAACAATTTATTATTTTAAATGGTATTTTTAAGAGAGATAATTGGCCTCTTTGTAATCTTTCTTGGGGAAACTGCATTTACATTTCTCCGACAGACTAATTCAAGACAAATGAATTTATAAGTTCAGGGCAACTCATTCCCTTTGGAAGCTTCCTTGCTTTAAAGATGCCTAGTGTGTGAAAATCACAGAATTCAGAGTCCTAGGAGGTATAATCAGTGAAAATGAGGGCAGTGTGGTGGCCAGAGCGTGAGACACAAAAGTGGATTCCACAACCACACAATAGCTTCCGGGACACTCCCCGGACTTCATTTTGAAGATTGTTTGGAATCACGTGTGAGGCGCACTCTCTCCTCGGGGTTTGGGCAGAAGCAGACAGGTGGAATGAGTGGCTTCATTTATAATCAAGTTTACTGCTTGATTTGGAACCTTGTAAATACAGCCTGTTTATCCCAAAGGTATTTTGATTGGTATTGACCTTAGAGGCCTAAAGAAAAGAAGATGGAAAAAAAAAAAAAATTAGAAAGATATGATGTATATCAAAGGGCAACACAATTTTACAAATTAAAATTTTTTAAAAAAACATTGTAAAGTAAGCCCTTTTGGGGGAAATCTATTTTTCTATTGTGTAGCTAGATTCTTAATAGGATGAGTCATTATCTAATCCAGTGATCTCAAGGTGAAGGGGCATCAGGATCTCCTGGGCATGAGGGGCTTCTTGTGCTACAGCCTGCTGGGCGCCCCCTGTGGAGTTCCTGGTGCCACATGTCTGGGGTGGAACCTGAGAATGTGCATCTCTAACAGGTTCCCAGGAGGTGCTGATGCGGCTAGTCCTGGTACCACACTTTGGGAATCACTGATTTTATCCACTGTGCCCACTTTCTCTCTCCTGGAATGTTTATCATAAAGTTCTGATAGGATGACACATTTAACACTTTGAGACACAAAAAAGTCCTTCCTGTCAAACAATTGATATGCTGTATGCTTTAATCGCAATGCATATTTAATATTTAATTGAAAACTAATTGAATTCAAAGGATTTCTTAGGGACATGAGTGAGAGACGGCATGGAGTAGAGCAGTGTTTCTCAGACGACTTGAATGAGGTGTGGGTCCCTCTAAGTTATTAGTGTAGTGGTGCTAGTTTATGCTGTGAGAAACTGGGTGGAAGCTCATTATGCTTAAGCAACTTTTTATAAATATGCCACAATTGATATTTATATATAGTATAAAATTATATAAATAAATGTATACATTATATGATAAATTATATAAATAAGCATAAATTTATATAAAATATAAAATTCTTTAATATAATAGAATTCGAATTGAATTCAAATAAAAGTATACAAACAAATTCAAATTAACAACTTCAAGTTAATGTGAATAATGTGCTATTTTGAGGAAATTAAGCCAAAGTTTACATTGGCAGGATGTTTCTTCAGCATGTCATACCGCTATGGGGATGTGGGAGGACACCTTTCTATCCAAACTCCTAGAAACGTTCTTCAGTCAGCACAATGTCCTGTGATTTGGCCTTTCCTTGATATATCGCACCGTTTATTTATTAGGTCTGGTTAGGCTTTTGTTGTTGTTTTTCTTTTCTCTTTCCCTGAGCTCTTAACACTTAGAATAGCATTATCTAGTGCCAACGTAAGCACTCATTCATTTAGAAGCATTTGGTTTTTGAGTGCCTGCTCTGTTTTTTAGGGCACTATTATAGGTATTGTAGAAAAAAAAATCCAGACCAGAAATCTGCCCTGGTGGCACTTACTGACTGGGAGTTGTGTGGCCAGCAGAGGGTGGAGAAGGAACAAAGCAGGTTGGAGAAGTATCCTGGGCTAGGTCATGTGTAGTCTCTGCAGGCAAGGTGAGGAGTTTGGATTGTCTTTGAATGGTAATGGGAAATCACTGGAGGATATATGCCATAT
>NW_012149396.1:9906941-9911389 GCF_000956105.1 Propithecus coquereli | reverse complement strand
TTTTTGGTCGTGGGGGATTTATATTATTTAGAAAAAAATCTGGCTACTATGAAAAGAAGGACCTGTATAGGGGAAATATTGGAATATAGGCACAGACCCTGAAACCGAAGCAATTCTTTATTTTAACGTGATCATTCAAGCGATACACAATATGACAATAGTCTCATATTAACTGTTCAGATAATTCTCAAAATTCAAACACATACATTTATCAGAGGTGGGCCACTTACCAGAGTGGCTTAACTTTGCAGGACCTCTGTTTCCTCTGAAGTGGGACTAATAATGCTTCCAGCTCAAGGCTGTTGTGGGGTGGGAGGGTTGGGCACAGAGTCATTCCACTGAGCATTCGGACAGTCACTTTACATATATTTACATACATTTAAATAAAGATGTCAAGAGAAAAATGTAACACAAAATGAAAGCAGGTTAAACACTTCACTATCCAGAAGACCAGGGCAGATATAATTATTATAGGTGAGAAAAAAAAAAAAACAGGAAATTGAGACTGAGTCAGGAGGAAGGTGCATTTCTCTCTGTTTTGGCTTCTTCCTACTTGTGCTGTTTGAGAATGCTATTAAATAGGAAACTCTCACTAAGGAAAAACAAAAGCCTTTCCTAACTCTCCAAGAGGAATCAGTTCACTTCTCTGTAGTTATTCTTGCTTTGTAGATAAGGAAAATTTTCATTCAAGAGGCTAAACCTATTGTTATAATTTCTATATTGAACTTCAGGTCAACTCCGAACTTGCATCCTCAGTCAACCACTGAACTCTGCCTCTTGTTGGAATTACCATGATAGTAGTTTCATAACCATTTCTTAAAACCTTCACAACTGACTTCTATTTGCTTTTAAATTATGCAAGAATTCTAACAACTGTAATGGCATACTCTGAGGAATGCTTAAAAGAGACTTCTCCAGATAGCCCTGTGAAGTGGGAGTACCCTAGTCAAATTTCAGAGATAAAGGATGGAAAATGGGGTGAGACAGGAGGTGAAATTGAAAATATATTTTAATCTCTTTTAAAACTCTAAATCTTTGATAAAAATTTTAATAAAAATACATCATCATAAATACATTGTAGAATATATATTTACAACAAGAGAAACAGAGAATTCTTACTTTGTCCAAGGAGATCAGGTCTATTCAATGCCACATTGTCCTTGCAATTACTTTTGTGATAACAATGAATAAACTTAACTCCTCCACCAAATATGCTTAAGAATAATTTCACACCCCGGTGCAATGCAGCTGCTTCTGCCACGGCCAGCATTGAACAACTCAGAGCAGGAGCACACGAGCACATCAGAAAGGAAGGATATCAGGCTATTTCTATTTGAAACCGTGGCGTGAAGAATATTGCCTGTTATCATCACAGTTAGACTCTGTTTTTCCCCCACTGAACAATTCCAAGAAAACAGAAGTTCTACTTGTGATATGTTTAACAAAATGCTTCTAATAACTTTCTCAGTGAGTTGGGTTTTGCAAGATCATGATGCATTTTGCCTGGAGTCTTCTTCTCTTTTAACTTTTAAATTCAGGTATGTTTTGAGTGTGCGTCCATTTCATTTACACTTAGCCTACCAAGCTGTAGCATTCTAAGAGTTATTTGATGTCGGAGAAATTCTATACATTTTTTATAAGTCATGTTAAGTGTTTCTCTTTGAACCATAAAGTTGCATTTTTGCCAACTCTAAGTGAAAATCTGACTGAAAAATAACATGGATAGAGTTCCTAAATGCAAAATCACTAACAGGGAGAAAAATATATCTTAAAATTTTCTATCATCCAATAAGAGGATATCCATCTACAAACAGCCAAAGGATGAATTATGCTTCATTCTTTAATACCCTTCAGAAACAAATGGAATCTGTGTAAAGCTATCATCACAGCATTGAAGCAAACAACCAGTCATCTGACGGTTCTATCAGAAGGTCAATGAAATGTTTTAAAAAAAAAACACCTTAAATGGTTATTTAATACCATGCATTCCTTCCTCTCCCCAACCAATATTGCTGATGGAATCTTTCACTTCTGAGATAGCTCAATCAGTACCCTTTTTTTCTTACATAAAGGAATTGAAATGCAGAGGCTAATTCAAGTTTTTTTCCTCTGTCCTCCTCTTTCCTTCTACCCAAGAAATTATCCCCTGTTTCTTGCTGATGCATTTAGAAATTTTAAAGCCCAGGGTGACCTAGACAAGGGCTGTTCTTGGTATTTTCAAGGAACAAGTTTCTACCATTGGTATATAGACCCAATGCTTTGAATGAACAGGTTTAAGAGTTTCTACTCATGAGCATATAAAAACAGACTTTATCATGGAAAAAGTGAACCTGTCTTCTTTGATCTAGGACAGGTGTTGATGAATGAAAACCTGTAGAGCTGCACACAGCATAGGAATGAGGACAAGATAGAAAAGCTGGAGGAGATAACTAGGCCAGAATCATAGAGGGCCTTCCAGTGGTGTTCCAATCTTGTTTTCATTTTTGTTATTGCACTCCATTCTTCAAAACGTTCTTTCAAATCAGATACCAGAGTCATGGTTCTGGTTGAAGAAGGCAGATTGTAAGAAAGTCATAGGTCTTCCCTGCTCACTTCTTTCTTCTGCCCCTCATCTGCTCTTAGCAGCCTCAGAGTCCCTGAGGAGCTGGTTTGAGAACCACCGTGACCAATCCCAACTCTCTCATTTTACAGATGAAGAAAATGAGGCAAGAGAAATGTATCATTTTTTTTTTCCTAACTCTCAGCAATTAAAAAAATTTTTTTGGACAGAATCCAAGTTTTTTTTCATTGTACTATACTAAGGGTTGACAAACTTTTGCTACAAATGGCCAGACAGGACATATTTTAGGCTTTGTAAGCCTAAAGAGACCAAAAATGGTCTCTGTTGGGGCCACTAAATTGTGCCGTTGTAGTGAAAAATCAGACTTAGACAAGGTATAAACAAATGGGCATGCCTGTATCCCAATAAATGTTATTTATGGAAACAGAAATTTCAGTTTTATATTATTTCATGTGTTGTGAGATATATTTTTATATTATTCTTTGTTTTTCTTCACCATTCAAAAAAGCAAAGATCATTCTTATCTCCTTGTGCTATACAAAAATAAGCCACAGTTTGGGCCATAGTTTGCCAACCCTTGCAATCCTCTCCTTATCCAACCTACATAGTACTTTTCATTTCACATACTACCTAAAAAATGTTTAGACCTTTTGCTGGGTTCAAAAAAGTGTCATTTCTTTTTCACTGATATACCCCATCCAACCCACCCTGTTGCCTGGATCTGTATATTCCTTGCATTTTCTATTCGGCCACATCTTTTTTCTCTACAGTTTTAACTGAGGGTTCAGGACAGTTTATTGAAGAGACAGAGTTAGAAGGATTCTCATGATTGTTTTGCATGTGAACACACACTCAAAGTCAGTGCTAAACTCAGCTGGATTTCTTGAACCAATCCAATTGTCCTGATTTCAGTGATGCTGTCGAGGAAGAAGACTTGGATCAAAGCCCCTTCAAAGCTCATGATGCTGTTGCAAGGTGTGGAATGTGTGGCTACCCTCTGCTTCAATTTCTCACTATTATTCTCCTGAGCCGGATTTTTCTAGGAGGATAAGGGTCAACAACAGAGGTGGCAACATTTATAAGTTGACTAATAAAATAATAGCTAACATTTATTCAGCAACCACCATGAGGAACAAATTTACATAATGGTTACGAGCGCAGAATTTATCTGTAGACCTGGATTAATCCCAGCTCTGTCCCTTATTAGCATGTGACATTGGGCAAGTTATTTAAGTTACCTCTTCCTCAACTTCTCCATCTGAAAAATAGTGACAGTAATAACAGTATATACCTTATAGAGTTATAAAGGCAAATGATTTGATATATTAATATATGTAAAATACTTTAAACGGTGCCTGATAAATGGCAAATGCTGTATAAATATAAGATGATATTATTATTATCGACTAGATATCATCTCAAGTTTATTCTTATTATATTCCCTCCCAATTCTTCCATTTCTTTATTCTAGACATAGACAGCATAAACTGTTCAGTGTGTTAAAATCTAAATATTGTCTATGTATATGATGAAAATAATAGTTAAGAATGATTGATTACTTTATATAACAGACACTATTCTAAAGGCTTTCTATATATTAAATAATTTAATTTTTGTAATAACCCTCTGAGATAGATACTATTAAAATATACTTAAAGATGAATGAACTGAGACACAGAGAAATTACTGCAGCAAGCCCAGGGTCACATAGCTGGTAAATGGCAGAGCCTCTCCTGAAAGCAAAATAATTAGGAGTCAAACCTGAATAGACGTATTAATTAATAGGTTGAAAATTCATAGAGCCCATCTGTCAGGTGAATGCAGGTTTTGATGGTTCCTGGATATTAAATCTAAGAGGTATCTCTTGAAACCTAGAAGTGTGAAGTTT
>NW_012149396.1:9903769-9905476 GCF_000956105.1 Propithecus coquereli | reverse complement strand
CCTTGGTACCTCTCTAGGTTAGGGAATGACAGTTTGAGTGAAATATGAGACTGACTCAGAATAATAATATGAGACCGACTCAGTAATTTATATTATTTTTGCCTTATTAAGTTTCACATTTTTGTTTTGTTTTGAACTTTCTCTCTCTTGGTTAAATCAATTTTGGTGAGAGGTCATCAGGAGAACACCTGTGAATATGACGGATGGCTGCTTAGCAGACTCTGGTGTATTAGCCCCTTCGAGACCTCTGTTCCCGTGTCACCCACACTCTCCCTGGCAAGAGCCAGCCTCAGAAGATTGACAGTCAACTCAGGGTCAGAAGACATGGTTTTGGGAGCATCTTCAAAACTTTAAACACCCCAGTGTGACAACTTCAAGCACCTTAAACAATATGAGTTTGAAATCTAAGGGCACATTAATGTGTTGGTTCAACATATTTCCTTGTAATTCATAAAGACTGTAACTTCAAAAAAACACATTAATTAATTGCTGACAGTTCTACCAGCATGTAGTGGGAAAAATGAACAAACAAAAACTAAAACAATTTTGGCTAAATAATTGCATTTTTGAAAGACACTTTTTTTTTTCACCCGTAGGTATAAAACATTGCATTGTCGAGTTTTCAAATATTCCCAAGAGTTTACCCATATCACAGCCTGCAAAAGCATAATTTTCTTTTCTTTCTCTTGTGTGCAATTATCCTCTCTTTACCATTAACATCAGGTAGAGATAATGTCTTAATATCATAATTGGTTGTAAATTAGTTATTTCAGTCTTTATTTTGCTCCACAAATCTGTTTTCCATTTTGTGCTTCCCACTTTAATGAATGATATCACTGACGCCAGAAACCTCAGGATCCACTTCGAATTATCCATAGTCCACCAAATCCACACTGACAAGTTGATTCAACCTCAGGAACATGTATCTGCTGTCTCCAGAGTCACTGCTGATACGAGGAGCCTGAGCGTTACTTGCCTGGGCTATTGCCTCAGTGATCCTCGTTCTGCTCAACTATCCATGAAAACGAAGAACTGGCAAATCACCAGCTTCCTCATTTGTTTAAAGTACTGGTGACTCCTTAAAGCTAAGAAGATGCTGCCCAGATTCCCAACAGAAACAATCTCATCCACGCTATTACAGATTCATGTTCCACTATTATTATTATTATTGCTACAATTCCTATCCCACAACACTGTCTCACCTGCCCACCACCAGACACAGTGCTCACGGGCTTCTGAACCTGTGATGCTCCTGCACCTACACATAGCAGCAACCTCACACAGGCTACCGGTTATACTGAAATGCTGTCCTCATTCACTGACTGGTGAAATCACAATACTTTTACTTAAAGACAAGCCCCTTTGCAAGTTCTTTTTGAAAGTCCTCTGTAAGTCACCTAAGTGGAATTAATAACTTCTTCATCTGTACTTTTATATCATACCATTTTTTTTTTAATTTCAGCATATTATGGGGGTACAGATGTTTAGGTTACGTATGTTGCCCTTCCCCACCTCCCCCCCAAGTCCGAGTTTCAAATATGTCCATCCTTTGGGTGGTGTGCGTTGCACTCTTTGTGTATGTCATACCATTTCTTAAAAAACTTAAAACGAGTATATAAATAGGTATTGGAAATAGATAGGGGTTTGAATCTCAGCTCTGCCACTTACTGTGCAACCATAAGCAAGTTAATTCACTTCCGTGAGCTT
>NW_012149396.1:9896103-9897098 GCF_000956105.1 Propithecus coquereli | reverse complement strand
AAAAAAAAAAAAAAAAGCTGCAAAAGCTTCTCGAATAGTCAAGATAGGGAATCGACCTGAGTCCATCAACAGATGAATGGATGAAGGAAATGTGATATATATACACAATGGAATACTATTCAGTCTTCACAAAAAAGGAAATCCTGTCACTTGTGACAACGTGGATGAACCTGGAAGACATTGTTTAATAAGATAAGCCAGGTACGGAAAGACAAAGACCACAGGATCTCACTCACATGTGGAATCTAAAAAAATTGAACTCATGTAAGTAGAGAATAGAATGGTGGTTACCAAGGTTGGAATAGGGCAGAATTGGGGAGATGTTGGT
This sequence comes from Propithecus coquereli, assembly GCF_000956105.1. Classification (NCBI taxonomy): domain Eukaryota; kingdom Metazoa; phylum Chordata; class Mammalia; order Primates; family Indriidae; genus Propithecus; species Propithecus coquereli. Next base: position 9,896,770 of record NW_012149396.1, on the reverse strand, counting down.
CAAAGGCCACAACATTTTAGTTAGATCGGAGGAATAAGTTCAAGAGATCTTTCGTATAACATGGTTAATAGTTATAGTTATAGTTAATAACAATGTATTGTATTTTGCAAATCTCTAAGAGATTAGATCTCAAGTGTTCTCATCAGAAAAAATGATAAGTATGCAAGGAATCTATATGTTAATTAACTCAACTGAGCCATTTCACAATATATGCATGTTTCACCTTTAGGTATAAAACATTTCATTATAGTTATATATGATACATATATACAATTTTTGTCAATTAAAAAAAACTCTTGGGCTCAAACAGTTCTCCCGCCATGGTCTCCCGAGCAGCTGGGACTACAGGTGTGCAACACCACGTCCGACTAATTTTTCTATGTTTTGTAGAGATGGTGTCTTGCTCAGACTGGTCTCAAATTCCTGGCCTCAAGTGATCGATCCTCCCACTTTGGCCTTCCAGAGTGCTAGGATTCCAGGCATGAACCACCAGGCCTCGCAATTTTTTTTTTTTTTTTTTTTTTTGAGACAGAGTCTCACTCTGTTGCCCGGGCTAGAGTGAGTGCCGTGGCTTAGGATCCAACCCTAACCTGACCTCAGAAGGTTGCTCTTTTGTGGGGAGGGCAATAATATATTCCCCCAAACATTCCTTGGTACCTCTCTAGGT
>NW_012149396.1:9886751-9887088 GCF_000956105.1 Propithecus coquereli | reverse complement strand
GTATATGAAAAAAATGCTCAACATCATTAATCATCAGAGAAATGCAAATAAAAACCACAATGAGATATCATCTTACCCCAGTTAGAATGGCTATTATTAAAAGGACAAAAAGTAACAGATGTTGGCGAGGCTGTGGAAAAAGGGAACTGTTATATATTGTTGGTGGGAATGTAAACTAGCATAGCCACTATGGAAAACAGTAGGGAGATTTCTCAAACAACTTAAAATAGAATTTCCTTTTGATGGATAGATACCTAGGACCAATACTGGGTATCTATCCAAAGAAAAAGAATTCTCTGTATCAAAGAGATACCTGCACTTGCACGTTTATTACAGC
>NW_012149396.1:9880966-9883391 GCF_000956105.1 Propithecus coquereli | reverse complement strand
CTGCTTTCCACAATTTCTTTCTTTCAAAATTTGATTTTCATTCCTGAAATGTTTTTATCTTTTTATATTCTTTATTTCTTTCCTTAAGTTTCTCAATTCCTCTACCATTTGATCATCTCTTCTTGTAATTCTTCAGCTTCTGTTTTGTGTTTCTTCCTTCATATTGCCGATTCTTGTATTCATTTTAGCTCCCTAAATATATCAGGGTGTAATTTTTATGTACATTGTAGCAACATTTTTTTCTGGTATGTTTTTATTATCTTCAGGACATACTGTCTCCTCTCTCTCTATTTTTGTTTTTACAATATCTTTGTATGGAGACAGTATGTATTCAGTTCTGTTCTTTATATACTAGATTTTATTGAACTCTGGGAGAGGAGTAGATATTGGCCAGGGTAGTTTTTTACCCACACAGCTCAGAGGCTCTTCCTCATTGCCGTGGTGAGAAGTTCAAACACAGAAACTCTGTCACAGGAACTCCTCCTCCCATGGTTGAGTCCTGGGTTTCTCAGATCTCTTTCTTTTGCCTTTTGAGAAATAATATTTTGCAGAAGGTTTCTGAGAGCTACAACTTCACAACCTGTCACTTTCTTTCACTGTGAGCCCCAGTAATCCTCTCCCGGTCAAAATAGGTCCTGAAGCATCTGTTTCTTCTAAGGATTAGGTATTCCCTGTCTGAAAATTCCCTGTTCTTCTATGAAGCACGCTAATAATTTTTTAGAGCATGAATAAGGATATTAAAAAATTAGCTGTCAACAAATTCATACAAAAACCAGACCATCTTTGTTTCATATTTGCCCAAGATTTCTTACATAGTGTTTATTTAAGGCTCCCCCCACCGTATTATTTCTCTTTTAGATATTTCCATCCTGCCTTCCCTTTCTCACTTCCTCTATGAGTTCCCTTTTTGTTACTGGAGAGATCTTTGATGCTACTATTGTAATTGTTTGGAGTGCCATGAGCTGTGCCCATGTAAGGTGGCAAACTTAATTGGTAAATGTTCTGCATATTCTGACTACTACGCTGATTGGCTGTTCCCCCCATCTCTCTCCTTGTTCTTAGGCCTCCCTATTCCCTGAGAAACAAAAACATTGAAATTAGGCCAATTAATAACCCTACAATGGCCTGTAGATATTCAGGTGGGAAGAGCAGCATGTCTCTCACTTTAAATCAGAAGTTAGGAATGATTAAGCTTGGTGAGAAAGGTATGTTAAAAGCCAAGATGGGCTCAAAGCTAGGCCTCTTGTGTCAAACACTTAGCCAAGTTGTGAGTATAAAAGAAAAACTCTTGAAGGAAATTAAAGTGCTACTCCAGTGAACACATCAACAATAAGAAAAAGCAAAACAGCCTTTTTGCTAATATAAAGAACATTTTAGTGATCTGGATTAAAGATCAAACCATCCACATTTCCTTATGACAAGGCCTTATTAAGAGCAAGGTTCTAACTCTCTTCAACTCTATGGAGCTGAAAGAGGGGAGGAAGCTGCAGAAGAAATTTGAAGCTAGTGGAGGTTGGTTTATGACGGTTAAGGAAAGAAGCTGTTTTCATAACAGAAAAGTGCAAAGTGTTGATGTGAAGTGAAGCAGCAAGTGTTGATGTAGAAACTGTAGCAAGTGATCCAAAAGATCTGGCTAAGATAATTGATGAAGGGTAGCTGCACTAAACATGAGATTTTTCAGTGTGGATGAAACCACCTTATATTGGAAGAAGATGCCATCTAGGACTTTCATAGCTGGAGAGGGGAAATCAATGCATGGCTTTAAAGCTTCAAAGGACAGGCTGACTCCTTTGTTAGGGGCTAATGCAGGTGGTGACTTTAAGTTGAAGCCAATGTTTATTTACCATTTCAAAAATCTTAGGGCCCTTGAGAAGTATGCTAAATCTACTTTACCTGTGCTGTATAAATGGAACACCAAAGCCTGGATGACAGTACATTAGCTTACAGTATGGTTTATTGAATATTTTAAGCCTTCTGTTAATACCTTCTGCTCAGAAAAAAAAGATACCTTCCAAAATATTATGGTTCATTGACAATGCACCTAGTCACCCAAGAACTCTGATGGAGATACACAACGAAATTAATGTTTTTCTCATGCCTGTTAACACGACTTTATTCTACAGCCCATGGATCAAGGAGCCATTTTGGCTTTCAAGTCTTTTTATTTAAGAAACATATTTCGTAAGGATATAGTTGTCGTAGATAGTGATTCCTCTAATGGATCTGGGAAAAGTACATTGAAAACCTTCTGAAAAGGATTTGCCATTCTAGATTCCATTTAGGACATTTATGATTTATGGGAGGAAGTCAAAATATCAACATTGTCAGGGGTTTGGAAGAAGTAAATTCCAACTATTCCCCAAACTGCTTAAAGCTTGAAACAAAGTACTGTAACCTTACACTTGAAGGGCATCTTGCCTAGATA
>NW_012149396.1:9861027-9878921 GCF_000956105.1 Propithecus coquereli | reverse complement strand
TCTTTCTCTTACATGCTGCTTGTTCTCTTCACACACCTGGCATTCTCTATTTCTGCATTCGTTCCTGAGAAAGACACAAGTTTTCTATGCTGCCAGGCTGAAAAAAACACTTTTCTAGATATTTTCTTTAAGGAGCTCTGTGTAGAGTCGCTTTGCTGGTGGAGCTGCAGAATCCAGGGGGCAGACTGCAGACCCCATTCCTCCACCCAAAGCCAGCATCAATAGCTTTTTTTTTCCAGTGGTAGGGGAGAAATGGAGGGGAAAGAACACTTGCCTCAAGGATCTTTTCTCCCCAACACTGATTTTCATTCTTTCAGAGAATAGCCTTTAGAATTTTTCCTGGGAAGAAAATGCTGGCTACTTGTGCTCTGCATTTGAGGTTTTGGGGTGGGAAGTAAAATAAGAGTCCTGACTACTCTAGTTTCCCCATATGTAACTCTTTAATTATTTTCCTTTACATGAAGCTAGAACTCACAGTGTGTGCTTACCCCTTCAGTCCTTAGATGCACGCTCAATAATCCTATGACACAAGAGAACTTGGAATTTAGCTATGTATGTTATTAATAATATAATTACTAAAAACACGCTTAGCTCTATGTCTAATTTATGAATAGATGTTGTCCATTTTATATTGATCCTCCCTCAGACTTCTGAGTAGTTCAATGTCTTTTCCTTTACTTAAGTTCATCATGTTTTTCTCTTCTCTTTACTCTTAGAAGGAAGAGCTCTTTTCCCCAAAGTCCAAGTATCAGCTCTATTCTCCTTTTTTAAAAAAAAATTCTTGGATTTTGGCTTTTTCTCTAAAATTCAGGCAAACTGCCTCTACATAGAAGTTACCTAAATGACCCAATTTCAGCAATCTTGCAATTTACTTTCGGCTTCCTGGAAGACTGAATTAAGTAACAAGAAAGCTCCGATGAAAATAAATAGAGAGTATATCACAAAGGGATGAGCAAACAGGTTTGGGACAAGTGTACAGATAGTTCATTGACAAGTGATCCTTACTAGGAACATCAAGACACTTAGTCAAAATATCTGGGATTACAAAATAAAGCATGTCTACTAAATAATAATAACGAGAAAGGAGAACTACTGACTTTGTTTTTGCCAAGAGTCCTATTCTTATTTCACATGTGTACAGTATGACATTGTTTAAAGCCTAACATCTTCTGAATGAGCCCCTTGGTACTTATTTCTCTCCTATTCTCATTCTCTGGCCCCTTTGTAACACATCCTTTGGTCACTGGCTGTTCCAGTACTAATTCTTTATATTGCTTTTTTTTGGTTTTAGGTCAGTAATTTCGTCCATTTGCTCCCGTCCTCCACCAAAAGCGACCCATTTGAATTCTTGATAGTTGTTCCAGTGATTCCAGACATAGGCATCTTCCTATCCTACATCTGAGTACTGTCTGCTCAGGGGTCAGAAACCCCATTACTGAGCAAGAATGTAAAGACCCAAATCCAAAGCACAGAATCTATTAGTTCTTAACAGTCAGTTCTCGCCATTAGCTGATGGAACAAACGGCGCATCATTCTCAGTACTCCCAATAAGGTCACATACTTGGCCCACGCAGAAGGTTGTAATTTGCCACATAAAATGTTGAGCACAAAAAACAAATGTAGAACACAAGAGAGAGGACAAGTTGTGAGGTTTTAATTTAACAATTTAAATGGACAGAGGAGTAGCAACAGTATAGCGTCACTTGTAAGTGGCACTGAGAATTGGAGGCCTGTGGCTGCGTCTGGTGAGAATTATTTGTTAAAATGACATGTGCTGGTGTTAGACAACCAGAGGGTTCCTCTCACCTGTCAATTTCTCTAATGAAGGAAGAGAAGAACATGCGCTAGATTTCTGTATTGATTTCAAGAACTACCGCAACCCTCCAGGTACCAATTATAAATGCACTGGAAAATAGGGTAGAGTCTTTTTCATATCAGTGCTTCTAATCTATTCACACCAATATTATCCAAATAGATGGAGCAGAACTTCAGTAACAAAGCATGCTTTTGACTGTAACGGTCTAAAATTTAACTTTATTATGTATCTTTATATAGTTTTGTGTGGAAAGTTGGAGAGGGTTGCCATGACTGATAAAAACTTTGTCTCTCTGAAATATTTGATTTATACGGATTCTTTCCATAACAATTATATGATTTTTAAAAATTAAACTACCCTTCCTTGCCAAGAAGATGGTAATCTTTTTTAGTCCATCATATAATTTGTCTCTAAAATGCCTGTCTTCATAATATGCTGATCATTAGAGTAATGCATATTTGATGAAAACGGGTAATAAATAACATTTCAAAGCCTATTTCTAAGCATTGATTGATGTACATATTGTTTTTTCTGCTGTGTTTAATGGCCACGTCTTGCTTTTTCTAGTTTTTCAGCAGCACCCGCTGAGGAGTAAATGAGAACTGACCTGTTTTGAAATCCTCTTCCAGAAATAAAATTCTCATCCTGTTACATTTGTGGCTGGGGAGGGGATCTGACACACATATTGCCATTCATTTGCAAATACAAAGCCTATTCACTCTGAGGAGGGCACAGTCTATCAGACAAGATCAAGGGTACTTTTTATAGACTCGCAAACATCTCTCTTTATGTACATACATAAAAGGGGCTGATAAGAATAGAATTTCTCTCACTGGGAAAAGTCCCCTAAGTATAAATACCCAGTTCCATGAAATTTATTGATCATAAAGGGGAAATGCTCTAGCAAAAGTGCCACTAAGCAACTCAGCCTCTATTTATACATAACATGTATATGACTCAGTACTATTGAGAAACTCTCTTGTGCGCTCTTTGGGAAAAATCAGCTCAGACAAATTCTTAATGAGAACTTTATTCCATTCTTATATCACTTGCAGACAGCTACTTGGTGGTTTTCTCATGGATATTAAACCCCCAGGGGAAGGAAAAGGCTTAGCTTGTGGTCTTAGGATGCCTGTGCTATTGTAGGCCTATAAGAAACCCTGGCCACAAGCCTCTGCTCACAGCCGGGTTGTGTTCCTGCTGGGCCAGAGCCACAGGTCAGTGGTCAGTCTAACCACTGGTCAGATTATATGTCAGCAGAGTGGGAAACATATCTGACTTACCAACGGTCTGACTCAATGTTCATTTTTTCCCCTTTCTAACACCACCTGTTCACTTTTTTTTTTATAGGAATAATGTGTGGATCCAAGAGTTGTGCAATTGTTTTTTCTTCCTTTCTTGCCGACTGAAGTATTTTTGAGATTTAACATATGACAAATAAGGGAATGTTGGCATACATGTCTAGGAAAGAGAAATAAAGGATAGTAGAAGAGGTGGGGAAAAAGTGAAAGCTTACAGAAATGGATAACTAGATCTATGGATAAATTAAATCTGAGAAATGATCACTATATACAGGATTTGAATAGACCATGTTAATCTTGCTTCAAATTTTAAAGTACCTGGAAGCTGCCAAGAATTTCCTACTTTAATTGATTGGCAACCATGAGATAGACAACTAAGCTTTCTTTTTTTTCTTTTTGGAAAGATGGCCACATCCTTAATTCTTATTTAACCTCTGTATTAGATAAACACATACTTTGGGAAATATGTGGATGTATATTTTTATTCTGGGATCCTTTCATGGAATTGTTTCCAAATATGAATTGATAATATTCTCTGGTCTCTCTTTGACTACTTAGTATTTCCCTATTTTGCAACTTTTGCCTCTTTGGTCTATAAGCTGCTGGAGATAGCACAGATTCCAATAACACTGTTCTTTTCAGCCATCTGAACATAATGGTTAAAAACAGTTAAATTTACTCTTTATTTGTGATATTCACTTATTTGCTAACACAGTCAGTTTCCATTTTTAACTAATCGCTCACCCAGTCAGACTAATGATTATATATTTACTGTTAACACATATCCAATACCAAAGTTGGTGCTATAGTGAATTTAGAAAAGTATAACATTGCTTTGGTTTTTGATGGACTGTTTACCATCATCAACTCTAACCTGGTCACTGAGTTGATTATCTATAAATCCTGCCATATCATAATGGAAATTCATAATTATCACACCTATTCATCTTCCTAAATTAGTGTGTGCTATGAGAAATAAGAAGGTGACTGAAAAACCAAGTATTTAAGCTCTGTGGTTGTTTAAATTTCAGGGTTTTAATATTATATTTCCAAGATATGCCCATTAGTATAGAATTTATGTTTATTGGTCATCAATATGTGCTTATAAATAACAAAGATGTAGACTGGACATTTGTTAAAATGAATATTTTTTAGCTTAAATAATGTAAAGTTTATAATAAAAACCTTAATTCAGTTACTGTAGAAGAGAAGACAGAGATTCCAGAAAAGTTGTATATCTTTTTTTTTTTAAGCTAGTGATTAGAAAAGAAAAATTTAAATACCTTGAAGACTGAATTGCTGAGGTTTCAAGATTTTAAGTTGGTTATCTCCAGGGACTTAGAGACATCACCATTTTGAAAGAAATGAATTTGGTGACAACCTAAATCAACATCGTAAATAAACATACTTTCCATTTTATAGGATGTCATTATAGTAGGCTACTGTTCCACTACTGTAAAATTAGAACTACTGCCTAGAAAATAAAAAATTATACCTGTTTAAGTACATAACATGGTAAAACGTAATTTTATATAACAGACTGTCACAGGATGGTCCATTAAAGTTGTCTTATAGAGTTATACGATACAATTAAAACGTGAAAGAAATAATCTGTTATGTTATCAATCTTAAATGCTAATTCCAGTGGATGTTTCCTTTCTCTCCTAAGAATGCTTTTTGGTTCTCATTACATATTATGCATCTTTGTCATTTTCACTGAAATTTTGAGAGAAGTATTGTTTTTCATGATCTTTTGTCATTAGGTCTTGGCACCCAAGCTACATTTAGTGAACTATAAAATTTGGATATGAACTAGAAGCATTTAGGTATATTCGCTTATGTAAAAATTGTCATCATTCTGGTCAGAAAGTACATCTCCTAGGATTATGATACGACATACAATTATCAAATGATCTGGAGTAAGCAACATAGGGAAAGAACAGAATACTATTCAACTTGTAATCATCACCTGGAACAGTAACTGTATTAAGTGGCAAAAAATTACTGGCGGTGCTTTCTGGAGCCATTAGGAGCTCGCTGCACCCTGGAGTGCTATGAGCCATAAAAGCAGAGTGGAGATAAACACACTCTGGGGTGTCATAAGCCTTGAAGCACAGATGTGTTCACCCCTATTATGATAACCATTGCTTACAGAAATCCTGATTTTAGTGGAAGAAGACGACAGAGGCAAAATGCATTTTTTCATTCAATAAAAATCTAGCAACTTCATCTCCTACTTTTTTGAAGCATGTGGGGCAACTTGAACTGAGAAGTTGTATATAGGTGTATTTTTCCATTTAGATATTCCTTTCAATATTACAAAGTTATTCTAAGAGAATTTTTAAAATCTGACTGTGCATTATATGCTATAACTGAATAAAGCAAACCAAAACTTTATCCTTAGCATTATGGCTTTTAAAAAGCTATCTGATTGATACATAACACCATGCTTCAGTTATCTTTCACTTACATAGGGAAAAGAAATAACAGAGTTCCAATATATTTCTATCCACATGGAATTGATGTAGTCTAATATTTAAAAAACAAAAACATGGAGCTCGAGTAGGCATTTATCTCTCAGTGCAGTGTGTTTACTGAGATCCACATTATAAATTTATCTCTTTTATCATTCTTGTTATTGTAAATAAACAGACCTTCTCCTATTACAAACAAGGAACAAAGTGTGTACCAAAATAAAGGAGAACTCAGAGGCTACTGGCTTCTCAAACTTATCAGTTTTTGCATATTGTAGTGATAGAGTAGGTTTCTTCAGATAGTATATGTTGAAATATTTTTATTTATCTTTTATCCTTATTTTCCCTTTGGGTTCCATTCCTGTGGAGTGTGATATTTGTACAGATGGCAGTGATTTTAACAGATGCGGTCTTGGATTTTTGAGGAGAATAGAAGTGATTAGATTCAAATTAAAAGGACCTGTACAGGATCTAAGAGAACTAAAGAAGGGAGAACAATATAATAACTACAAAATAAGGGTTAGGAGAAGGTTTCCAAATACCTAGAAAATCCATATTTTTCTCCATAGTATACTTAGATAAAAGTATGTTATCTCAGACATCCATAGCATTGTTTAATGCCAAGAAACTTTAGAATAGGATGTTTAAACCTATGACCCATGAACCTCTTGAAACTATAATAAGCTTTATAGTTTCTGCTGTTCTATTGTTCAAGGATTATTCTAGAACTGAATTCTGTGAGTTTGTCAGATTCTCAGAGTCTGTGACTGCAAAATATTAAGAACCAAAGAACTCTAGGACCCAAAGTTTGCGTGGTTTTCTAAGAATAAACTGTGGAAATTGAAGATAAACCTTCAAAGTAAATCTTAGAACAAAACTTGACTGATATTTGAGCAATTCATTCCATAGATCAAGAACAAGATCTTCTATCACAAAGATCAACAGAGTTTGCACTGAGCACACTGAAAGTGTGACTGTTAAAAATGAGTTGTCCATTTGGTTTCTGGCTCTACATGAAAGGAGCTTAGAAGTCATCAATTTGTCCTAATAACAAGTAAAATGATGAACAAAGTGAAAAATCAACAACTCTTCTTAGATCCAAAGAGAAGCGAGGTTACAGGGAAAACTACCACCCTCAAAACTGGAGAGACAAGCAGGGGATACAAAGGGTTGCAACCTACTGGAGCAGAAACTGATGAGAAGAAACCACCTGGGAACCACAACCTGAACTGGAATTGATGAAATGCTAGAAACTCAGTGTGGACCAGTCTGAAAGCTAAATACCCTGGAGGATCTAGTCATAGGTGTGTCTCCGTACTTTTGTGAGTTTTACCTTCAGGAGCTTGACCAGGTTCTCAGAGAAAATGACAAAGAAAAATACCCTCATGTTTCCGGCCATAGGAGGAGAAAAGGAACCATTTTGAAACATGCATCGAAATATTTAAGGCAAAAGCTGATAGAATTGCTAAGAGAAATACTTGATAAAGAGTATCCGCATAAAACTTATAGTTAGCATCATGCTTAAGGATGAGAAACTAGAAGCTTTTCCGCTAAGATCGGGACAGTAAGGATATCCCTTCTCCCTGTGATGTTCCTTTTCAACATCACGCTGTAAGTGTTAGCTAATTCAGTAACACAAGAAAAGGGAGTAAAAGGTTTACTGATTGGAAGGAAGAAATAAAATGGTCTTTGTTCACAGATGACATGATTGTGTATGTAGAAAATCTGAAAGCTTTGACAAAGAAAACCCTCCAGGAACTAATAAGCAATTTTACAAATGTTGCAGGATATGAAGTACATACACAAAAGTCAATCACTTTACTACAGGCCAGCAATGAACAAGTGGAATTTGAAATTAAAAACACAATACTATTTGTATTAGTACCTACAAAAATGAAATGCTTAGTTATTAATCTAGGACAACTGCAAACCTCTGATGAAAGAAATCAAAGAAGAACTAAATAAATGGAGAGATATTCCATGTTTATGGATGTGAAGACAATATTGTCAAGATATCAGTTCTTTTCAACTTGATCTACAGTTTCAATGCAATCCCACTCAATATCCCAGCAAGTTATAAATATTTTGTGGATATCAACAAATTTTTGGACATAAAGTGTGGAATGATGTACAATGGAGACTCAAAAGGGTGAGAGGGTGGGGAGTGAATGATGAGAAATCACTTAATGTGTACAATTTATGTTGTTTGAGAGTTGGATACCTAAATGCCCTGGCTTCACCACTATGCAATCTATTCATGTAACACACTTGCACCCCATAAATTTATACAAATAATAAAAAAGCAAACATTGAGAACAACAATAACAAAAAAATTTATATGGAGAGGCAAAAACATAGAATAGCCAACACAATTTTGAAAGAGAAGAACAAAGTTGGAGGACTGACATCTACTTGATTTCAAAAGTTACTACAAAGCTACAGTATTCAAAACAGTGTGGTACTGGCAAAAGAAGTGACAAATAGAGCAACGGGTCAATGAAACAGAATAGAGAATGTAGAAATGGGCCCACATGTATATAGTCAACTGATCTTTGATGAAGGAGCAAAGGTAATGCAATGGGGAAAAGATAGTCTTTTTAATAAATGATACTGAAACAACTGGATGTCCACATGCAAAAAATAAAGAAAGAAAGAAAGAATTTAAACACAGACTTTACATCCGTGACACAAATTAACTCAAAATTGATTGCAAACCTAAATGTAAAATGCAAAACTATAAAAATCCTAGAAGATTATATAGAACAAAATTTAGATGACTTTGGTTTTGGCAATGGCTTTTAAATATGACACCAAAGACACAACCCCTGAATGAAAGTATTGATAAGCTGAATTTCATTAAAATTAAAATTTCCTGTTTCGCAAAAGACACTGTCAAGAGAATAAAAAGACAATTCGCAGGCTGGGAGAAAATCATCTGTAAGCGACATACCTAATGAAGGACTGTTATCCAAAATACACAAGAGAACTCTTAAAACTCAACTATAAGAAAACGAACAACCTGATTAAAAAACTGAGCCAAAGATCTTAATAGACATCTTACCAAAAAAGATAGACAGATGGCAAGTAAGCATATGAAAAGTTGTTCCATGTCATATATCATCAAGAAAATATAAATTAAAACAGCAATGAGATACAACCTATTAGAATGGCTAAAATCTAAAACACTGACAACACCAAATGCTGATGAGGATGTGGAGCAACGGTAACTCTCATTTATTGCTGGAGGAGGGAATAGAAAATGATACAGCCACTTTGGAAAACAGTTTGGCACTTCTTGAAAAACTAAAGATTCTACTACCATACGATCCAGCAATCATGCTCCTTGCTATTTACTCAAAGGAGTTGACAACATCTCCACACAAACACCTAGGCTCAAATGTTTGTAGCAGCTTTATTCATAACCACCCAAACTTGGAGGCAACCAAGGTGTCCTTCGGGGATGAACGGGTAAATAAACTGTGGTACATCCAGACAATCAAATATTATTTAGTGTTAAAATAGATGAGCTATCAAGCCATAAGAATACATGGAGAACACTTAGTAATGCGTATTACTAAGTGAAAGAAGTAAATCTAAAAAGGGTATATGCCGTATGATTCCAACTGTATGATATCCTGGAAAAGGCAACACTGTGGGGAGAGTGAAAAATCAGTGGTCGTCAAGGGTTGAGGGCAAGGAAAGATGAATAGGATGAGGACAGAGGATTTTTAGGGCAGTGAAAATACTCTGTATGATACTAGAATGGTGGCTACGCGTCATTATATATTTGTCCCAACCCACAGAATGCACTTCCCCAGAGTGAACTTTAATGTGAACTCTGGACGTGGGTAATTATGGTGTGTCAGTGTGTGCTCATCAGTGGTAACAAATCTGTCACTCTGGTGGGGAATGTAAGAAGGAAGGCTGTCCACATAGGAGGGCAGGGGGTATATAAGATGTCTCTGTACCATCCTTTCAATTTTGCTGTAAACTAGTCTAAAAAAACAGTCTTTAATTTTTTTTTTTAATGAGTTTATCCTATCTCATCATCTATCAGAAGATCCACTTCAGGGTAATTTGGGTGCTATTCTATATTAATATGCTAAGTTAATGAGACTCTGCTATAGACTCTGAGAAAATTCTAAAGAAGAGGCAGGAAAATGTCAGCACTAATCTGTTAGGCCCACTCGTGTGGTTCCTGTCCTGTTATCTTTAAGCAGTGTGAATGTTGGAGACCATGGTAAGGTGGCAGGTGGGATAGCACCAAAAGAACGTATAAATAGCTCATGTTAACCATTAATAAAAAAATATTAAATTTACAGTTTAATGAGAGTTAGCATGAAAAAGTCAAATTGTTTCTTTTAAAAATATATTAAAAGCAAGTAATATAAGTTATGGTTTTCAAGGTGAGACATTTATTTAAAATGTTTTCCAAGAGAAGGGGTATAGCACATTGGAGGGGGTAAAAAAAAAAAAAAATTCTATAGTATGTTAGATAGATTCAAATCTTTTTTCTATTATTTATTTATTTATTTAAATTTATTATTCCAGAATATTACAGGGGTACAAACACTCAGGTCATATAAATTGCTTTTTCACCGTTTGTGCCAAAGCCACTAAATCGTTCCAAAGCGTGAATATCATAACCGCGCTGTACCACAACTTCCTCAGCTGTAAATTAGGGAAAAGTGTACTTATTGTGAGAGTTGACTAAAACATTTTCTGAGAATGAAGTACCTTCGTCTATGTCATTATTTGAATCTGAAACTGATCAAAAAAAAAATCTCAATCTTATCTGGATCCAAGGGAAAACTGAGAATGTGGGCCATCTGCTGGTGACTTTTAGAACTTCGGATACATGGTCCCTGGGCCTTAACTTTTGAGGGGACACGTAAGCATACCTAGAATGTCAGAACTGGGAGTGACTTCAGAGATTATCCCAAACAGCCTTCATTTTTATAGTGAATTGCACACGTTTGCTTTTAGCCAATGGCATAACCAAGACAGAAAACCAATTGTCTGACTCTAAGTTTTGTGTGGACTTAGCAACAGAGGCAGCACAGGGTTACTGCCAGAGCTAGGACAGTTTCAGACAAAGGAGAACACACCTTCGATGATTGGAAAATAAAATGTCTCTGCTCCACACTTGGGAGGCTTTTGCCACTCTGTGCGTGAAACATTGCCACGTTAGCCAAGGTAACCTCAGGAAAATGTTAAATAATGGATTTTATCATTGGTGTCCTGTATCTTCTCCACTCTACTAAACTTCCCCTTCCTGCTGACCCTCATACTTATTTTGTTAGATGTTCAGATACCCAGGGACTGCATTTGCTTCCTGACTTTACCTATTCTTCGCTCTCCCTCCTTTAAGCATCAAAACTACTGGGAGGATAGGAGGTTATATGAACTAAGTAGTCCAATTGTCCAGTCAACAACTTAACTATATCCAGACTGTGTACCAGGGTGGGTGAGGAAAGGGTGCAAATGACAGGTGAAAAACTTAGAGTCTAGAGGGAAATCAGGCTTATGAGGAGATACTTACCATAGACTGCAAAAAATGGTGACAGGGAAACTTCTAATGAGGTTGAGCCTCTTTTCATAATTTTATGGATTGTTTCAGTAAAATCCCTTCTGTAAATAACCTGTTTAAGGATTGTTTTGTGTTGTTTTGTTTTTGGGAGGGGTTTATTTTTCATTCTTTTTGTCTTCATCTTACTAATATGTGTAAGTTCTTTATATATTCTGGATACTAGTTACTTGTCATTGTAGTGGATTCTATGGTAGTTCCCCAAAAGATGTTCACCTGGAACTTGTACATGTGACCCTACTTGAAAAAAGGTTGTCGCAGATGTAATTAAGTTAAGGATCTCAAGATAAGATCATACTGGATTAGGATAGGCCCTGAATCTAATGACAAGTGTCCTTATTAAATAAGAGGAGGGGAGAAGACACAAGAGAGAAGGACAGGTAAAGACGGAGGCAAAGATTACACTTATGTAGCCACAAGCCAAGGAGTTCCTGGGGCCACCAGAAACTGGAAGAGGCAAGAAAGGATTCTTCCAGAGCCTTCGGAGGGAGTATGGCCCTGCTGACACCTTGATTTCAGACTTCTGTCCTCCAGAATGGTAAGAGAATAAATGACTGGTGTCATTCGTTATACAAAGACCATAAGAAGACGGAGACACACAGGGAGGATGCCATGTGATGACAGAGGCAGATATTGGAGTGATGAGCCTGCAAGCCAAGGAATGCTGGCCACCAACAGAAGCTAGGAGAGAGGCAAGGAAGGATTCTTCCCCAGTGTTTTATTAATTTTTCATTTGTGTGTGATCGGTACTGAAAAAGCATCATCTGGGGAGATGCTTCAAGGGGAAGTGGCACACAAGTTGGATATTTACAACGAGAAAGTGAAAGAAATGTATGAACTTTGGGGAGCATATATTCATCATCTTGAGCCATCTCTAACCCAGCGGTTGATTGGTAAGAGCCTCTAACTTGCGAGCTTTTTACTGGGTTCAGAGCTTTCATGTCTAATATCACAAAGCTCTCTAAAGTCATCATCCTGTGGTTTTAAGTTCACAAAATAAAGCACTAAAATTAAAAATTAATATTGAAAATGAAAACACAGAGTCATTAAAGAGTAGAACAAGGTATAGTTGGTTAACCTTCTAGAGGACAATGTTTTGCTTTTTTCTTTCGGTAACTGGTTAATGTATCAGATTATCTTGAATGGATGAGTCAAGAGTGCCTTCTAATTTACAGGGTTTACACTTTCAAGCCATTGCCAAATTATTAATTTTAAGAGAAATTTTAGTGTCAGTTATAGATGTAATTTGGACCTTCGGCACATGTTATCTCAAGAAGAGTCTCGCTGATAGGTGTGAGATCTTTTGGTGTTTCGTATTAGCAGGACAGGATTGGCTAAGCATTAGACATAGTTCCTTAAGCCAAAGCTAAGAAATGTGATTGTGTTGTCAAAGAACACTTTCTATTTCTTTTGGGTATCTCAAATGAAAACAAAGGTGATATTCTTATAGTTCCCCTCGCCAAAAAAAAAAAAAAAATTATGTTCAAAATTGTTGTTGACATTCTAAGCATGTTGCTACTTACATCAGAGACAAAGTGAGCAAATTCCATGAGCTAGTCATGGTGAAAATATCAAATTTTATGGTGTCACAGATTAATAAGCAAATAATATCAAGGCTGTGCAAACCCTTTTTCAATAACTTGAGCGATTATCAAAGATTACACAGAGCACATTTAGCAAAAGAACAAAAACTAATAAATATGAACATCAATCTGTGAGCTGTGCCTCATTAATTCTTTACACACCAGTGAAACTGGAGTAAAGCAAGAAATATTCATTGTATAATAACAAGGGACCAGTGCGGAAAAGTTGTTAAAATACTATTTTTCATTAATAATTTAAGAGAATAAATGAAATCTCTATTTCAGTAAAGTGAATTGGCATTGCCTGGATTTGACACTTAAAATTCTGTGTGTAGTGAAGAATTAACCTTAACCAGAGAGGGGTCTGGCCTTCGCCCTCCGCTACTGAGAGGTGATCTCTGAGTTCCTGGAACATCCTGCCCGATGGGAGTATCTTTGTTTGTCTACGAGCTTTGGTCACTGGACAGATTAACAATGTGATTTATGATGGGGCTTTGAACCAGGCTATATCAGTTCCCGTCTCCAGAGAAACTAGAGACTGAAGTTATTAGCCTGACCTCTGGAAGGAGGGACTAAAGGTCTGTCATTTGGGCAGTAAGTGATCAAGCCCAGTGAAGCCCAGGGACACCAAAGGCTCGAGTGAACTTCCCTGGTTGGCAGTACTCCATGTACATTGTCTCACGCCACATCCAGGAGAAGGTAATGCTGTCCATGGCTCCACGGGAAGATGACAACCGGAAGTTCCTGGATTTGGACCCCTCCTGGATGTTGTGCCATATGTATCTCTCCTTTTGGCTGATTTTAATCTGTTTCTTTCCCTGTAATAAACCATTGCAGTGAGCATAACAGCTTTCAGTGACTTTTGTGAGTTCTTCTGGTGAATTGCCAAACTTGAGGATGGTTTTAGGCACTCCCCAAAACTTGCAATTGATGTCAGAAGTGAAGGCATTCCTAGGGGGATGTTTCCTGAAATCTTGCAGTTTGATTAACTCTGAGTAAATGTCTAAGGCCAGATAAATAACAGTCAAACTACCAGAAAAACAAGATAAAATCAAATACACACACATACTCCCTCATGCTCATACACACACAAGGTAAATAAAATGGGTACATATACATATACATATATGTTAAAATTTTGTACAATTGTCATTTTTGCTTGCCTGAAACCCTTTCCAGTTTTCTGATAACAAAACCCTCCTTCCTAATGGTTATCCTTTCCACACTTACCCACCTCCCACTCCCAGTGTAGTCGCTTGGCCCAGGCGTGGTTAATGACAGTCCTCCCTGAGGTCTTATCTCCCAGAATAAGAGAATTGGTTCACATAACCAAACGAGGCCAATCAAAATCCTCTCTGAGGTTTTTCTGTTAGAGCTATTGAGGAAAAAAAAAAAAATCTCTCTTTTTATCTAGAATTGCCATGAGAACAGGATATATGCTTGGAATTTCTGTTAGCCATCTAAGCATCTCTGCTACACCGTAAAAAGGTGCTGCTTTTAAGAATGAAGACCCCACAGAGGACTGAAATGTCAAGAAATGAAGAGAGCACCAGTGACATAACTTGACCTTCTGGTTTTGTATGCCTGAGGTTGAACTCATTGTGCTTCCTAGATATCTGAGCTCATATTCTTATTCCGCTTTGGTCAGAGTTTCTTTTTTTAATCCCTGTCACAAACTCATACTGGACTCTGTCAGTAGTGTTTTTGACGGACATCTAGCAAACATTGAAAAATATATATTGCATGCATGCATAAATATGCATGAATGAATGTGACAGAAATGTCTGGGGTCATAAATCTTTGAATATCCAACCAGGAGTCACCCCTACTGTGATCTGAGAGTTCTGTGGTGATAACACTCCAGGCAACAGCTCACTTTTCATTATTGTAGAAATTTGATCAACAATTCTCTCGAGGAACTCCCTAACTATTCTGATATGGGCTGAATCTTGTATAGAAAAAAACCTTTTTCGTTTTTTAGCTTAAGGCACCTGTCTGTTCTTGGTCCAGGAGATCAAACCGCTTCCATGTGAAACAAAGCAGAGAAACGCAAACCCGAGAGAAAGGGCACTGTACTGACAGGTAGGGGGCATTTGTCCTTAAGGCCTGCAGGGCAGTTGGCCAATCAGAAAGCCTTCTCAAAATTGAAGCTGTGATGGGCCCCTCTGCACAAGCTGTGAACGTCTTACTGTATCATCAGTGTGACAAGAAGCAATCCAATTGGTCCAAGAGGCAAAAGAATATCTAAAGAAAGGAATCCCCAGAAAGGAGACATTGAGGATGATATGAAGAATAGTTTTAACCTGTTCTCTTTGGAGCAATTATATTGATGTTTCTCATGACATATGGGCTATAGCTTGAGTCTTATTATAACTTCTCTGTGTGTCTGTGTGTGTGTGTGTGTATTCAAAGAATTCTTTCTTTAGGGATTAAAAACTAAGGCAAAGCCTTTCCCTCATTCTAGCAGAGGTAGTGATGCCACATGGAAGAACTTGGGGTGGCTTTAGCCTTTTTCTTTATAATATCTTCCCGCCAAGTTTCTCCAAATAACCAAAGCTTATGTGCTTTTTCCATACAAAGGCAGCTTTAAGAGTTTTCTAGAACTACTATAGCCTTTCATCGCTTCCCTAAGCCCATCTTGTGAAGAAATTCTTGAGCTACCTTTGAGTAACATAAATTTAAAAAATTTCAAAAAAAATTCTGAAGTTTGATTTATTCCCCTTGTGCTATCTTTGTTAATATAGACAGTTTTGTGGAAGTCATGGAAGATAGGGCTGATTTCTTCCTAGAGATACTGGGGAAGTTTGATGGGGGAGCAAACTTCTATTTGAGTCTTCAAGAATTGGTATGAATTTGGAGACAAGGAAGACAAGCATTTTGGGCAAAGAGAATTGCATATATAAAGCCATGGATATAGGAAAAATGTAGCTGTGTATGGGGGCAGTCTGTCATTGTGAACTGGGAATGTTAACAGGCAAACGGTGGAAGAATGGGGTGGACAAATGAGTTGTGGGGGACACTGAATGTCAGACTAAGAAATCATTACTTTATTCTGCAGGGAATGTGGCGTGGTTGAAAGATTTTATGACACGATCAGATCTGTACTTTAAGAAGATTAATTTTGTAGTACTTTGTAGAATGAAAGATAGAGACAAAAGACAGGAGGTAGGGATATCTTGTCATGCCTAATAATATATCTTTTAAATTCCTCAGCTTTTTTAATGTCACACAGCAACCATGAGAACTTCCACTACACTTTGAGCATGTGATTCCACTGTCAGTGGTGACTTTCACTTCCCATTTTCTCTACTGATGAATGATGGAAGGCAGCTCTGGCTGACAACGAGAAGAATTTTTAAATAAGGTCAAATGAGCCTCAGTTAACTAGGAAGGCAAAGGCTTCTGTACAGACATAATCATTGTGTCTTCTGGTTATATGTTACCAGTAATGACAATAGGAGGGAGAAAGGGAGACAGGCAGGGAAAGAGGGAGGAAGAAAGGGAGACAGGTAGAGAGGAGAAGGAGGAGGAGGAGAAGAAGGAGGAAAGGAGAAAAGGAGAGAGAATATGTAATGAATCTAATGGTAAACTAAGAAGTTTACTTAAAATTTTTCTTATATTTTGTGTTTGTCAAAGCAGTGATTTGGAAACTCTTGCATATCAGTTTAAAAACCTGAGGTTGTCATTAGTTCTCAGCTTTCTGGGGACATGGTAGGAATGCACTTTCTGGACCCCTTGTGCTTGAGTGGGACATCGTGACAGTTTGGAACAGTGAGTGCTGAGTGGAAGTCCTGTGGGATGGGGACATTTGATTGTTGATGTGAAAATCTCCAGTGCTCTCTCTTTTCTGGCACAGGTGGTAGCTCCTCCCTCTGCCTGCGTCTCTGAGACAGATTGCATTTTACCAAGTGAGATTTGCACCAACAGCATACGAGAACATTGGCCTAGTAGCACACTCCACAATATTGACTAACTTAATGTTTTTCTAGTTTGATAACTTCTAGTCTCTACGATGAGTAGAGCACACGTGCTGACCTGTGATAGACCAGTAGCAACAAGCAAGAATAGACTGCAGCATAACACCCTTCAGATTTAACTATGTTTTCATCTAATTTTATACACCCCTTCCAGTACATATAAACATATATAACATATCTAGCATATATATTATTGACCTTTTCCTTTTCTTTTAAAAACTGCATTGTATAAGCATGTGTTTTGCTTTTGGCAACCATCACTTTTCCAAAATGAACTATAACATAATTAACTATACATACCTCTGATGATGAATACTTTTGGATTCTTTCCAATGTTTTTGCTATACATGTTTAATTTCTCTGGTCCTTGCCCACATCTGTTCAAGGTCCTGCATGAGCAGACTTGGACAAAAACTAAGGAAGTTAACTGGATCCTCAATTATTACTGAATGTCTCCGGGGATGACTTGCAGACACTTATGAATGGGCTGGTTCCTGTTGGGTGCTACCTGGCCTATTACACTCTTCCAATACCAAGGTTTCCACGGAAGCTTCTTTGTGCACCTGATACCACTGATGCAGTAGAGCCTTCACTGAACCTGACCCAGGAGCGGTCTCAGAAAAAGTGAGGAAAGAATTTCTCTCTATCATTGACTTATTCTTTGTTGAAAGGGTCACAAAGCAGTAATGTTATTGCTGACATATTATGTGTCTTGAAATAGATTCTAATTTTTGTTCTACAGAGGATTGAGATGCATAATTATAGGGAGAATTTTCTAGGCTTCTTGCCTGTCATGTATGATAAATCTACTAGCCTAGGCCATCAATTTGCTAGGCCTTTTAAGACCTGTCTAAACATAAGCCACAGAAAGAGCTTGCGGATTGTCCCAGAAAATTCCTCAACCCACATTCAAATAAGCATCTTATTGATTCTACCTCACCAGTTCCTCAGGCAAGCATGACTGTTCAGCACTGATAAAGTCTCAGCTAAACCGAAATCTATTCCCAAAATAATTAATGCTAAAATGGTCATTTTTGAGCATGTAGCTTTATCTGCATTTATCAGTTCATGATATATTTTGACAGATTTCTTTAAAGACAGATTGCTTTTTACCAAGTCAGATTTGCGTCAACAGCAGATGAGAAAATTGGCCTAA
>NW_012149396.1:9853419-9860977 GCF_000956105.1 Propithecus coquereli | reverse complement strand
AAAAGACTGATCTTAAATGTTTCTATTTTGGAAAATTCATGGTTGGCTGTGCACAATGGCTTATGCCTGTAATCCTAGCACTTTGAGAGGCTGAGGCAGGAGGATTGCTTGAGGCCAGGAGTTCAAGACAAGCCTGGGCAACATAATGAGACCCTGCCTCTACAAAAAAACAAGAACAATTAGCTGGCCATGATGGCACACGCCTGTAGTCCCAACTACTCGGGAGGCTGAGGCAAGAGGATTGCTTGAGCCTGGGAGTTCAAGGTTACCATGAGCTATGATCACGCCACCCCACTCCAGCCTGGGTAACAGAGTGAGGATCTTGTCTTAAAAGAAAACTCATGGTAAATTGGATTTGCCTCTATTTTTAATCAAATCAGCTTTTCTTTATATATTCTCTAAAATCAAAACTCCCAATTAGTAGAGTTTAATTAAAAATTTATATTAAAAAGTTTTGTGTAAGAAGATAGTTTTTCTTTTAATTTGTCTATAATGGAATATCCTATGAGACAAAAATTTTTTGATAAGCACCTCATAAAATTAAACATTGGCAAATTTTTTTCTCTTCTTTATTATCAGGATTAATTTGGACAAGAACGAATAAGATAAATGAAAAGTAGATCTAAATTAAGGTAATTTTTTTCATTAAAATTTTTTTAAATTCATTTTTTATTATTTTTTAAATTCAGCATATTACGGGGTACAAATGTTTAAGTTACATATATCAGGATTAATTTGGACAAGTTATTTTTTAGTTTTATAATTTTATTTAGGAAAATTATAACATCCTGTCGCATTAAACTTTTTAAATTCATTTTTTATTTGCATTAGAGGCCATAAATAAAAATTAGAAGTCATGATAAGAATTTGTAACTTTTTAAGTAACTGTGGTGTTATGGTATACACATACACAAACACACACACACACACACATATTTGTTTTCATCCATGCTTCCTCTGAAATTTTATAACTCCCATAGTCCTTGTTATAATGTTGGGGCAATATAGGCCTCAGGAGATAGAATCAATCTCTCTCTCTCTCTCTCACCCTCTCACCTTCTCCTGTCCTCCTTTCACCTGCCCAAGGCAGGACTCTAATTTGATTGTGGGTCTGGTTGAAAGAGCCTCATTCCAGAGAAGGTCTTGCCCTATACCCTGGAGGAAGAAATGCTGCACAGAGAGGCCAGGAAGAATCTGAACAGACAGGCCTTGCTTGGTTTAGATCATGTGCTTTTTGTCCAATCGCATTTCTACATGGTTGTCAATCATGCCTGTGTAACGAAGCCACCATAAAACCCTGGAGAACTGGGTTCGGGGAGCCTCCAGAGAGCTGAATAGGAGGAGGAGATGCCTGGAGGGCGGTGCACACAAGGAAGGCATGGACGCTCTGTGTCCCTCGCCCTACGCCTCTCTCCCTCCGTATCCTTTGTACTCTCCTTTATGATAAACCTGCAAGCAGAAGTGTTTCCCTGAGTTCTGTGACCCACTCCAGCAATTAATCAAACCCAAACTGAGAGGGGGTCTTAGGAACCCCATTTGAAGCCAGTTGGTCAGAAGCTTCAGAGGCCTGGATATGTGACTGGTGTCTGGCTAGGGTGGGCATCTTGAGGACTGAGTCTTCACCCTGTGGGATCTGACACTACCTATTTGATGGCTACATAGAGACAGAAGTGAATTGGAGGACACCCAGCTGGTGTTTGCTGCTTGGTGTGTGGAACAAAAAAATAAACACATTTGGTCACAGAAGTCCTCTTTTGTGTCTATTACTGCAGAGTTTAGAGGAAAGCACAGTTTGGGGAGTGTTTTCCCAAAGCAGTAACTTTCTGTTCAAGTAATACATACACTTGGCAGCAAAATAATACAGATGATCTTGTAATGAACATAAACAGTTGCTTTAGGTTTATCTCCTAACCTCAGGTATTACTCTTTAGAAGAAGCCTCTTTTCAAAATTGCTTTAATTTTAGATTTTCTTTAGGTCATCCCCATAGCTCACTTATTTTTGACCTTCACTCATGTATTTATTAAACTTTATTTAATAATTCCCAGGTATATAAAATAAAGATTTAGCTCACTTAAATTGGTCCATCCTCCCCTCTCCTTTTCCCAGTGTCCAATATTTATATTTTGCATGGAGGTTTCAGAGCAGTTGGACTTCTTACATGGTGCTCAGGGTTCCAAAGGTGAGTGTCCAAAGAGGAGGAGGAGGACAATGTGTGCCTTGGAAGTTATGCAGTGCCACTTCCGCCTCTTTCTATTGGCTAAGTGGGAGTTGCTCTGGATGGCCCAGAATCAAGGATAGGGGATGTGGACTCCACCTCTTGATGAAGGAGTGTCAAATCATTTACAAATATATTCTGAAACTCCCGCAATGACCTGATACATATTGCTTAAGGCCAACCTAAGTTGTACGGTGGGATTTCATTTCCTTCTCGACAGGGCTAGTATCAGAACCACTGGGCCACACGAGGAAGAGCGTCCTTAGCATCAGGGTCAGTTGGGCTTTCCTTTCTTTCACTACATCTAATGCTTAAAATAATGTTACTTTTATTTTGCTTTGTATTTTGTATTTGAACCACGAATCTCTTGCAAAGTGCCCTTTTTTCTCTCTCTGTCTAAAGTTTCTAATTGAATCATTTTCCTTCCACAATTTGCCTTAATTTTTTCCCATGTCTCAATCAACCTTCTAGTCGCTGAATCCTTTCTCTCTGGATGTCTATGTTGTTGTTGTTGTTACTTTTTTGTCCCAAACTGGGAAGGTCCCCTCTAGACCTACGGCACAGATGTCGTGCTGAGATTCTCATTTATTGCTTTCTGGCACTGGGCTATCTAGGCTTCCATTTTTCCATTATCTTGGTTAATTCTTCCTTTCTCAGCATTCTTCTTCTAAGGAAAAACCATGAGGTAATTTTTCTGAGTGCTTATATGTATAAAAATGCTTTTGTTGTGAAACACTAGTTTGGTCAGATAGACAATATAATAGGCCAAATTAAGTTTCTTTTCATACTTTCAAAGAAATTTTTTACATTGCCTTCTAGAATCCAATGCTGCTGACGAGAATTCTGATGTCAGTCTCATTTATCTTCCCTGTAGATGTCCTGTGAGTTTCTTTTTTACTCAACTTTCTTTTTCCCCATTGTAATGTTTTTAACAATTTATTTATTCAGCTTTTTAAAAAATTTCAGAATATTACGAGAGTACGAATGTTTTGGTTACATAGATTGTTTTTGTACTGCTTGAGTCAGTTTTAAGTGTGCCCATCACCCCATTTACCCAAGGAAAAGAAATCATTTTATCAAAATGGAATTTATTTTTATTCTTGGTTTACTCAGTTTCATAAATAAGGTAGAGGTCTATATTTTAATTTTTATGCCTATCACACAATAGGATTTTTATCATATGAAGACTGGTATCCTTTAGCTCTGGGAAATTCTTTTCTATAATATTTTTGATAATTTTCTCTTATACATTTTCTTCTCTTCTAGAGCCTCAATATGTCCGTGGCTTTTCTCTTATATTTTCTGTTTCTCTCTTTCAAAAATCTCTAAAAGCACTTTCTCCTTCTTTGATTGTTCCTTTTTCATAGCATCCTTTCCTTATTTTAGTTACAACTTTTCAAATATATTTGAGACTATTAACATCCTTTAAAAAGTTTAGTTCTTTTTTACTCTATTTTTTATCTCTATTTTACTTCTGGTTCTCTCTCTCTCTCTCCTGTCTCTGATCATGTGGTCTTTCTCTCTTATACTACTTTGTTTGCTCATATGCTTGATGATCCATATATATTTTTATACCTCCGGAGTTTCTCCTGCTGTTATTATAAGTAGATAATCTTTCCAATAAAATTTCCCTCTTGGATAGAAATTCTGCCTTGGAGCTCCATGTGGTGAGAGAGGTGTGTTATTCCACTGTAGGGGAACAAGTAGGCATTAGCTGTCAGACCACTGAAACTCCAGGGGCCAGAAGAGGGATGACTTTCTGGGAATTAAACACCCAAATCATGTGCCTTAAGTTTCTATATACATTTTATTTAATTTTATTACAGTAGAGCTCTGTGCTCTAAGAGGATAAATAAAGCCCATCTTTGTTCCAAGGGCTAGTGAGGGAAGGGGGAATGAGGATGCCAGTGGAAAAAGCTGTGCCATATATACATCCCATGTACAGGCTTTTGATGATTCCCCCCTATTTTGGGCTCCACTTTTCACTTTAGAATTCAACTTTACCTGTTGACTCTAAACTTAATTTCCTACCAGGAGGATTCTGTCCTTGTTTATCCCCATGTTCTTGGTATTCTCCTTGTAGTATGTTATGGGCTATAGAATTATTTGTCTTTTTCATCTTCCCACATGTTTCTGTCTGTATTTTTTTCTTCTGGAAATTTACAAGAATCTCTCCTTTATTGGTGACTACACTTTTTTTTGTTTTCTTAGCAATTATAGGTACACTGCCTAAACTACTTGTTTTTATTCATTCATTCATTCATTTTTTAGTCTCTTTTATTTTGGAGGATCTTCAAAAATTTGAGAATCAGATTTCTGTGCCCAGTCTTCCATCTTGAATCAGAAGCTTATAACTGACAAGTTTTGAACTGAAGAAGGATTTTAATGCCATGCATATTCAGGGGGAAAATGGGCTCCTTTCCTGTTTTCCATGCCAACATGCTTGTGTCTATAAGAGGAGAACAAACACAAGGCACCTGTTTCACATCAGGATCTTAATGGTTCACCTGCAATCACTTGAGCTAATGTTTGATTTAACCACACTGTGAAAATCGTTGTGTCTCCAAAAGCAAGAGTTCCTCATCAGCTGTAGCAATATGCACCTTCAGAACTGAATCACCACCATAGATGACATTTAGATTCTGACATCATCATGCATATTTATTAGCAGGAATATTGCAATAAGCAGCTTTATATTTCAGTAAAAAACTTATACAGCAGAGAAACAGAATATAAATATAGAGGATGACTGATTTTGTATAGGGAGGTAAAAGGAAATTCCATCTGGGCACAGCAAGCTGAGTGAACAATTCTTTGCATAGTGTAATAGTAGGAGCTTCAGGATGTCTCAAATCATTCTTAGCTGGTGATGGTTGTCTGAAACTTCATCATTATTGGATTACAAAGCAGATTCTGTAAATGGTGGCACAAGGTTTTATTAGTTCTCTGCTTCTAGGTGTGAATGAAGAAACTGAAAGCAAATTTCTATAATGATATGTAAATGTGGAGGGGTGGAACCCACAGTGGGGAGGAGGGCACTCCTCCTAAAAATGGAGGAGCCAAAGGTTAGCAGTGGAGAGTACTGGGGGCCACCTCCACCTCTTGACGTGACATGCCTGCACTTGGCATGCCAAGTAGTCCCTTCACAGGCTGCCATCTTGAATCTACAGACCGTGTTCAGATGGGCATGTCAGGGAAATGGGCAACTTTCGAAGCAAATAAATATCAGACATTTTCTTGTGATGTCCTTAGAATTATTTATTTTAAAAAGTAGTCTTGTTTAAAAACTGTTTCCTATATTATGCAATTTAAATTCAAAGATGTCTTCATGATACTCATCATTGCATTATTCATGAATACAGCTATTAATATCAATAATGTTGGAGAAAATTTGACTCATCACGAAAACAGGCGATCTCTCTATCTGGGAGACACATGATGTAATGCAAAGAAATTACTTCCTATAAATTAAATTAGAACATTTTTTTTCTCTCTCCTTCTCTCTCTCCCTGCCCCCCCACACACTCCCTTTCTCCCTCCCTCTTTCTCACTCCTCTCAATGTCTATTTCATATCTTTTTTCTCCTTATATCTCCAAACCCACCTCCTCTACCCCATTCTCAGCTAAACAGTTTCTTCCTGTTTTGCTGGGAAGATAAAACCAATCGGAAGAGAACTTCCATGTTTGTCCATCATCACATCTCCTTATTGACTGGCATCTGTCCCACAAACTCCCCTCCCTCAAATATTATCATAGTTGCTCTTATTTAAAGTCAAACCCCACTCCCTGGGAGTTAGATAGTTCCTTCACGTTCTTTTTGCTCTTCTCTCTTCCTCCTTCATCATAAACTTTTCACTTTCTACTGGCTCATTCTTCATAGCAAAAAAAGCCTGCTCTTATTTCTCCCCTATTCAAACAAATCTTGAAGCCACTAACCCTGCCACCTACCAACCCAATTCTTTGCTTCCTGTGGGAGCTGATGGAACCCACTGTCTATAGTTTCCTTCCTTCTATTCTCTCCTAAATGCACACTATTCAGGCTTTTGCCTCCATTTTTATTCACTGGAATAAAATGCTCATGTCAACATCTCCAATGTCTTCTCTGTTGCTAAGTCCATTGGTCAGACCTCTTTCCTCGTCTTGAACTTGAGCAGTATTTGACACAGGTAATGACCCCTCCTATTCCTTACATTCTTTCACTTGGTTTTCTAGACATCATACTCTCTGGGTTTTCCTCCTACCTTATTTGTTGCTCCTTCTCAGTTTTCTTTGTTAATTCCCCATCTTTTCCCCAAACACTTAATGTTCAATGCCGCCATAGTTTGGGTTCCCCCACAAGCAAATCCATAGACAAGGACTGAGTGCAGCTAATTATTTGTATCAAGTGATTCCAAAGAGTCGGGGAGAAGGTGGAATGGGAAGCATGAATCAGGGAGGGAGGGAAAAGCAAATGAAAGGTGACTTATTAAGTTGGTTACAACTGTTGTGGATAACTGGGGCTTAATCTTTCTGGGGGCTTTCTGAAAAGCCATATAAAATAAAGCTAGTAGTGGTCTAACTGCTATTAACAGTATCTAGAAAAAAACTAATACTGTTAATAGCATTGTAGAAGAGGCTTTTGATATGTCAAATTTATGTAGATAACAGAGTTGATCAGATTCTGCTGATTTATAAAATATTCCTTTGTTAAAAACGAAACAAGAACACACCTTTCAAAGTGGCTTTAACTGTTTCAGTATATCAGGGTATCCCTTGGAATATGATGACTATAGTGTACTAAGGACCATCCTAACGATTCCATACAAATAGTGCAATTTATAACATGTTTATTGGTCTTTAGTGAGTATCTTACACAATGGGAGAACATGGCTCCAAATGATTTTATGTCTGCTGAGCTTCAATAAGGATGGACCTATATAAGTTTAACACAGAAATATATACGTATCTTTCTCATTTAAGCACTCCACATGGTATCAGATCATGCATTTATAGTTCCCTAATGTACCACCTTACTTTTTCAGCAGGATTTATGGATTTCGTAAAATGTGTTAAACTTCAGATCTTTCACTGTAATACTTAAACCTAACATGGTATGGTGGAGTAGCAATTCTAATGTCTCTTCATCTTAACTGTGCACAGAAAGAGAGATATAATCTAATGCCTCTAGTACCTATGAGTATTTTCCTAACAGCTTTCAAAATTCACTATACTATGTTTTATTGGGAACTAATTTTAATATAATTATTTGAAGTATTAACCTAAATATTTTACATATGTGCTTATTTGTTGCTAATATAGTATGGAAATAATTAATAATGAACTTGATGCACTTGATATTAAC
>NW_012149396.1:9850948-9852284 GCF_000956105.1 Propithecus coquereli | reverse complement strand
CTAAAACTCTGCCTCCTGAATAACTACCTTGGCCATAGATTGTTGGTTTAAGGCATAGAAACAAACCCAAACTAGTGGAAATTCTTGTTATTTAATGGATCCAAGCAATATTTCAATCAAGTTAAATGCACTAGGCTTGTTAAAAACCAGTGCCCAGGGAACCAGGAAGCTCAAGAATCAAGCTAATGCTCGTTAGTCCACGTTGTCTGTCATCTCACCTTTTCCATGTCTACCTGCTAGCCTGGTATTCATTCGTCATTCATTCATTCACCAAATATTTGTGGACCACCACTATTACTCGAGGTTGGGCTCTGCATAAGGATTAAGTCATGAACAAGAAAGAATAAAAACATTAAATAATTACTAAAGAGTCTATGCATAAATTTACAGAGGACGTATGCTAGATGAGCACATAGCAGGGGTAGCGGTACTGGTTGGGACTACCAGAACTAGTCTGGCAGAGAACAAACTTTGAGATCCCTGCAAGCTAACTTGAAAGAGTTTGGCTTCTTCCTGGTGCACCTTGCTGTTCCTTTGCTATTGATCATGAAAACCACATAGTGCCTAGTCCTCAAGATCTTTCCTTCCAAGAACAAAAGCTTTCTGTATTCTCTTAGTTTTAGTTAAAATTCTGAAGAAAGAATATGATTGATCACTGACAAACCGATGGATTTGAATCTCCCTGATTCAATCCTCTGTGATTGTATGGCCACAGGGGAAAGGATGAATAACACGTGTTTGCGTGGAGTATAAATGGCAATCCAAGCTTTTCTCTACAGCAGTTGGCGTGAAGGCCAGACATAGGAGAATGAGTAGATGCTGGGTAGCCACCACCAGACCTATGTAAAGAATCTGCCCAACTTTTTCATCATCCATTGGTGAAACTTTTATGTCAAGATATGTAGGTCTTTTCAAATAGATCATCAGCATATTTTCATCCAGTGTTTCATATTTGAGGGCAGTCATTTTAATACATTTCATTTGAAATTATTTCAGACTAGAAATGGCATTTAAAAAAATCACACATGTCTCCCAAGCATCCAACTAGATACAGTACAAACTCTCTTTGCTTTAGATCCAGAATAGAGACAAAAAGGAATTATGGAGCCTTCATCCTTGAAATTCAATAACCTGGTTGCTTACTAGAAGTGAGTAGAGGGAGAGCTTGGGAGTGGGTCGAGAGAAACAGAATTGTTTCTCAACAATTTCTGCTTGAACTCAAAGATTTGGTGAATTCAAGCAAACCCCTTGAAGAGGCATTTCTAATTTGAATAAAGTCTGTTGAGAGTTGTATGAAAAATCTTAAACAAGACTTATTTCCAAAACAATATTATAT